>NC_090924.1:431330489-431634489 GCF_040938575.1 Ambystoma mexicanum
ATTCCACGTAGCTACTTTGAACTTGCAATCGCTATGGTTCTGTGTTTACTGGTTTTAAGGCGGGCCTTCCAGCTCCCAGTCCCGTGGAGTCGACCAGGTCTCTGACTTGAGCGTTTCGATGGGGAGGCGTGGGGTGGGGCCTCGTGCAGGCCGGTGTGGCCACCGCCGGGACATGTATAGGGTGGTGGGCTTCTCTTGGCTTGACATCGGACAGCATAAACAACTGGATCCCTCCCAACACACGAGCAACCCCCAACTTGCTTGTTTCTCTTTTTACCTCCCATTAACCTTAACTGGTGAATGTTAACTTTGCTCTGCAAGGGGCCCTGGGAGCCTCCCAAGGTGCGCGGCCCCGCGGCCTTAATTTCAGTTTGTGTGTTCCGTTGGGACTGTGTGATGCTGGAAATGCATCAGAGGGACAGGGCCTCTGAATCCTTGTCCTTTTCTGCCTTTTATCGTGTGTTCTGTTATGTTTTCTGCCCAGGAGTCCATTTGCGACTCCTGGCAGTGCAGCTCTCTCTTTTGGTTTGGTGAACAGACCCATGGGATACCCTTATGGCACCCCTGGGTAGGGGTACAACCCTGTGCCCCTAGTGTATGTTTTTGGGCACCTGTGGGTGGCCCACAGAGCAGGGTATAGGCTGGTGGCAGCTCCATGCTGAATTGGACAGGTGCTCTGGGTGTCCTCCATTTTGGGATACCCAGGCCCTGCCATTGGGATCAGTTGATTCCTGATAGAAAACAAGATGGCCCCTGTGGCCTCTTGCTTTCTATGGCCTGTTGTCTTGTTTTTCCCAAAGTCCTGGGAAGCCCTGACTCTGTACCTTCCCCCTGACTGGCTGTTGGGTGGAAGTTCCATATATGGTGTTGTTGTGAAGGCCCAGCTAGACTGACTGGAGCCTTCCCTTTGACTGTATGTTGTGGGTACCTCCTGTGGGTGGGACCTGGGTGAATGGAGTGTGTGACCAATATACACTTCTTGTTGTGGTTGTCTGGTTTCTGGCATGTGAGACAAAGACTGAGACAGCCCTGCCCGAAACTGGCCTGAATGCAGTGTGTAGTGTTGAATGGCTGGGTACTTGTCCCAATCCACATTCCTTGTTGTGAGTGTCTGAAAGGGAGGAGTGTGGCCTGAATGCACTGTGTGCCTGATTGGCTGACTGACTGCATGAATGCCCTTCTGTGTGATTGGCTGCTGTGTGTGTGCCAGCAGTGTGGATGAGAGACAGAATAGTATATCTGGGGACCTCTCACCACTGGAGATTGTTCAGGAACGTTCAGGAACGTTCAGAAGCATTCAGAAGCTGAGTCTCCACTCAAGAGTAACTGGATTTGCTGATCCTCGACGTCCAGCTGGAAGAAGAAGACTTGCTGTGGCATTTGCTTCGACCGAAACTGAAGGTTGTCGAAATCGTCGAGGACTGACCCGAGAGAGGACCTGGCTAGGCGCCCTCTTCCCGTGCTCCGAGGGACCATGGAGCACCGCTGAATCTTCGCCGAAGCGCCCTGGAAGTCAGACCCTCGAAAGGCTGCCGACCCGAGACGGGACCGCCGAGGAGATCGAAGTGAAGCACCCGGACATCGACGCTGTCGAAGTCCATTGCCGTCGACCAGGGTTCGCAGGTTTGTGTAACCGCTGGAGGCCCGTCGAAGTTGTGTTGCCCAGCCGTGGGAACCACTTGACGCCGTGCCGCCGACGACCGGAGCCGTCCGCTCCTTGCCTAAGAACATTTGCCTTGAAGGACTCCCTCGTCCGCATCGTCGACCGCTTTGTCCCGCCGGAGAAAGTCGAGGACGACCAACGCGCCGAGGAGAATCCGCCGGTGGGTTTCCCGCCACCTCACGACCCCAAAGACTCGAGCGACTCGACGCCCTTGCTGGGCTTCCGTCTCTACAATCTTTGCGGTCCAGAACTATTGTCATCGAGGTGCCCCGCACACCTCCGCCTTGCAGGACGCCGACGCCCCGACGCCGACGAGCACCGCTCGGACGAAGCTGCCGCCTCTCTGACATCGTTCTACCTCGTTTGTCGACGGACGTTCGACGCCCCGTGCCTCCCGCTTGAAAGGGAAGGCATTCAAGAAGGGCCGTCGATTCCCCGTCGCCGAACCCCGAGGTCTTCGACGTTTCTCGACGCCACTCGACGATCCGTGACTCCTGCCTTAAAGGGGGTCATTCAAGAAGGATCTGTCGACGCCTCCTCGAAGAACTCGACTCCACCAGGTACATTGGGGGGGTAAAAACATTGCAGGAGAGAATAAGACTATTGAACAATATATGGACTGGGCTTGTGTTATATCTCTTTATTTTACAGGTTGCCCAGGTGGGGGGATCTCCACACAGAACTGTGTCCAGTAGCAAGGGCCAGTATTCTGCCTATTGTTTCAACCATCTTTTATCTCTCCTCTCTCTATTGCTGGTTTCCTTCTTATTGATCTGTGTGCCATTTTAACAGTATTGTGAATGCACTTTAATGAGGTCTAATATTAGTGGTACCACTTTAGAATTGTAGATATTTACCATTATTGATTTTCCTGAGCACAAAGTGCGTTATTGTGATAAGTGTACATAACCCTTGAATATTAATTATATAAAGACTGTGTTTTCAGTAATACAGTGTGTGGACATTCCTTTGTGGGGGCTTGGGGATACACTGTACTTAAGAACCAGCCTGCATCACCTCCTGAGAAGCTAGGCCTTGATTGCTCGCCCATCGCTACCGTATTAGAGAATCTTGGCTGGGGTCCTCTGTGCCTCTCCTCTACCATATAGAGAGCAGAAGTACAGACCCCCCCCACCGGTCTTTACAGACTGTTAGCGAGTGTTCGAGATTTTGCATTATCCGTTGGTTATCTATGGCGGATTTCTTTGGGCGCTGTCTCTCTGGGGGCGTGGTTGGTTAGCCGGTACGCTGCATCCAGCTTGGTCAAGATATGAATTGGCTTCTTCGGCTGTTTGAAAGATTTGGAGTCTTCCATTATGCTGTATCCTTAGTCGTGTCGGGAAGAGCATTGAGTATGTTATCTGGTTGTCGCTGAGCCTTGCTTAATATTCATAAAGGATCTTCTTTGGGCTTGTACTGTGGGTGAAAAGTCTGGGTAGAAATGAATTTGATCCCCATCGAGCTGCAGGTTCCCCTTTTCTCTAGCGAGGCGAAGTATTGTGTCGCGATCCCGGTAATTGAGCAACTTTGCAATAATTGGGTGAGCCGGGGCTCCGGGAATGGGTTTTGTCGTTGGGATCCTGTGAGCTCTTTCTATTACAAACATGCGTGAGAAGGCTTTGGACCCAAAGAGTTTGATACACATTTCTTCTACGTACTCTTCCATTTTTGCCTGCGGTTGGTGTTCTCTCACTCCAACGATCCAAATGTTGTTTCTCCTTGATCGGCCTTCCAAATCTTCGCTCCGCGCATTAGCCGCTTTCATTTGTGCCTCTAGTGATCTCACTCTGGCTATCATGCTTGCTGCGCCATCATCTAAGCCAGAAACGCGTTGTTCTACCTCTTGTAGGCGCTCGGTGTGGTTATCCAGCCTGTGTTGGAGCTGGTCGACTTTGGAGGAGAGGCCGTCCATTTTGTTGTTGAGGTTCCCTATTCCGGGTTTTAGGTCGAGAAGGAGCTCTCTAATGTCTGTGGAGTGGGAGCTGTCTTCTTCTCGGTCTTTATCACTTGACAAGGGGTCTTGTTCGTTGTTCAGTCGGGGTGTTTTCGGAGCCGAGCCTATTTCGAAATTCAGTTTCCTTTGGGATTTATCTGGTTTCCCCATTTTCCTTTTACGGAGGTGGCTGGCCTCGTGGGCTAGTATTTCAGGCGAGGATTTATTCTTGCTGTAGTGTTTGACCTTGCGCCTGTCGCCAAGCTTGTAAGCATGCGTAGCTGTCCCGGTATTTTGTGCCAGTGATTTTGGGGCTTTTTGCGCTTGTTTCCTTTATCGCCCTCAGGGAAACACTTAAACGGTCGGAGGCTCTTGCTGGATGCGGTGTCGAGTGTTGAAAAGGGGGTCTAATTAGCACCTCTTGGAGAGTTCCGTAGGTCAGTGCTGTGGGTTATAGCGGCCAGGGAGGTGACGTTTGAATGTTCGCTGGGTGTGCGCGTAAGCGAGAGACTCTGCAAAGGTAGGATGTTGTGCGCTTGTCTAGTTTATTGTCTTGCTGGTTTGCATGCGCTATACCTGGGCTCCGGGGATTGCTTCACGGTGGAGGGAGCTGCTGCGTTATTCCATCCACCGGGCTTCTCTCGCTGGCGCCTGAAGAGCACTCTTGGTATGTCGGGACTCCGACCACAGCTCCATGGACCGAAGGGGGATGATGGCCCGGCCTTGTCTCCGCCGCATCTCTTCTGCCACCAGGGGCCCCGAGTTCCGGGTGTTAGGCAGAAACCTGTGCAGTTCCCTTAGGGAACACTGCAAAAGATTTAAGACTACAAGTATAGCAGTAAACCCACTTGGTAGCAGTCTGCACCACCCAGATTTACCTGGTAGCTGTGGCTGAGCAGTCAGACTTCCCTCAAGAAGAGAGAGTTAGGCAGTATGCAAAGTATACACAATAGGTACTCAAACACAATAGTACAAGCAAACATTGACCAGAGCTTGGTTTCAAAAGTATATAGTTATTTATTTTAAGAACACATAAGTTGAAAACACTCTAGCAATATATAGTAAAACACTTCAAACACAGTTATATGGAAAGCAGTCCCAACCCTTATTCCTAACTAGACAACTCTTGGTTAACACCACATAATTCAAACAGAGGTGAGTGCTTAACGTTAGATGACACTCTAGTGGTTCAAAGAAGGGAGGGAAAAGAGCAGAATTAGGATAAACACACCACTCTAAGGTCAAGAACACTTTCAGTAGGCTCAAAGAAGCACAAAGTCACAGGTGAGCAAAAGTCACTAGGCAGGGCCCACTCTTAGAGCAGACAGAGCGAAAATGTGCCCAAGATCACACAGTTATTAGGGATTCAGAGTCTTGCAAAAGAGTTCAGAAAGAGTTTAGAGAGCCTTAGAAAGTTTAGCCAGGGTGTCCCAGGCACTCCCAGGTTCGAAAGCCGGGGGCTAAAACTACCCCGTACAGTCGGTGGCAAGGGAAGCCAGGCGGAACACGGTACCTTAAACGGGGAGGATCCTCCAGCGGTGGCAGTTGTTCCAGGCAGTGGCAGCAAGGCTCGACGTCGGTCAGGGAAGAAGTTGTTCTCGCTGAAGAGCAGAAGAAGAAGGTCGTTGCACTGCCCGGGAAGAAACCAGCTGCGGAGTCCTCCGGTTAAAGGGTTGTACCGACTTTCGCGGTTGTGGTAAAAGTGTGGTATTCCGGTTGCCGGGGTGCTTGGCACGGGCAAGGCGGCCACGAGATACCTCGAAGAAGCGGAAAGAAGGTGAAAACTGGTTGTCCCCACCAGTCAAGGGAAGGAGCCACTCCGTTAAGAGTTCTCCTCGGTCGTTGGGAAGAGTGGTGAGACGGTTCAGCAGGGCTCCACCGGGTGGTGTCGTCGTAGCAGGTCGGCTCAGCTCTTCCCTCGTCGGATTCTTGGTCCTGTGGCGACTTCTGAAGTTCCAGTCCCCAAAGCCCTGCTTTTATGCAGCAAACCCCCATTCACCCAGCCTAGCTGTCACTCAAACATGCTAAGTGGTGAGCCGGCCGGCTCACCACTTGGGCCAATCAGGACGGAGTGCGACTTGAGTTACCAAGGTAACTCAGTCCAGGGTGCCTAAATCCCCCTCCACCCCTCCTAAGTACCCCAGACAGAGTGGCACCACTTTGGAGGGCTTCTGTGGAGAAGCCCGCCAAAAGTGGAACAAAGGGCTCCACTTTGGGTCAGAGTTACAGAGGCGAACGCCAACGCCATTTTAGAATCAAGTTTTGGCAAAAAATCCCAACCGGAGTTATAATAATAAATATATAAACCGGCGGTATGTTTGAGGCTACCGTAAATAAATAATTAAATGTGTTAGCCTAAAACAATGGGAAATCCCATAGGAAAATATTCGCGGTTGAATATAAAAAGTAGTTTCCACTGCCACCAGCCAAAACTCGATCAGGGGGGACGGAGACGTGCCCCTTCGACTAACAGACCCTGGGGCAATCGAATTGCCCCAGCCAGTACGTCCACAATATGATGGTTTGTACTGGTTCTGTTCAGGATTTAAGACTAGTAAAGTCTTTGGTGACTTTACATGCCCTGGGAGACAGTAGTCAGTCCCAGGGTATGGAGTCTATGTTGGGGAGTCCCTAGGACACCTCTGGGTTACTGCACAGAGGGTGCTGTGTAACCCACATCACAAAAATACATGAGGCCCTATGGAGTAAAAGACCCCATAGCCCATTCAACACAAGGTTTAACCAAGAAAACACACTTCAAACATGCCCAAGAGTGAGGGTAAAAGAGTCTCACTCTTGGCAGGAGAAAAAAAAGAAACCCCAGAAATCCAGCAAAGCTGCTGGGGGACTCACTAGGTAGGGAAATTCAGCCTAAACAGAGAATTCTCCCTAACACCGGGGGTGCCGGTTCAGAGCCGGCCCGACCGTGGGGTCCACGAACCCCACCCGGTGTAGGGTGCCCTTGTTCGATCGTGGCATCTATCTCCCCTCGGCACAAGCATGTTCAGTCTTGTGCATGCTCCGCTGTTTTGTCTGTTGTGGGGCTGGCGGGTTCGCGGAGGTCAGGCCGTGACCTGTTGCGCCAGGCGCGAAGAGGCCGCCGGGAGTTTCGTCGGGTGACTGGGCCTTGTTCACTGTGGAGGTCGTTCTCGGCGCCTGGACTGTCTCGTTCCGTTTTTTCTTCGCGCTTGCCAGTCTTTCACCTTTAATGTGTGAACTACCATTGGATGAGTGCGGCAGTCCCGGGAAATCAGCAGGATTTTACAGGATTCATTCGGGGCCGCGCGGGAGCTCACAGAGATGCAGCCATCTTGGTTGGCTCTCTAGCGCCCTCGAAACCGGAGGCCTTTGACGGAGCCGGCATGGCTGAACACTAGAAAAGCTTGACTAGCACACTCCCGATGAGCGAACAGAGTGCACAGAAAAAAGGAACTGAGGTAATGGGGTGCAGCGCTGCTGCTTATACTGGCACAACGTAAGAGAGAGAGAGAGAGAGAGAGAGAGAGAGAGAGAGAGAGAGAGATTGGCATGGAAGACGGCATGGAGGGCAAATTAACATTTATAGATGGTCTGGGTACCACGCTCTCCTGGCCCAATCCGGAGCAATGAGGATCATGTGGGATCTGAAGCTCCGCAACTTCCTTAACACTTGAGGAATGACAGGGACCGGAGCAAACGCGTACAGAAGTGGGAATGACCAATCCTCGACTAATGCGTCTCCTAAGGCTCCTCTCAGAGGAAATTCCCTTGAGCAGAATCTCTCGCACTTCTGGTTGCCACTGGTCGCGAAGAGATCCACTTGTGGGGTTCCCCAAAGGGCAAAGATCTCCAGAATGACTTCCTGAGCCAACTCCCACTCATGAGAGACCATGCTTTGCCTGCTCAGAGCGTCCGCTGCCGCATTCTCCTCTCCGGCCAGATGAACTGCAGAGTGATATTCCCTGCTGGATAGCCCAGAACCAGAGCCGCATCGCCTCTATGCACAATGTGAGTGACCCTACCCCCACCCTTTTTTGTTGAGGTAATGCATGGCCACTGTGTTGTCCGTCATGATCAGGACAGTCTTCCCCCGCACAGACGGCAGAAAACCCTTCAGGGCCAGCCTGATGGCCCTCAGCTCTAATAGGTTGATGTGGAGTTTGGACTCTGAGGGAGACTAACGACCGCTGGCGGTCAAATCGTCCGCATGAGCTCCCCATCCTGTGAGGGAAGCATCCGTCACTACTGTCACTTCCAGCCACGGTTGCCAAAACGGCTCCCCCTTCATCAGGTTCCCCTCATTGGCCCACCACAGACGATCCTGTGAGACCGAGTGGAATCTGAACGGGATCCGACATCTTGCCTGAGAACTGTGACCACTGCATATTAAGGACCCATTGCAGAGATCTCATCCTCAGCCTGGCCTCTGGCACCAGAAAAATGCAGGATGCCATGAGGCCGAGCAACCTTAAGAATTCGAAAACCGGATGACTCTGGGCATGTTGAAATTTGTCCACCATCTGCACTATGTTATGAGCCCTCACCTTGGGAGGCGAGCACTTCACCAAGTACATGTCCAACACAGCCCCGATATACTGGAGCTATTGAGAAGGTGTCAGATGCGACTTCTGGAAATTGAAGGAGAAGCCCAGCTTGTCGAGGGAGTGGCAGGTAAGACTGAGATGATCCATTGCTTGCTCGGGTGAGTGCGCACGGGTCAGCCAGTCGTCCAGGTAGGGGTAGACGTGAACCCCCTTCGCCTGAGGTACGTAGCCACCACCACCATTAGCTCAATGAAGACCCTCAAGGTGGAGGTCAATCCGAATGGCAGGACCCGAAACTGAAAGTGCGAGTTGCCAGCCGCAAACCTCAGGTATTTGCTGTGCCTAGGATGAATCGCCACACGAAAGTAAGCACCCTGAAGGTCCAGAGACACCAACCAATCCTGACGTCGAAGGGCCAGGATGACCTGAGAAAGAGTAACCATCTTGAACTTTTGCTTCTTTAGAAGTTTGTTCAACCAACGCAAGTCCAAGATGGGTCTCGACTTGGAAGTAGCCTTCCTTGGAGGATCCACAGCACCAGGGACCTCATTCGGCAAATTCTGGCCAAAAGGCCCCGAAGGTGTCGAGGGTGCCCACGGCTTCGGCGTCGCCAACGGCACCGAGGACTGGTGTGAAGGCAAACCTCGAGCCCTTACCAGATTTCTGCGGTTTCGCTGGGGACGAAGACCGAGATCTGGATGCAGCACGTCTCTGGCGATCAACCTGAACCTTGTCCGAACGGGACCTCGAAGGTTCCTGATGAGTATCGCGCTGAGGACCCGAGCCCTAAGGCACACGAGCCACGGCCCGAGACGGAACTGTGCCCCGGAGTCGAGGTCTTAGTAGGACAAGCCACTTTCCTTGCGGCGCCATCCTCTGTGGAGGACAGGGAAGGCGACGGCGCTTCAGGGAATGACGAGACGAAGAGGACGAATGGGGGAATCACTCCAGGACCAAGATCCCTGCGACTCCTTCCGACGAGGAGAGTCGCCCCTTAGCAGCTTTACGGACATCCCCTTAGCAGCTTTACGGAACCCCTACCTACTGGCATTTGGAACAGTCGTCAGTGTCATGACTTTCACCCAGACACCACAAACAAATGTGATGTGGGTCCGTAATCAACATCTTAGATTTGCAGTCCCGGCAAGTCTTAAAGCCAGACTGCGGAGTCGGAGAGGTCGAAGAAGAAGACATTTACGAGAAATACACGAGGCACGCCAAGTCTCCGAAGCAAACACATTTGCAGAATAAACAGAACTGAGGCTACTGGTGCCGTGCAAGACGCCCTCTGCTGAAAAATTTCCGAAGTACACAGCTGTGGACACCACATGGACACTACATGTCAAAGATGTGGAATAGGTTGGAGGACACAATCCATTCGATTTAGAGATTACTTTGGACGAGGTGATTATGGCATTACCCAGCAATAAAGACCCTGGCCCAGCCTGCTTTACTCCTGAATTTTATAGATCCTTCAGGGTAACATTGATTCCATACCTGGTTCCTCTCCTCAACAAATTTGGAGTCAGGGGTCAAATTACAGCTACCATGGAAGAGGCAAAAGTAGTCCTCCCAAAAGTAGGCAAAGACCCGACCGTATGCAGATCTTACAGGCCAATAGCCCTAATCAATATGGATGCTTAAGATCTATACAAAGGTGCTGGTGAATCGTTTAGACCAAATTCTGCCAAGTATTATTAGCCCAGACCAGTCAGGGTTCATCAGGGGCACGCAGACGAGTGATAACACAAGGAGGATAGCACACCTCATAGAAAAGGTTAATAAAAAAGAAAGTCTCCACCATTTTGGTAGCCATAGATGCCGAAAAAGCCTTTGACAGTGTAGAGTGGCAGTTCCTGTTCATCGCAAAGAAGCAAATGAGCTTTGGGGAGAGGTTTTTAACAAAGATCAAAGCCAACTACCAGAACCCACCCCAAGGTTAGCAATTAATGGCCAGCTCTGAGCCCATCAAGATCCAAAGGGGCACGAAGCAGGGCTCCCCATCTACCCACTACTCTACGCAATTTATCTGGACCCACTCATGGTGGCAATAAGAACAAAAGGGGAGATTGAGGGGATTCTGTATGGGGAAAGGGTCCACAAGATCGCCGCTTTTGCAGACAACTTGTTGACCTCGAAAGACCCAGAGAGATCCCATAAGGCAATGGAGAGAGAGATGCTATGGTTCGGAACAGAAATTCTGAACCTAAGGATACCAAGAGAGACAGAAGAGGGGCTTAGGGGCATGCTTCCTTATAGATGGGTAGTGTAGCCCATAACCTAGGAATCAAGCTAACAAAAACAATGGACAAGCTTTTTTCTGCCAATTACTTGCCCATGCTAGAAGTAATAAAGAATAAGCTGATTGACTGGGGACCTCTAACGATAACCTACATGGGTAGAATCAATGTTTTAAAGATGGTTATTCTCCCTCAGCTGTTGTACTACTTCATGACTCTCCCGACCCAGGTCCCTGTCTCCTTCTTCAGAGCTGTCCAAAAATACACAGGGAGATTTGTTTAGACCAATAAAAGACCACAGATAGCTAGAAGGTTAATGATGATGCTCAGAAGTAGGGGCGGAATGGGGGAACCAGACCTTAAAGTATACTTTATGGCGGCACAAATAAGGGTGATGAGGGACTGGTTGAAGGATGACCGGGACAAGATAAGGAGGGCAATGGATAAGGCAGTAGTAGGGGAAAACCTGGAGGAGGTACTATGGAAACCGAAAGAAGATAGATCTAAAAATATGCACTGCAGTAAGATACTGTCGGTGGTAGGGGACTCCTGGGACAAACTCATAAGGGGGCTCAAATCACCACATTCCCATATCCATTTACACCAATCTTGGCAACCCACACTTCACTCCAAGGATCGGAGAAAAGGGCTCTGGTGTGTGGCGGGAAGGAGGCTGCAAAAGAAACCGGGACATATTCGAGGGGCCAGACACAAAAAAATTCTCCCGATGTAAGGTAGAATTTGGAGTAGAAGAAGACGAGAGGTTTCGTTACTTCCAAATAAGACAATGGTTAATGCAGCCTTCCATTAAGGAGTCAGCGATGCAAAGCTTAACCCCCCCCCTTTGATATATTTCTAACGACAAATTCTGGGGATAAACATTTAGTGGGGGCGATTTATTCACATCAGACAGGGAGAGGAACCTGGGGAAAGGTAATACAAGGCATCCTGGGAAGGGGCAACAGGCCAAGTAATAGAGGTAACAGAATGGAAGCAATTGTGGGCCAACCTACCCAAACTAACGAGATCTCTACAAATCCAAGAAAGAAGGGTTAAATGTATGTTACAATGGCACCTAACTCCAGGCAAAATACATAAATTCTACCCCTCAGTACCTAACCTATGCTGGAGGCAATGTGAATGGTGGGAACTTGGAACCACATCTGGTGGGACTGCCGTCATATCCAGGATTATTGGAGGGAAATATGGGAAGCCATAACAGAGGCAATGAGTCTGAGGGGAGGGGGCAATAGAGGTATGTAAATCCTGGGGTTAGTGGGACAATTGGAAGAGATAATGGCAGGGGCGCTAGGGGTGGCGCAAAAATGGAAATCGAAGGACCCCTCACTGAACATGAGTGGGTGGGCAAAGTTTGGAACTTTGCAGCCCTGGAATGGACAACCTACTCTCTACAAGGAGATTATCAAGGATTTTGGCGGAGAATGAGGCTGTTGGAACTGGTGGATTAAAGCTGGACAGTCAACTCTAAGTGGTTATGCATGTAAAAGGAGGGCCTATCATCCATGATTGGACAACTGGGGAGGGGGGCGGATTCACAAAATGTTAGACATTTCGGGAAATGTTAATGAAAAGTTAAATGGAAAAAAAGAATGTAGGATGGGTATCGAATGCCGATTTGAATGGCCCTAAGAAGTTAAATCGGCTCAAAGTCTTGGATATCTTTCGACTAATTCTACAGCTAAGGTCAATTACTTCAGACAATATTGATCTGATACGCCTTCCACATGTGAATAACCAACGTATGGTTTGTCATCTATATTCTGAAATTGTATCTAATATAGTTTGGGAGCAGCAATGTAATCTCATGAGCTTGGGCTATGAGCTGCACATTTTCTTAAATCTTTGGAGGATGCTAAGCTGTTCCTAAGCCATAATAAACAGGTCAACCAGCCATCCAGCAATGGGGGTACCCATCCTGCAGGGAATTCTATGGGGGAGCTGGTTCTGTTGATGTCGAATCTTCTTCAATCTGGGCAGGATTGGGTGGGTTCTGCTCTGAAAACTTTTGAAGTTATCAAATCAGGGCTAGCTCAATCCTAGCAGCATCAATGTGAATGTAATTTCTTGGAATGTGTGTGGAAGGAAGAACTTGCTCAAATACTGGGAGGACTTGTGGGAGCATTTAAAATCTTCATTTTCCAGGAAACTATGTCCACTTCACATTTCGATCTGAAGGGTTATCTTACTTTTACCAGTCCGTCAGTAAAAGGGACATTGGGCTGGCCTTGCGGGGTCTTGCTGTCGCCATAGACTTGAACTTAAAGATGAGATGTGAATTGTTTCATGTGTCTGAATGGGTCTTGGCTGTTAAATTATTTTCAAGTGTAACCCTTAATGGAACCCATTAAGGGGTTTGTTTGAATTTATTCATGCTTGTCTAAGAAAAATATTAGAGGATTGGTTTGCCAAAGAAAATGCAAATTGTATCATATTGGTGGTGGGGGGAAGGGGGGACTTCAACGCAAATTGTGCAGAGGAGAGGGTGCTCAATGATGCCAGGGGGAGTTCAGCCACGCCTAGTCGTGACATCCAGTTGGGAATTAACTGGACCGTTTCTTGGGGGAATGGGACATGAGCCTCCTCGATAGTACTCATAACCTATACTATTTTTCTTATACCTGGCATAGAGGGAAACACTCCTCTAAGATGGACTACTTTTACATATCAAATATGTTGAGTTCCAAATGTGGTCTGGTCAGCTGTGTAGATCTACGCTTGGGGATCATTTGATGATGTCCTTTTGCCTTAAAATCCCCTTTGAAATACATGAGTCAAGACTTGGCTTGTGTGTCATCCGAGAGGGGCAGATTTATCCTTAGGTGGAATAAGGGGATGGTCAAGAAGTTCACTGAGCTGCTGCATATAGCATTAATACATTCAGGGATTCGGGATCATGCCGATTGCGCACTGGGTCGAGAGGTGCAGGGCTTCATATAGAATTATTATGGATTGCTTGAAAGCTAGTATGAATGATAATCCCTCTAAAAGCAAGCATGTGTTTGATGTAAGAATTGGGGACTCCAAAAAGGCTCTAAAAAAACAAATGCTGGCCTGAGGGGATTATATTACTGCTAGGAATAAGTTGCAGCAAGCTCATAAGAACCTGGTTATTACCCTTAAGATGGATCTCCATGTGAGGGATAATCAGGCCATGCTACATTACCTATGCCAAGGCAAAGAACAACAAATTAGGGAGACCATTAATAAAACTTTGTGAATTAAAGGATCCATCTTGGATTCCCCAATCTCTGAGCATGTATGAGTAGAGTTTTACAAAGAAAAGGATACTCTACCGAAATCCTTTGATGAAACAGACGATCCATTAGCAGGGCTGGCAGTTCTGAGGGAGTGCCCCTGGTCAGAGGATGATTTTGACTGGGCTATCAAGCAGCTGAAGCCCTCTCGGTCTCCCGGACCGACGGCATCATGCTCTTTGTTCTGAAAAATGCACATGCATTGTGGTTGGCTCTTCTTAAACCCCTATTCGATAATATATCTAGAACTCTCACTATCCCATATACATGGAAGGAGTCTATCATAATCCCCTTGTTTAAAAAGGGGATTCTACGGACCCCAGGAATTATAGGCCAATTGCGCTGGTTGATGCCTCCAGTAAAGTGTTTGCCATCCTACTTCTGAGAGATTTGAATAGGGCTATTCCTCAGCTGCCGGTTCTTTCAAAGTACCAAGTAGGTTTTAGAAAAAACTTGGGGACATCGCTTAATGCAACTTTCCTTGCTCATGTCCTCTGTAACGGCTGGTGCTGGTTTATATGGCCTCATTAGATATGACGCGCGCCTTTGATTGTGTCATAAGATCTGTGTTGTGGTAAACACATCTTAAAATGAATATATCGAAAAAATGTATCCAACTGCTTGCATTACTACATAAAGGCACGACTCTAAGAGTACTGCTAACACACGACGGTGCGCTTTCGGCAAGTATGAGCTCCTTCATAGGTCTAAAACAGGGCTGTATACTTACCCCCATTCAATTTAATTAGTATGTTTGTGATGTGGAATTCTTATGGCAGGGTCCATCCATAGCTTTGGCGAGGCTGGGAAGTATAAGGTTGGACTGGCTAACCTTTGCCGACGATTTTATTCTATTCAATAGGGCGGCACAGGGTCTTCAGGTGCAGCTGAGTTTGTTTTACAAGTACTCTATGGAGTGCAAAGCCTAAAACTGGGTGCTGGGTTGTGGGACATGAGAAATTGGAACGACTAGTTGCTTTGAAATATCTGGGCTATAACTTCAGCAACACTGCTTCCCATTGGAAAGTGTAGGGACTGTATTCAGGACAAATTGTGCCCCCTCCTTATCTATCATATGAAATGCTTGCACATGTGAATGTGTAAATTCCCTTTACTACCGATTCTCCGCTATTACAGGGCCAAAGTACAGCCGGTGCGGTTATATGGACTAGATATCTGTTTGGTAGATGTGTGGCCTCTACTTGATATTGCACAGGGAACTGTGGAAGGAGGTATTGGGGCCCGTCGATGGCTGTTCCAAATGCTGTCTTAAGGCACAAACTCTGCTCATCTTCCCTGAGTGCACATTTTATCTGGAGACAAATGCTAACCTATGCAAAGATCCTTCAACCCCCGGTCAATTGTTTGTATGAATATCTGAACTCCATTATGTTGGAAGAAACTATTGTTTCAATTCATTCTTTCAAGGTTCAGATGATGGTGACCTTGCTAGATATTGGGGCAACTGCCGACGATGTTATATATAGCCCTGGTGTTGTGAAGAAAAACATTGTACACATTTGACTGGGCCATTACCTGCGAAAAGATAGCAACGTATTCCACGTATACAGACTACTCTAATTTCATCCACAGGAGGGATAATTTGCAACGCTATTTACATGTGTTTCCTTGTAGTAGAGTGTGTTACACCTATCTCTGCTTTAGGCTTAACCAGCTTCATACTGCGGAGAGGACTCAGCATTAGAAAGATCACAAGGCACAACAGACTTTAAACCACTGCAGATTTTGTGAAGATCCCCTTTCTACTGAAATATTGAAGTATTGGATAATTGTTTGTCCTTTTTTAAAATATTGCAGGATGCGTTTTTTCAAAGATAAGGGATGTAAGGTCAATAATTTCTAAAAAGAATTTGCTGCGGTGTAGATTAATGTGAGGAGAAAATGTTTCATTGATTTTAGCTTTCAACTGTTTTTAAAAGGAGGTTGTCGGATTAATTGAAGTGTAATCCAGTATTTATGTTTAAAAAAAATAACTGTTACTGTAAGGGCGTGGTATAAATTGATATTAACTAGTTTTACACATTTGGAACAAAGGATTTCTAGGAAATTTGGTAATCATGGCAATGTGTGCATCTTGGTGTAAGGTTTATTTCTCTTTTAAACCAATATCACAATAAAAATAAAAAAAAAGATGTGATCCTTAGTAGCTCAAGGGAGATAATTTGTGAGTAATAAGCAATGTTGCTTATCTAAATATACATCCTGCTAGTGTACAATCCAATAATATGTATAGCATTATTAATGTTGTATTAATTTGACAATATTAAATTGGTAAATAAATATTAGTGAATCTCGTACAGTCGAAGTAAAAACATCCATGGAAGGAGGAAAAAAATGCAATCTATATCATAACAGATGACAAGTAACATGTACATACCTCAGTACTTGTCATGATCAATAACAAAATCGATAGTCAAAACATAATCATCAACAAGGAACAAGTTACTTACCTGTAACTGTTGTTCTCCAGCATGGGTCTGGCATGGATTCACATGCTCATGAATATTCCCTGTCGTCAGGCTGGGAATCCTTGGTAAAGAAAAAATCAGTATCAATTTCGTTTCTGATCTGTCTTTATTAGTAGTAACCAATCACTGATCTCTGGGTCATACTGCCCCCAGCCAATGACTGCCCTCTCCCTAAGCCCCGTCTCTGGCAGCCATCCTCAGATTTGGTAGCACGCCAAGTGGCAGTATGACCAAGTGAAGAGCAGCAGAGGGGTAGGTGGGAGGGTTTGCATGTGAATCCATGCCAGACCCATGCTGGAGAACAACAGTTACAGGTAAGTAACTTGTTCCTTCTCCAGCATGGGGTCTGGCATGGATTCACATGCTCATGAATAAAAGAATACATAGCAGTATACACATGCACAACCACGGGAGGTGGCAACAGGCTTAACATTAAGCAATACAACAACTCAACATTAAGCATCTCTTACCTCCTCACCAGGCTCACCTTAAGCGAACAGGTTGCGCAGCACTGCTTGGCCGACCCTGGACTCCTCCATGGAGTCCCGATCGACGCAGTAGAATCTTGTGAAGGTGTGCGTCTACCTCTAAGTAGC
This sequence comes from Ambystoma mexicanum, assembly GCF_040938575.1. Classification (NCBI taxonomy): domain Eukaryota; kingdom Metazoa; phylum Chordata; class Amphibia; order Caudata; family Ambystomatidae; genus Ambystoma; species Ambystoma mexicanum. The sequence continues at coordinate 431,347,209 of NC_090924.1, forward strand.
AGCCCTGCAGAGGTCCAGCAGGGGCACACCAGACAGGAACGCCGTGGTAGCTCTGGTCGAATGGGCTCTCGGACGGCCGGGCAGGGGTCGGTTTGCCAACCGGTGACAATGCATGATGCAGCTGGAGATCTGGAAATGGAAGTTTTCAAGAGAGCCTTTCCTTGATTCACAGACCCAAAGTTCACAAATAGTTGTGACGTCTTCCGAAAACTCTTTGTGCGGTCCACGTAGAACTTCAGCGCTCTAGCTACATCCAGTGAGTGCAAAGTCATCTCGGCCGCCGTCGAAGGCGACGTGAAGAAAACTGGTAAGGGCTTGTTGAGGTGGAAGTCCGACGGCACCTTGGGCATGAAGGAGGGGTGCGTCCTCAGCACCACCCTCGTGTCATGAAAAGTCAAGTATGGAGGCTTGCAAGATAGGGCCTGAATCTCTCCCACTCGTCGTGCAGCGATGATGGCCACGAGGAACGCTGTCTTCCATGACAGAACTCCTAAGGCGCTGAATGCATAGGCTCGAATGGGGCTCCCATGAGCCTTGTCAGCACCACATTAAGCTCCCACGCCGGGGCAGCGGCCTTCACCGGCGGGAATGATCGGAATAGTCCCTTCATAAATTCCTTAACCAGGTGATGAGACCACAAGGACGCCCGTCCCGTAGTCCTGGTAAATGGGGAGATGGCAGCTACATGTATTTTTATGGAGGCCTGAGCCAGTCCAGCTTTGGCCAGCTACAATAGGTACGGCAGCACTTGAGGGGCTGTAATCCGCAGAGGGTTCATCTTCTGTGCACGGCACCAGACAGAGAACCTCTTCCATTTATGACCGTAACACTTGAGAGTTGAGGAAGCCCTGGCCTTTGCAAGAACCTCTCTGCAATCAGCCGAGATATCGTACCCTCCAAACTCTAGTGCTGCAGGAGCCAGGCCTGCAAGTTCAGCGACTGTGGGTCGTGGTGTAGAATGGAGCCTCCTTCTCTGGGGAGAAGATCCGCGTCCGCCGGCAGCCTGACTGGTGGGGACGTTAACAAGTCCGGAAGGTCCGGGAACCAGACCTGCCTCGGCCAAGCCGGTGCGACGAGGATCATCATGCACCTGGACTTCTTGAGCTGGCTGATGACGTGGAGCAGCAACGGCAATGGAGGGAACGCGTATAGAAACAGGCCCTCCCAAGGGAACGAGAAAGCATCGCCCATGCTCCTCGGCTGTGGGAACCTGCTGGCGGACCTCTGGCACTTGGAGTTCGTCGCCGTCGCGGACAGGTCGATCTGGGATTTGCCCCATCGTTGGAAGAGTCGATCCACTTCATCCTGGCGCATTTCCCACTCGTGGCACGAGCGCAGCTCCCTGCTGAGTGAGTCGGTGATGGTGTTTTTTATTCCTGCCAGGTGGAAGGGAATCAGAAACATCCCCTGGGCGACGGCCCAGTGCCACAGATCCTGGGCCTCCTTGGATAGGGCTGGGGATCTGGTGCGCCCCTGCTTCCGTATGTAGAACATCGTGGTGGTGTTGTCGGTGAAGACCCTCACCACTTTGTCCTTGAGGGACGGGAGGAACGACTTGAGCGCCCAGAACACTGCACGGAGCTCCAAGATGTTGATGTGAAAAGACCTCTCCTCCGGGAGCCAAAGGCCTCTTGTGTGGAGATCTCCGGTGTGGGCCCCCCAACCCTCCAGAGAGGCGTCCGTAGTCACCGTCTCCTGAAACGCTGGGGTTTGAAAGTCTGTGCCCGTCGTGAGGTGAGCCCGGGTGCCCAACCATAGGATTGCCCAACGGAACTCCTCATCGAGGGGGATCCTGTCCTCGAAGCAGCCCCTCGCCTGAAACCAGCGGGCGTCGAGGAACTCCTGTAGCGGACGCATCCGAAGTCTGCAAAGGAGTACAAGGTAGATGCATGAGGACATCATCCCGAGAAGGGACTTGATGGACCTCACCCTGGCCACGTCCGTGGCTAACAGGCACCGTACCTTGCCCAGGATGGTCTTGGTCCTCTCCTCTGAAGGGGAGGCCAATTGCTCCACTGCATCGAGCTTCCCCCCCAAAAACAGTGCTACTTGCGATGGAACCAGGTGGGATTTGGGGGAGTTGATGGAGAACCCCAGCTCCGTGAGCAACCGGACGGTCCTCGCCGTATGATCGACGGCGAGTTCCCTTGACCTTGCCGGGATTAGCCAGTCGTCCAGGTAGGGGTAGACGTGGATCCCCTGCAGGTGCAGCCGCGCCGCCACTGGTGCTAGGCACTTGGTGAAAACCCTGGGTGCCGACTTTAATCCGAACGGTAGGGCTCTGAATTGGTAGTGGCGTCCTTTAACCACGAACCTGAGGAACTTCCTGTGCCTTTTTAGAATGGGGATGTGGACGTAAGCATCCTCCAGGTCCAACGACGATAGGAAGTCGCCTTCCTCCAGCTGTCCCAGCACGTGCTGGAGGGTGACCATCCTGAATTTCTGCTCCTTGATGTATTTGTTTAACCGACGCAGGTCTAGGATGGGGCGCCAACCGCCTGTCCTCTTTCCGGCGAGGAAGTACCTTGAGTATACTCCGGAGCCCCGGAGCCTCCTGGGGACGAGCTCGATGGCACCTTTCTTGAGCATCGCCTTTACTTCCAACAGCAGTTGAGGGACGTGATTCTCCTTCCTGGCCACGGGAGGAATACGAGGGCACTTCTTTAGGAATTCCAACGAGTGCCCGTTGGCCAGCGTGTCCAACACCCAACGATCGGTGGAGATGGACTCCCACACCCTGACGAACTTCGTCAGCCGGCCTCCCACTGGGGTGCTTCGGTGGGGGCCCGACAACCCGGCCGGGTCAGTCTTGCTTGGAAGCGAACTTGCCGCCTTGGCCTCCTTGGCGACGACGGCTGGAACCCCCTTGCTTGCCGCGACTTCTGTAGGCCTCCTGGGAAGAGGAGCGGGCCGCCTGGCGGTAGGTGGAGGAGCCAACGCTGGATACTTTGGAGGCACCCTGTCTGCCTTCAGGGCTCCGAAAGGACCGTCGCTGCTGAAGCACCCCAAGGGCCCGGGCCATCTCCGAGTCGGTCTTGATGGCCTGTAGAGACTCATCCACTGCCTTACCAAAGAGGTTGTTGCCATCGAACGGCATGTCCAACACTCTGGTCTGGACGTCCTGGCAAAAGTCTGTCGCCTTGAGCCATCCTCGTTGTCGGAGGCAAACTCCGTTGCCCAGTTGGCGAAATCCGGTATCGGCAATGTCCGTTGCCACCGTAATGGCGTGATCCGACACCACCTCGCCCTCCTGCAGAATTTCTAGGGCCTCCGCCCTTTTGTCATCAGGCAGGAAATCTAGCAGGGGAGCTATCTTGAACCAGAGCTCCCTGTCGTAGCGGGCCACGATCGCTAAGGCATTGGCCGCCTTAATCGTCGAAGCCGCCAACGAGATGACTCGTCGTCCCCTAGAGTCTAACTTCTTACCCTCGCTGTCTGGTGGGGAAGTGGGAGTTGAAGCCGCCGCGCCCGCTGCCTTCTTCTTAGCCGCTGCCGAGACAACCGAGTCCGGCGTGGGCTGGGCCCTGAGACACAAGGGGGCGGCATCAGGGATTCAGTACTTCTTCTCGTACCTGTCCCTCTTGGCGGGTGTCGAGGCAGGGTTCTTGAGGACAGCAAGCCCCTCGTCCCAGATGTCATTGGGTAAAGGCACCGCGAGGACTGTCTTCCTCTTAGCCTCTCGTCGTTGGTACAGAGACCCCTCCTTTTTATGTTCTTCAAAGCAGAGCTGGAAGAGCTCGGATGCCCTGGTTATCATGGTGTGGAAAGAGCCAACCTCGTCGGCTGGGGACGCCCGCGGGGGGTGGGGTGGGTTATTTATGGGTGTGACGACGGGATATCTGCTGTGTCATCGCCGCCGTCATCGTCCGTCCCCGTCGCCATATCCTCTCCCAGCGAGGTCTCGCCGGTCCCGCAGGCACGAAGGGCAGAGCGGGGTGGACTCTCCTCTGCTTGTTCGGAGGGCTTCCCGACGGGCCTGGTTCTGGCTCCTCCGTCGGGGTGCGTGGTAATCTCATCCTTATCTCGGTACATAAGGATTGGATTGCCAACAAAATGGCCGCCGAGCTATCCTGGGGCTCGGGCACTGGCTGCGACAGACGGGATGGCCGCTCCACTGGGCCCTGTTAGTCGTCGTCGTCGCTATCTTCGATCACGTCAGCAGGGACCGTCCCCTGGGATCGAACCTTCTCGAACCTCTCTGAGGTTTATGAACCTCTCGTTGAGGCCTATGGACCTTTCGTTGAGGACCTTCTCGGTCTCCACCAGTTCCTCATCAGAGGCCGATTCCGAGTCTGTAACGGCCACGGCCCCTCCCCCTCTTTTTCAGCCGGGGGCTACACAGGGGTCTTAGCGATGGGCTGGAAAGAGGATTCCCTCGGAGGCGGCAGGGATACTCTGGGCCCAGAGGCCGTTTCCATTGGCGTAGTCTCAGCCGGCTCTGCCAGGGTCGCAGCGACCACTTCGGTAGAGGCCTTAGCCGGGTGGATCAAGGCCCTCACCACCTTAGGTGCGTCCTGGGCCTTTGCCTTGGAGGGAGGGTCAACGCCTCGCTCCCCCTTAGAGATCGACCGGGTCTGCTCCAGCAGCCTACCCGGGTTCTCGGACTTCCTCTTCCCCGAACCAGAGCACTGGCTCGTGGTCAAACGTGCGGGGAAGTAGCGCCCTGCTTGGCAACCGAAGAGCCCGACCCTTCGGCACTCCCGGAGCCCGCGGACTCGCAGTGTTTGGCCTTCTGTTGGGCCCCCGTCGCCGGGCGCCCTCAAAGGTCTTAGAAGCCCGCTCAGACTTCTTCTTCGCCTTCTCACTTGCTGTGCCCTTCTCCAGCCAGGTGGCGAGGCGGGAACGACGATCTTGTTTGGTCCGTTCCGAAAGGTTCTTGCAGAACGCACAGTCCTTCTCCACGTGTCTCTTGTCCCCATGGAGGCAGTAGAGACATCGAGAATGCTCATCGTCATTGAAAACGTTATATAATCCGCATCCAGGGCAGTTATTTTACAGCTTGGATCCGGGCGTCAAGCTCCCTTTGTCCTGGGCCATGTCCGTTGAGGTAGGCCGCAGATCTTCCGGAATCCTCCAAGAAGTGTAAACTCAACGAAAACTTCACCCTTGAGGGGCATAGAAGAATTCCGAAACGGGTCCCGTTATCGGAAGTAGAAACGGTGGAGCTTGAGGCTCGATTAAACCGAAAAAATGAGAAATTCTCCTGAAAAAATGTGAAACGCAGTAAAAAAACTCGAGAGCTAAACACGAGGACTCCCAACACTTGAGCGTGCGGTAAAAATCTGAGGATGGCTGCCAGAGGCGGGGTTTAGGGAGAGAGCAGTCATCATTGGCTGGGGCGGTATGACCCAGAGATCAGTGATTGGTTACTACTAAGAAAGACAGATCAGAAACGAAACTGATACTGATTTTTTCTTTACCGAGGATTCCCAGCCTGGCGACGGGGAATATTCATGAGCATGTGAATCCATGCCAGACCCCATGCTAGAGAATAAATGTAACATCAGACATAAATAAATGAATATTCCCACAGGAATTACAAATGCACCAAAAGTGAAGGCTATATACAATTTGAGATGTACATGCGCATAGTCATAGTGGATCTAAAGAAGATGGTATGTAGTTATGATCCTAATAGTAAATTGGTTGAACTCGAACAAATACAATGGGTTCCCAGTCATTTTAAATTTAGAGAAACAATGTAAGGTGAACTCTTCGCTCATTCCTTTGAGATGTATTGTGTCCAATAAGTGGATCCAATAGATGTCTCTGGAGGAGTTTCTTTAATTTGTTACCCCCTCTGGACAAAGTGTGTACCACTTCCAAAATCACGAATCTTATCTGTGATAAATTGTGTCAATTAACTTTAAAATGTCTTGCTACCGGTGATTTAACATTCTGTGTACGTGTTGGACTTATGTTCTAGCCAATGCTATCTTGCTGATCTGGTAGTTTGTCCAACATATAGAAGGCCACATGGGCATTTTATTGCATACACAACTCCTGTGCTGTTGCAGTTAGCAAAATCTTTTAAAGCAATCTTTTGGCCATTGTGTAGGTGCTGAATAGTGTTGCCTTTGATGACGTTATTACAGTTACTACATTGTAAACAGGGGTATGTGTCCATCTTTCGTGTTGCCAATGTTCTCTGAACGTCAGGAAGGTTTCTTTCAGCTTTCACCAGTCTGTCTCTAAAGTTTCTCCCTCGCTTTTAGGCCATAATGGGAGGTTTGGGTAACAGTTTTAGCAATTGTGGATCATGGTGTAGGTATTTCCAGTTATTGCAGATGATTCTGCGTAAGTGTATTCAGAAATATAGAGGAGAAATTACTTACCGTAATGTTCTTTCTATGGATTCTTCTCCCGCAGATATCTCATCCGATCGATATTCTCTCCTGCTCCGCTGCTTTGGAAAATTTTCGACAGGGGATGTAGTGGACCTCGACCCGGCCGTCAACCGTCGATCCGTCTTGCTCGGCGTCTGGTCATGAGCTCCGGATGTGACATCAGGCATCATATAAATACCACATCACTAGGCCCTGTTAGGAAGAATTCTCTGTTTAGGCTGAATTTCCTAACCTAGTGAGTCCCCCAGCAACTTTGCTGGATTTTCTGGGGTTTATTTTTATCTCCTGCAAAGAGTGAGACTCTTTTACCCTCACTCTTGGACATGACTTGAGAGAGTTTTCTGTGACTTGCTATGTGCTTATGGGCTAGGGGGTAATTTTCCCCATAGGCCATCATTGGTTTTTGAATGTGTGTTACACCACACCCTCAGTGCAGTAGCACAGGGGTGTCCTAGAGACCCCCAAACATAGACTCCACACCCTGGGACTGACTACTGTCGTAGGAACTTAACCAGTACAAACCATCTTACTGTGGAAGTACTGGTAGGGGCAATTAGATTGCCCCTGGGTCTGTTGTCGAGGGGGTACTGTCCCGTCCCCCCTCGCCGAGTTCTGGCTGGTGGCAGTGGATACCACGGAAATATTCCACCGGAATATTTCCCAATGGGATTTCCCATTGTTTTTGATGCACCACTTTTTGGTGCAATGTTAAAGATACCGCCGGTTTATTTAATTAATATAAATTCACCGGTTGGGATCTTTTGCCGGAACTCGCCGCCAAGATGGCGTCTAGGTTCACTTCAGTAACCCTGAACCCGAGTCGAGCCTTTGTTCCACTTTTGGCGGGCTTCTGCACAGAAGCCCTCCAAAGTGGTGCCATTCTGTCTGGGTACCACAGGGGGTGTGGAAGGGGGTTTAGGCACCCTGGACTGAGTTGCCTTGCCAACTCATGTCGCACCCTAGTGTGATTGGCCCAAGTGGTGAGCCACCCCGCTCACCACTTAGCATGTTTGAGTGACAGCGAGGCTGTATGAATGGGGGTTTGCTGCATAAAAGCAGGGTTTTTGGGACTGGTTCTTCAGAAGTCGCCACAGGACCTAAGAAGCCGAAGAGGGAGAAGCCGAGCCGACCTGCCAAGACGACACCACCGGTGAAGCCCTGCAGAATCGTCTCACCACTTTTCCCGACGACAGAGGAGATCTCCCGCCGGAGAGTCTTCTTCCCTTAACTGGTGGGGACAACCAGTTGCTGCCTTCTTTTCGCCGTCCCGAAGCATCTCGTGGCCGCCTTGCCTGTGCCGAGCACCCCGGCAACCGGGATACCACTTTTTACCTCAACCGTGAAAGAGGGGTAAAAATCCTTTGTGACCGGAAAACTCCACGGCTGGCCTCATCCCTGGTAGTGCAACGACCTGCAGCCTTCCTCCCCGTCGAGATCACCTCTTCCTCGGGACGACGCCGCGACTTGCACCCACTACCAGGAACGACTACCACCGCTGGAGGAATCCTTCCACTTTTAAAGGTACAGTGTTCCGCCCGGCCTCCCTTGCCACCAATTGTACGGGGTAGATTTAACCCTCGGCTCTCGAACCTGGGTAGGTCTGGGACACCCTAACTAAACTTTTCAGAACCGTAGTAAAACCTTTTTTACCCACCTGCAAAGACTTGTGACATTGTGTGATCTTGGGCACATTTTTCGCCTGGCTCCCTCTAAAGCGGGCCCCGAACTAATTCCCCTTGTTCCACCATTGACTGTCTTCGCTAACCTTATGTGAAAAGTGTTTTACCTTACTGCTCTCTTTATTTCTGCCTTTTCCCTCCCTTTTCGTAATACTTGTTGGAGTACCATCTAACGTTAAGCGCTCACCTCTGGTTGGAAATAAGTGGTGTTATCTTAGAATTGTCCAACAAACGATTAGGGATGTACATATGAGTAATAGTAACTGTGTTTGACTTTCTTACCTTTTCTAATGTACTAGTGTAATTTATGAGTGTACCTTTAATAAATAAGTTTATACTTTTACACCTAGCTCTGGTCAGTGTTTGCTTGTGCTATTGTGCCTCTGTACCTATTATGTATCCTCTGTATACTGCCTAACTCTTCTTGAGGGAAGTCTGACTGCTCAGCCACAGCTACCAGGTAAATCTGGGTGGTACAGACTGCTACCAATTGGGTTTACTGCCAACCACCTGTAGTCTTAAATCTTTTGCAGTGGTCCCAGAGGGAACTGCACAGGTTTCTGCCTAACACTGCTGATGCCATGGTTTAGAAGGGTTTGTGTGCCAGGGCACCCAATACCACGTTAAGGTCCCAGACCGGATGTGGACGTCTGACAGGCAGATGTAATCTGGTCAGACCAGCCAAGTGCCTCTTAACCATCGGGATTGGAGGATGAGAAGATGTCATCACTGTGGTTCTTGTAGGCCACTAAGGCAGCCAAATACGTATGGCAGGTGTCCACCTGCACACCTGAGTGAGCCAGATGTTTAGAGAAAGATAACATCATCCAGTGAGAAGGACAGCGGATCAATCTTGTTTGTCTTGGCCCAGTGACAGAACTTGGTTCACTTGCTCCTGTATTGACTCATAGTTGAGTCGATTCTAGCACCTTGTATGATAGACATGTTTTCCTGAGACAAGTGTGGATGCTTCAGGGTAACCTGTTCAGGTACCAAGCTGCAAGGGCTAACTTCTGCAGAGCCACTGTGCCCCCTTGCTGGGAGAGTAAGTGGGCTGGACCCAACAGGAGGTGTACCAGGGGCTGATCTGACAGTCTGAGAAATTCTGAGAACCAAGGCCTTGCCGGCCACCATGGCGCTATCAAGATGAGTCGAAGGCTTTGTGACTCCCTGACTTTGCAGATGACCCTGTGAATCAGCAGAGTGGAGGGAAAAGCGTATGCATTTATGTCATTCCACGGAATCTGCAACACGTCCCCCAGAGATTCCCTGCCTTGCCCCAGCCAGGAAGTGAACTGGGGCATCTCCTGTTGCCCATGGTGGCGAATAGGTCTACCTGAGGGTGGCCCCACCTGTCGATCCTGCTCAGGACCTCTTTGTTCAACTGCCACTCATAGTTGTCGATCCCCCAGCCTGCTGAGTCTGTCCGTCTCCAGGTTGGAAGATGGATTGCTGACAAGTAAATGTTGTTCACCAGTGCCCAGTCCCAAATGTCAATAGACAGCCAGCAGAGTAGAAGGGATCTGGTATCTCCCTGCTTGTTGATGTAATATATGCAAGTGGAGCTGTCTGATTGGATGCAGACTGACTTGCTGTTGATCATGGGGAGGAACACTTTGAGAGCAAGCCAGATGGCCATCATCTCCAGCAAATTGATGTGTTGCAGCTGTTCCTGCCGCGACCATACTCCATGGACGTTGTGGTTGTCCAGTGTAGCCCTCCCCCCATCTCTATAGGGACGGGTCTGTGGTAATGGTGCTCTCTGGAACAGGCTGCCTGAACGGCCTGCCTGCTAACAGGTTGGTCTCTGCACTCCACCACACCAGGTCCTGGTGGAGGTGCTGTGTTATGCGGACTAGAGCTGCCTGCGAGCCCGTCTCCTGATTCCAAGAGACTGAGAAATGTAGCTGCAGCCTCATTATTCTGAGTCTTGTGCGTGGGACAGCCAGGAGACAAGCCACCATTATTCCGAGCAGGTGCTGGTACAACCATGCTGAAGCCACTGGTCTGCTGAGAAAATGCCTTGTGGTCTTCCTGATTGCAGTGATATTGTCTGCCGAGGGGAAGATTCTCTCCACACTCGTATCCCAAATTAGCCCCAGGAATGTTAAGGACTGCATGCGGAGTAACTGCAACTTCTTGTGGTTGATAGAAAACCGCAGATCGTATGGCATGGCCATAAGTGCCGAAGCTGTGTGCTGTACTGCCTCCGGTGATTCCGCTTGTATGAGTGAATCGTCGAGGTATGGATAAAGGTGGTGGCCCTCTGCCCTCAGCAGGGCTGCTACTGAGTTCATTAACCTTCTGAAGACCCTTGGAGCCGAGTTGAGACCAAAAGAGAGGACCTTGTAGTGAAAATGAAAGCCCATGATCCTGAACCTCAGGAAGGAACGATGGGGCTCCCAAATGGGGACGTGCAGGTAAGCATCCTTCAGATTCAGGGAGTACATCCAGTCTCCCCCACACAGTGTCTCCACAATAAGAGCCGGAGTAACCATCTTGAACTTTTGAAGGGGTTGGGAAAGGTTCAAGGAAGAAAGGTCTAGAACAATTCCCAGGCCAGCCTGTTTCTTTTTCGGAATGGCAAATTTTCAGGAATAGAAGCCCATGCCTCGTTGCGGAGCTGGGACCTCCTCCAGCGCCTGGCTCGTGGTGAACGAGTGGATTTCCGCCAAAAGAGTTGCCGTCCCAATCTGTGGGAGTGGAGGAGAGGAAAGCGGAAGTGGAGGAATTGGCAGAGAGGATTCATGGGTCTGTAAACCTTGCACGTCAGGAATGGAAGTGAAGGGCAAGCCTGCCCCCCACCGGAGACTTGTGGATCTTGATGACATCATCACAACTTCTTACCCTCTGAGGCTGGTGCCTGGGAGGGTAACTGGAAAAACCCCTTGTGGGAGGATTTGTGCTGCTTGCACTTGTGCTGGCTAAGAGACCCGTCGGGCTGTTTAGCGCACTGCTCCTGAAAACCCCTGACACCACCAAAAGTACGGGCTCTGTCAGAGCGTTGGTGACTCTGGCTGTAGGACTTGGGCGCCGACTTTGTCAGGATTAACAAGGACTTAGCTGCCTGAGAGCTATTTTTCTTTTTGTCATGTTCCTCGTCCGTGGTCGAGTGGAAAAAGTGCCCCCTCAAATGGCAGGTCTAGAATGCGCACTTGTACATTAGGGTTAAACTTGGTCACCTTGAGCCAAGCTGTCCTCATATCTGTGGCGATATAAATCAATCTACCTGCAGTGTTGATGTGAGCAACTGGATTCCATGTTGTCTTGGCCTACGATTTTGGTCTCTGCCAATCCGGCCTTGAATTGCGCCCGACTATGCAAGGGGAGCTCTGGGAGGAAATCTGCATCTCCCACCACAGACTTTGATTCACTGCTGCCAGCATAGCGTCAGCATTGTCCTTGCGCAGATGGGAGAGTGGCACAGTAAATCATTTTGTCGTAGGAATCCAACAGCTTTTTCTCCTTCCCTAGGAATGCTGAGGTGGGTGCAGATGACGAAGATTGAGGCTTGGAGTAAAGGGAGGACACAGCTATAACTGATGAATGCGGCTGAGGGTGCACCGCCAGAATGAGGGAGTCCCCTTCCGCCTGCCTATACTTGGCGTCAATTGGTAGGCTGCATTGAGTGCAGCTTCACCCATGCCTTCTTGGCCAGGGCTTCTACATCCTTTTGCAGAAGGAAGCCAGTTCTTGTGGCAGGGTGAATGGTCAGCACCTCGGCCAGAACACCCGCTTCAGGTTGCTCAACTTGTGGCTGCGGAATATCAAGGTATTCTGCTACACCCGCCAGCATCTCGTGGAAGGCCTTAGCTGATGGGGGGAGTATCCTGGTCCTCATGCTCGTCACCCGCTGTGTCCTGCAGGTCGGGAGCTGTCGGAGGCATGCCATGCTGGGTGCGGGCATCTGTGGCGTGCTGACTGGTAGTGTCGGGGGCTGCTGCAAAGGCAGTGCCACCCTGACTGGTGTGAGCGCCGGGACCAAGGGCTGAACTGAGGCAGGGGTCTGGACCACAGTCGTAGCCTGGGGTGGTGCCGGAGGGAGCATGTCTTTGATGACCCCCTTGAGGATGGTGCCCATCTGCAGTTATTTCATGAGCGTAAGGAACGTTTCGAAGAACCTATCCTTGCATGCAGGGGGAAGGGCATGGGGGAGTAGGAGCCGGGCCCTGTGGCTGCTGAGGTCTTGGCGGTCCTTGCCGCACCATGCTGGGAGTTGCTTGTCGCCCTTCTGGCGATGTGGTCGGGTATGACGTGGACCAGGTCACTGGAGTGGTCCAGTCCCATCTAGACGTGTGTTCCCATGCCTGCTCTCCAGAAGGAGGCGGCTCTGGGCGATCCACCATCTTGTCTGGCCTGGTGGCCATTTTGTCATGCCCCGCGCCAGGTGTCTGCTGCGTGGTGCCTGTAGAGCCAGGTCCAGTCTCTGCCTGCACGCTTAAAAGCAAAGACTCAGACCTTTGCTAGGAGCCCGGTAGTATGGCAAAGCCTCTCTGGGATGTCCCCAGTACCAGAGCCTTGCAGCCCCTCAGCAGTGGAACGGGGAGGACCTTGCGACCCCCTCAGCCTTTTGGCCGGTAGCTCAGAGAACCTTGGTCTCTTTGCTGGTTTTATGACCTAGAAGGCCCCTCCCACTTGGGCACCTTCCTGGGAAGGAGTCGCCCTTGCGGGGTGCAGAGAAGAACAGGGCCCAACCTTGGGCCTGGTCTTCCTCGTCACGTACGTTTTGATGTCATCTGGAAGTGAACTTTCGAACAGCTCCCTCCACTTTTCGGGGAAGAGCGTGTGGAATTACAAGGACAGAGGCCTAGCCCAGGCACGCTGGTGAAGCGGTTCGTTCCCGTCACCGCAGAAAAAAGGACTGAGAAGTGGTGCTGGTGGGCGGAGTCAGGGGAGGGCATGCTCCCATGGCCACATCCCCGTGCACGTCTAAATTTAATTTTTCTGGTGACAAAGGTTCTATTTCCCATCCCATTGAGAGACGCCCATTAAGTATGGAGGAAAGGGGACAGGACCTTGGAGTAAGATGCAGTACAGATGTGGGTATAGAAAAAACGTGGGTGCAAGCGAGGTAACTCAACCCTGACATGAAGTTGGATAATCAATGTAAAACAGATGGTGTTCCAAGAGTCTCGGACACTGCCACCCCCTGCACACCTTATTGCTGAATACGTCTGCCAAAATTACATAAATGATTTGGCTACATAGCAAATTGAATCACATTCAGTGCATAGAGTTCTCAAATGTTCAATCCACAGACACATATTTGCGCAAGACTACTGATTTCCTTAACTATTTGGAGAGTTTGGATACAATCTCTATTACCCACACACTTTTTGCATTAGATGTTAGCATTTTATATGACATGCATTACTCGCCGTAATGGCATTTCTGATGATTGTATCTGCTTAGATTCACATGCTGTACATATAGTCTGGCATCTAGTGGTAATCGCGGAGTATTGCATCTTTCTTTCGAAGATCGAAAGGGGACGTTGACATAGGCGTGACTGTAACACTATCCCTAACGTGACGTGCAGTATACCCAAAATCCCTCACACGTCGAGGTCCCTCTGGTATTGTGTGTTTATTCTGCTGTGAGGGAGCCTAATAATCACCATGAGCAAGTACAGAAGAGAGAAGGTGTAAGAGGTCTATGTTCCTTCTACTCCACGAGGGGAGGAAGGGTGGGTGCATGTGAATCTAAGCAGATACAATCATCAGAAATGCTATTATGTTGAGTAATGCACATCTTCTGATGCTTGTGAATCTGCTTAGAATCACATGCTGTGCATAGACTCACAAGCAGTACCTAGAGATGGTGGCGGGATGTGTGAAGGAACAGTAGCAAAGATGTCTTAGCACTGCTTGTCCCACCTGAGAATCAGACCTAGAGTGAGCATCTAGGCAGTATTGTTGTGTAAAGGTGTGTACAGAACTCCAGTTTGCTGCTTTGCAAATGACTCAAGAAGAACATTTGCAATTAATTCTATGGTAGCCCCTGTGCCCTGAGTAGAGCGTGCTCTAGACGTGAAGGGCAGATCTCTCTTGGCAAGAGTGTAACACAGTGTGATGCAGTTTACGATCCACTTTGAGATAGCTGACTTAGAGACAGGGTCCCCTTCTCTGCCAGCTGCCACTGAAACAAAGAACTGGTTTGTTTTTCTTAGTGGCTTTGTTTTTTCCAGAAAGTAGATAACCGATCTCCTCACATCCAGTGTGTGGAGGCTTCTTTCCACCACGTTAGTGGGGTTCTGGAAAAAGGTGGGTAGTTCTATGCATTGGTTTATATGGAACTTTAGAGATAAATGTAGGCGCAAAGCATGGGTGTTGTGGGCTACATTGACCCACTGAACAGAATTCCTCCCATCCATAACAAAGCTGCATTTTAGCAGAAACAGCAAAATGGCTGTGCTGGCTCCTGTGCGCACCATGGCCTCAAAACTGCATTTTGCAGCGACAAAAAAAGATGGCCACCCCATCTTGCCAAGCACATATTGGGCAGGATGGAACAAGGGGGCACACTGAGGAAGCCTGTCAGTGTGTTCTTACATATACAAATGAAATAGAGTGAAAAAGCAGTGCTGTTTTGCTGCCAGCCCAAAGTTCCACAGAAAAAGGAATTATTCACATTTAAAAATGAGGACGCTCTGATGCTCTTTTCCTCCGATTCCTTATCACAAAATGTTATTAACCCTTTAAGTGCCAAGGACGAGGTATCTCGTCCTTGCAAGTCCACACGCAGTGCCAAGGACGAGATAGCTCGTCCTTTTCGGCACCTTGTTTTGAGCGATCCCTGCAAAGCAGGGATCGCTCAAAACTGTAATCCAACCCCCGGGCTATGCGAGGGGGAGGTCCCCCCTCACTGCCCGGGGGTTGGATTTCCTTCAGTTTCACGCCGACGTGCGTGACGCACGTCGGCGTGAAACGGAAAGTAATTCCACCGCAGCAGCCATTTTCGGCTGCTGCGTTGGAGAGAGAAGGTGAGTGCCCTTCTTGTTCCGCCTCGATCTCCGGCTGTATTTCAAGCCGGAGATCGAGGCGGGTATCGTTGGAAAGGGGAGATCTTCCCCTTTCCAACGATACCCATTGTGTGGCTTTGCTGCCCGCGGATCGGGCGCAGGGCGCCTCAATCCGCGGGCAGCAACGTCACGGATCAAACGAAGATCCTTTTGTGACGCGTGGGGGAGGGGGGGCTGCTTACTAGGTAAGCGGCCCCCTTCCCCCGTGGCCCCAAAGCATGGGGCCACAGCGCCAGGGACCCCTGGTGGGGGGGGCACCCCAAAAGCTGGGGCAGGACCCCCAATAGATGGGGCAGTAGGGTTTGGGCACCCTGGGGGCAGATAGCCACACTAATGGGCCCATCTGCACCAAGCCAAGTTGGGTAAACAAAAATAAATATACAAAACCACAGGCTGCTTTTTAGGGGGGGCTGAGGGCCACCCTAAATTGGCAGCGCATGATGTACCGCAACGGGGGGTGGCCCTCAACCCCCCCCCCACCCCAAATGGAGGGCCCCACCTCATGCAACCCTCCCTGGGCGCAGATAGGGGGGGGCCTCACCTCATGCATCCCTCCCTGGGGTCAGATGCCCCTTCCTAGGAGCAGATATCTGCCCCCAGGGAGGGTTGCATGAGGTGGGGCCCTCCATTTGGGGTGGTGGGGGGTTGAGGGCCACCGCCCGTTGCGGTACATCATGCGCTGCCAATTTAGGGTGGCCCTCAGCCCCCCCTAAAAAGCAGCCTGTGGTTTTGTATATTTTTTTTTGTTTACCCAACTTTGCTTGGTGCAGATGGCCACATTAGTGTGGCTATCTGCCCCCAGGGTGCCCAAACCCTACTGCCCCATCTATTGGGGGTCCTGCCCCACCTTTTGGGGTGGCCCTCTCCCCCCTCACCCCAAATGGAGGTGGGGTGTACCTCACACAGCCGTTTGGAGGAGGCCCAGGGAGGCCTGCATGAGGTGAGTCCCCCAGCCATTTGGGGTGAGGGGGGAGAGGGCCCCCAAAAATGGTGGGACAGGCCCCCCCAGTGGGTGGGGCAGTAAGGTTTGGGCACCCGGCGCCAGATTGGCACACCAATGTGACCCTCTGCACCAAGGGGAGTTGGGTTACCAAAGGAAAAAAATGAAAATGGTGGAACGCTTTTTAGGGGGGGCGGTGGGGCACCCCAAAGGGTCAGGGAATTTTCTAATGGGATGGGGCGTTGACCCCCCCCCACCCGCAATGGAGTGGGTGCCAAGTCATGCAGCCCTTCCTGGGACCAGATATCTGCTCCTAGGAACGGACGCCTGAGCCCAGGGAGGAGTGCAGGACAACCTCCCCCCCCCCATCTGCCCCCGGGGAGGGCTACATTTTGCTGGTGTAACCGTAGGTAACACATGTTCTTTGTTTTGTTTACAGCTTTTTCTACCCGAGCAGCTGCAACGTTATGTGAGGAACAAGTTACTTACCTGTAACTGTTGTTCTCCAGCATGGGTCTGGCATGGATTCACATGCTCATGAATATTCCCAGTCGTCAGGCTGGGAATCCTCGGTAAAGAAAAAAACCAGTATCAGTTTCGTTTCTGATCTGTCTTTCAATCACTGGTCTCTGCGTCATACTGACCACAGCCAATGACTGCCCTCTACCTAAGCACCGCCTCTGGCAGCCATCTTCAGATTTGGAAGCACGTGAAGTGGCAGTATGACCAAGTGAAGAGCCGCAGAGGGGTAGGCGGGAGGGTTCGCATGTGAATCCATGCCAGACCCATGCTGGAGAACAACAGTTACAGGTAAGTAACTTGTTCCTTCTCCAGCATGGGGTCTGGCATGGATTCACATGCTCATGAATAAAGAATACATAGCAGTACACACATGCACAACCACGGGAGGTGGCAAAGGCTCAACATTAAGCATTGCATCAAACTCAACATTAAGCATCTTACCTCCTCACCAGGGTCACCTCAGGCGAACAGGTTGCGCAGCACTGCTTGGCCGACCCTGGACTCCTCCCTGGAATCCCGATCGACGCAGTAGAACTTCGTGAAGGTGTGCGTCGACCTCCACGTAGCAGCCCTGCATATGTCCAGCAAGGGCACACCAGAAAGGAACGCCGTGGTAGCTGCGATCGCTCTGGTGGAATGGGTTCTCGGACGGCCAGGCAGCGGTCGGTTTGCCAACCGATGACAGTACATGATACAGCCGGAGAGCCATCTGGAAATGGAAGCCTTCGAGACAGCCTTCCCCTGATTGACAGGTCCAAAGTTCACAAAGAGTTGTGACGTCTTCCGAAAACACTTCGTGCGGTCCACGTAGAACTTCAGCGCTCTAGCCACATCCAGCGAGTGCAAAGTCCTCTCAGCCGGCGAGGAAGGCGACGGGAAGAATACAGGCAACACCAAGGGTTTGTTGAGGTGGAAGTCCGACGGTACCTTGGGCATGAAGGAGGGGTGCGTCCTGAGCACTACCCTCGTGTCGTGAAAAGTCAAGTACGGGGCCTTGCAGGAAACGGCCTGGATCTCTCCCACCCGTCGTGCGGAGGTGATGGCCACAAGAAACGCTGTTTTCCACGACAGAAACTTCAACGGGCCGAGTGCAGAGGCTCGAACGGAGGTCCCATGAGCTTGGTCAGCACCACGTTGAGCTCCCACGCCGGGGCCGGAGCCTTCACCGGCGGGAACGATCTGAACAGTCCCTTCATGAACTCTTTCACCAGACGATGGGACCACAAGGACGTCCGCCCCGTGGTTCTGGTGTATCGGGAGATCGGAGCAAGATGAATCTTGATTGACGCGTGTGCCAGTCCAGCTTTGGCCAGCGTCAGCAGGTACGGCAGTACTTGGGGAGCCGTAATCCGTAGAGGGTTAATCTTCTGTGCGTGGCACCAGACAGAGAACCTCTTCCATTTGTGTCCGTAGCATTTAAGAGTCAAGGACGCCCTGGCCTTTGCAAGAACCTCTCTGCAGTCGGCCGGTATGTCGTATCCTCCAAACTCTAGCGCTGCAGGAGCCAGGCCTGCAAGTTCAGCGATTTCGGGTCGTGGTGGAGGATGGCGCCTCCTTCCCTGGAGAGCAGATCCGCGTCCACCGGCAGCTTGATTGGCGGGGACGCTGACAAGTCCAGAAGGTCCGGGAACCATATCTGCCTCGGCCACGCAGGTGCGACGAGGATCATCCTGCACCGTGACCTCTTGAGCTGGTTGACGAGCCGGATTAGCAGTGGCAAAGGAGGGAACGCGTAGAGGAACAGGCCCTCCTAGGGGAACGAGAAAGCATCGCCCATGCTCCTCGCCTGGGGAAACCTGCTGGCGAACCTCCGGCACTTGGAGTTCGTCGCCGTCGCGAACAGGTCGATCTGGGGTGTGCCCCACCGTCGGAAGAGGCGATCCACTAGATCCTGCCGTAGTTCCCACTCGTGGCACGAGCGCAGCTCCCTGCTGAGTGAGTCGGCGATGGTGTTTTTTATCCCTGCCAGATGAAACGGCACCAGAAACATCCCCTGGGCGACTGCCCAATGCCACAGGTCCTGCGCCTCCTTGGACAGTGCTGGGGACCTGGTTCCGCCCTGTTTCCTGATGTAAAACATGGTGGTGGTGTTGTCGGTGAAGATCCTCACCACCTTGCCCTTGAGGGACGGAAGGAAGGACCTGAGGGCCCAAAACACTGCACGGAGCTCCAGGACGTTGATATGTAGGGATTTCTCCGTCGGGAGCCAAAGGCCTCTTGCGTGCAGATTTTCGGTGTGCGCTCCCCACCCTTCCAGGGAGGCATCCGTGGTCACTGTCTCCTGGTGGGCTGGGGTCTGGAAGTCCATGCCCGCCGTCAGATGCGCGCGGGTGCCCCACCACCGGATCGCTCGTCGGAAACTCTCGTCGAGTGTGATCCTTTCCTCGAAGCTGCCCGTCGTTTGGATCCAGCGCGCGTCCAGGAACTCCTGCAACGGGCGCATCCGGAGCCTGCACATGGGAATGAGGTAGATGCAGGAAGACATCATTCCGAGGAGGGACTTGATGGACCTCACCTTGGCCGCGTCGGCCACCAACATCCGCTGCACCTTGCCCAGGATGGTCCTGGTCCTCTCCTCCGACGGGGAGGCCAGAAGGGACACTGTGTTGAGCCTCGCTCCCAGAAACAGAGCGTCTTGCGCGGGCACCAGGTGGGATTTGGCGTAGTTCACGGAGAATCCCAGGTCCGTGAGAAGTTGGACGGTCCTTGCCGTGTGAACCACGGCGAGCTCCCTTGTTTTGGCTCGGACGAGCCAGTCGTCCAGGTAGGGGTAGACGTGGATCCCTTCGCGGCGCAGCTGAGCCGCCACCGGGGCGAGGCACTTGGTGAACACCCTGGGTGCCGACCGTAGACCGAAGGGGAGGGCTTTGAACTGGTAATGACGCCCTTGGACCACAAACCTGCGGAATTTTCGGTGCCCCTTCAAGATGGGAATATGGAAGTAGGCATCCTCCAAATCCAACGACGACAGGAAGTCTCCTTCCTCCAGCTGACCCAGGACGTGCTGGAGGGTGACCATCCGGAACTTTTGCGCCTTGAAGAACTTGTTCAGACGTCGCAGGTCCAGGATGGGGCGCCATCCCCCCGTCTTCTTCTTCACCAGGCAGTATCTCGAGTAGACTCCGGAGCCCCGAAGCCTCTTTGGGACGAGTTCGATGGCGCCCTTCTTGAGCATCGCCTTCACCTCCAGGAGAAGTTGAGGGACGTGAAGTTCTTTCCTGGCCACGGGGGGGACGCGCGGACACTTTCTTTGAAACTCGAGCGCGTGTCCCCGGGCCAAGGCGTCCAGCACCCAACGGTCGGTGGAGATGGACTCCCACACGCTGACGAAGCTCGCCAGCCGGCCTCCCACCGGGGTGCTTCGGTGGGGGCCCGACCCCCCGGCCGGTTCAATCCTGCTTCGACGAGGCTTTAGCGCCTTGTCCTTGGCGACGACGGCGGGGTCCGCCAGACTTGCCTCGTCCTCTGTAGGCCTCCTGAGACGACGAGCGGGCTGCTTGACGGTAGGAGGAGAAACCGCCGCCGGAACCTTTGGAGGCGCCCTTGCCTCCGCTGCTCCGAAAGGGCGTCCGTCGTTGTTGCAGAACTCCAAGGGCCCGGGCCGTCTCGGTGTCCGCTTTAATGGCCTGAAGGGAATCGTCCACTGTTTTCCCAAACAGGTTGTTCCCATCGAAGGGCATGTCCAGGACTCTGGTCTGAACGTCTTGACGGAAGTCCGTAGCCTTGAGCCATCCACGCCGCCTAAGGCAAACGCCGTTGCCCAACTGGCGGAACCCAGAGTCGGCGATGTCCGTCGCAACGGTAATGGCGTGGTCCGAAGCCACCTCACCTTCCTGCAGCATCTCCAGGGCCTCTGCCCTCTTGTCGTCCGGCAAGAAGTCCAGCAGGGGAGCCAGTTTGTACCAGAGCTCCCTGTCGTATCGGGCCACAATAGCCAAGGCGTTGGCAGCTTTAATCCTCGTCGCTGCAGACGAGATGACTCTGCGTCCGATAGCGTCCAATTTCTTTCCCTCGCCGTCCGGTGGGGAAGTCGATGTAGAGGCCGCACCCCCCCCGCTTTTTTCCTGGCCGCCGCGGAGACGACAGAGTCCGGGGTAGGCTGCGCCCAGAGGCACAGGGGGGCCGTGTCCGGGACCCGGTACTTTTTCTCGTACCGGTCTCTTCTAGCTGGCGTCGTGGAAGGGTTCTTGAGGAGGGTGAGGCCCTCATCCCAAATGTCGTCCAATAGAGGCACCGCGAGGACCGTCTTCCTCTTGGCCTCGCGCCGCTGATAAAGGAAACCTTCCTTCTTCTTCTCCTCAGGGCAGAGTTGGAAAAGCTTGGATGCCCTGGCGATCATTGAGTGGAACGATCCAATCTCGTCGGGCGGAGAAGCCCTGGTGGGAGGCGACGACGGTACATCCTTGCCGTAAACCTCGTCGTCCGTACCCGTCGCTGCCGTGTCAGTCCCCGTATCATCCCCTCGGGTGGACGGGGAGGAGGGCTGGAAGGGGCGCGACGGCTGAAAAGGAGGTGGAGGGTGGATCCTTCTTTTCTTGGTAGGGGGAACACCAGAAGGTCCCGGTTCTGGGTCCCCCGACGGGAGAGGTTCCGTCGGCAACGGTAGTCTCGTCCTTATCTCTGAGCATAAGGACTGTATAGCCAACAAAATGGCCGCCGAGTTGTCTCGCGGCGCTGGCAGAGGGAAATCCGACGGGCGATCAGGGGCCCCGTCGGTACCCTCGACGATGTCGTCGTCATCCCATGCGTCGGGATCCATCCCGACGGGCCGGTCTTCTTCCACGCCGAGGCCGTGGCTTAAGACGTCGACCAGCTCCTCCTCCGAGGTTGAGGCTGAATCTACGACGACGCCCTGCCCCCCCTTTTTCTTCCCCACGAGGGATTTCACGGGGGTCCTATCGATGGGCACAAAAGAGGACTCCCTCCGAGGTGGCAGGGAGACTCTGAGCCCCGAGGTCGCCACCACTGGTATAGCCTCCACAGGCTGAGCCAGGGCCGCCGCGACAGTTTCGATAGAGGGCTTGGCCGGATGGATTAAGGCCTTCACCACCTTAGGTGCGCTCACCGCCTTATCCTTGAGGGGGGGACACTGCCTCGCTCCCCCTCCGCCTTCGAGCTCGACCGGGGCCTCTCCAGGAGCTTCGCCGGGTGCTCGGCCTTCCTCTTACCCGACCCAGAGCGTTGGCTCGCGGTTGATGGTGCCGGGGAGGGTGCGCCCTGCCTGGCGCCCGTAGAGCCCGACCGTTCGGCGCTCCCGGTGCCAGCGGACTCGCGGTGCTTGGCCTTATGTTGGACCCCCGTCGCCGGGGCGTCCTCAAAGGTCTTAGAAGACCGCTCGGATTTCTTCCTCTTCTTCTCGCCGGACGGGCTCTTCCCTTCTAGCCAGTTGGCGAGACGTTGATGGCGGTCCTTCATGGTCCGCTCCGACATGTTGCCGCAAAACGCACAGTCCTTCTCCACGTGCGTCTTGTCCTCATGTAGGCAGTAAAGACAAAAAGAGTGTTCGTCCTCCTTGAAGACGTTCTGCAGCTGGCATCCAGGGCAGACCCTGAACAGCTTTCCGGGCGTCGAGCTTCCCTTCTCCTGGGCCATGACCGGGCCTGAGAAACTTCTGGAGTCCTCCAAAAGCGTAGCTCGACGAAATCTTCACCCTTGAGGGGCGCAGACGAATCCGAAACGGGTCCCCATTGATCGGATGGAGAGTCGGTGGAGCTTGAGGCTCTTTTGACCGAAAAAACGACGTTTTTGAGAAAAAACGTGAAAAAATTAGCACTAACGCTCGAGAGCAATAGCACGAGGATCCCAACACATGAACGTGCGGTAAAAATCTGAAGATGGCTGCCAGAGGCGGTGCTTAGGTAGAGGGCAGTCATTGGCTGTGGTCAGTATGACGCAGAGACCAGTGATTGGTTATTACTACGAAAGACAGATCAGAAACGAAACTGATACTGGTTTTTTTCTTTACCGAGGATTCCCAGCCTGACGACGGGGAATATTTATGAGCATGTGAATCCATGCCAGACCCCATGCTGGAGAAGTACTGTTTTTTAGTATTCTATGGTTAGGGCCCACTGTCAGTGGGGTGGGTGAGACTGGGGCTGGATTGTTGGTGGTGTGGGTGGGAATGGCCCGTCTGGGCAGATCACCTCCAACTGTCCTGGAGTTGCGGCTGGGCTGCATTACAGCTTTTCCCTTTGGGGAGGTATTGGCACACTGCCGAGACTCCTTGGTGGGGAGAAGCTGTAACGCAGGGCAGCCAGGGCTCCAGCAAAGTCGGCGGTAATATCCCTGGCCTTGGGCACCCTTCTCCCATGTGGGTCTTTGCTGGTGGTTCTGGGTATTACATTCTGGGCCGATTTGCGTAAGTCAGACCTCTGTGGATTCCCACGGGTGTCCTCTTTTGGGAAATGCATGGGGTTCCCTGTTTCCCTTGCTGGCTGCGACACCCTAGGCCCAAATCTGTAGGTTGCCCACATGAACAAAATGGGCAGTGGCGAATGGCTTGGGGTTCCCAGTCGGTTACCCTTTTCCTTTTGCGCCCCCGGTAGGTGCACACACACATGTGAGGTACCGTTTTCATCGGGACACGTGTGGGGACACGGGAAGGTAGGCCACGTGTTGTTGGCGGTGTGTTTCGGTGGGTGGCCAGAGCGAAATGTCTGAGAATTGTCTTCATTTCCGGCCAATTTCAGAGACATTTCCCCGTGTCCACTCACCGAAACACGTCGCCAACAGCAGATGTCATACCTTCTTGTGTTCCCACAGGTGTCCCGACGAAAAAGGTACCTCGCATGTGTGGGTGCACCTACCGGGGGCGCAAAAGGAAAAGGGTAACCCGCTGGTAACCCCAAGCCTTTCGCCACAGCACAATTTGTTCATGTGGGCAACCTACAGATTTGGGCCTAGGGTGTCCAAGCCAGCAAGGAAAACGGGGAACCCCATGCATTTCCCAAAAGAGGACACCCGTGGGAAAGCACATTGTAAAACTTGCATCATAAATCTGACATTTTGCCTTGAAAGCCAACCAGTTGAGAGCGAGGCGGGGCTAGCACCGCTGACGAATCCAGTCGGTTAGAGGTGGGCCCAGCCATATACTTTGATGATGTCACTATGAATTATAAATAAGAGTCCCTGACAAGACTCCACACACACACACTCTTCCTGAATTTCCTGTGCTGCGTTCCTGATCTGCTCCATCCATCTTGCTGATCCCAACTACAGGGCCTAACCATTGCTGACCCTTCCAGCAAGGCCTCAATTCTGAAATCCCAAATAACCAAAGGTGAAAGCTGTGGTATTCTTTTGGGAAGCATCCCGAACCAGCCTGGCTTGCTGCCCATTACCTGCATGCCCACTGCAATCCTGCCATTCAGCTGTCATTTGCCAGGAGAATTACCGTCCAGTGCCCGAATTGCCCAGCTGTTCGCTACCCGGTGACCGGACCTTGCCCAGCTGTCTTTTGCCCAGCTCTCTTTTGCCAGGCGCGCCAGCCGTGTGGTAACCAGACCCTGTTGACTGTCCAAAAATCCCAAAACTCAAAGGTGGAATGCAAGTATAATCCCTACCCCATAGAAATGTATAGCCTACCTGGTCTTGCCTTTATCTCTATCCCACTATCTAAGCAATCCTATCTTACCCCGATAACTTGTTGAAACTGTTAGAATTATTCTGGAATCCAGTCCTTAACATTTAAGTGCTAGCGCCATCTCTTTTCAATTTTGTCTTGTGTAATCCTCAGCCATTAGTCATATTTCGGGTGATGTGACTGGCTTCCGCCAGGGTTGGGCGCTGGGGTAACAGGGTTGAACTCGCGAATCAACCTTGGATCTTACTGTGTCCATCTTTGGAGGTCTAGTCTGAATACTCTAAAGTAAAACCGTTCTGGTCACAACTGATTTCCTTTCCTATTTCACAGCTTCATTTTACTTAAAACAACCCTTTTTATATCTTGCATATCTCATGAAGTTTCATAGCTGGAGACCTATTTTCACCTCTATATTGTACCTGTAATACATATCTATCCCCCAGCCCCAAATCAGAGTATTTCACTCGTTTATTTAAAAAAAAAAGTTTGGGCAATTTAAAGCAGGAATTGAGAAAATTGCACGTTTTTCCACATGTCATTTGGCTGCAGCATGCTCTAAACTTTCCACTCCTTTTCGAATTGTCCGCCTTTTGCTGATACATTACCTTGTGATTACAAGTGATATAACATACATGCTATTGTGATAAAACATATGTATATTATAATTTAACCACACATTAATTAATTATTTGTAAAATGTGAGTGTTAATTTATGCCTTTGCTAAGGGTTTAACGTTTTTGCCTCTTATTCTGTGAGGGAAGGTCGGATTTTTGTTCTTATTCCTGATTACCTGCTGCTTCTTTCTATCCACTCAGAATTCGATTATCTGTGGGTTGGGGGAACATTGATTGGGGAAATCCTAACTTGGGTGCTATCTTTCCTAAATCAAAAAGTGCTCCTATTCATGTGTGCTGTATCTATGTTCTACTAGAACGTTAACCAAGTGCACTGCTTGCATTTTCACTGTAATCATCACCCCATTGGTGATTGTTGCCCCAAATTAAAAATTAAATGATTTCTTTTGAATTTTAAAATAAATAAATAAATATTGCATTTCACAAACCAGCCTGGTTCATGGTCCATTGTGGCCCGGGGTATTTTAAAAAGGGGGTCTGATATGAGTAGTGTACTGTTAGGGAGAATTATCTCTTTAGGCTGAATTTCCTAACCTAGTGAGTCCCCCAGCAGCTTTGCTGGATTTCTGGAGTTTTTTTCCTCCTGCCAAGAGTGAGACTCTTTTTCTCCCACTCTTGTACATGATTTATGGTGTTCCTTTGACTGCTTATGTGTTTTATGGGCTCTGGGGTCCTTTACTCCATATGTGTTTTTACTAGGTGTGTTACACAGCACCCTCTGTGCAGTAACACAGGGGTGTCATAGTGACACCCCACCATAGACTCCATACCCTGGGACTGACTACTGTCTCCCAGGGCATGTAAAGTCACCATTGGCTTTACTAGTCCCAAATTATTAACAGAAACCAGTACAAACCATCATATTGTGGACGTACTGGTCAGGGCAATTTGATTGCCCCGGGGTCTGTTAGTCGAGGGGGCACGTCTCTGTCCCCCCTGGTTGAGTTTTGGCTGGTGGCAGTGGAAACTACTTTTTATACCGCCGGTGGAGCCCTGCAGAACCGACTCACCACTTCCCGATGACAGAGAAGATCTCCCGGCTGGAGAAGCTTCTTCCCCTGACTGGTGGGCACAACCAGTCTACCTTCTTTTCTTCGCACCCCAGACCGGTTTGTGGTCGAACTGCCCGTGCCAAGCACCCCAGCGGCCGGATAGCCACTCACCACTGAACCGCGAATCACGGGCCGCTCCTTGTACCTGAGAAACTCTGTGGCTGGTTTCTTCCCTGGCAGTGCAACAGACTCCTGTCTTCCTCCACAACGAGATCCTCTCTTCCCCCGGACGAAGCACCGACTTGCAACCGCTGCCAGGAACAACTGCCCCCGCTGGAGTGTTCTCACCACTTTAAAGGTACCGTGTCCGCCAGGCCTCCCTTTCTAAAGATTGCTACAAGGTAGTAATAACTCCTTTACCTTCTGGACTGGGCTGGCCGCTTTGACCCTCTAACTGGTCCCCGTTCTGTGGTCCAACTCCTTTTTGAATCATTACAAGACTTTTGTGCATTGCAACCATGTGACCCTGGACACATTTCGTTTCGATCCTCTTAAAGCGGATCCGGCCTACTGACTCTGAACTCACGGTTTTACTTTGCCTTCCTCTCTTGTTATGTCCTTGTAAAAGTGTTGGGATCTGTTTCAATTTGTTCTCTGCTTTTCTCTCCCTTTTTAAAACGAACTATTAGAGTGCCATCTACGTTAAGCGCTCACCGCTGTCTGAAAATAAGTGGGGCTTTACTTAAGACTTGTCTAATATTCTTTTAAGGGAGTGTATATCTTTTAGTGACCGTGTTTTTGAATTGCTTACTATTAGTGCCTGTGTGTTTTTCTAGATGTGGTTTTAAATAAATAATTATCTCTCTTTTACACCAAGCCCTGGTCAGTGTTTACTTGTTCTATTGTGTGCTCTTGACCTATTGTGAATAATCTGTATACTGCCTACCTCTTCTTGAGGGAAGTCGGACTGCTCAGCCACAGCTACCAAGTGAATCTGTGTGGTACAGACTGGTACCAAGTGGGTTTAATGCCAAACACCTGTAGTCTTAAATCTTTTGCCGTGGTCCCAGAGGGAACTGCACAGGTTTCTGTCTAACATGTACCATATCAAATTGAATCTGCATAAAATAAGGAGAAAGGCATCTCAGTCGTGCGATACTTACTAGGCCGAGACCAAGGTGTGTGTCGCCGGATTGAAATACTTCACAGTGTGTGCGCAAAAACACCTATCTTTGTGAATTGTGACAAATGGGTCCTGAACTAAAAGGGCCTGCAGTTCACCAACTCTCCTTATAGAGGTGATCGCCACCAGGAAGGTGGTCTTGTAGGTGAGTGCTTTAATGCTAGCCTTGTGCATTGGTTCAAATGGAGACCCCATTAGTGTGGTAAGAACATTTAGGTCCCACCCAGCAGCTCGGTTGGAAATAGGGGAATAAAGTCTCTTTATTCCTTCCATAAATGCTTGAATTACCTGAATTTTCCACCACAAAACCTTGCTTTGAGACGTGGTGTATGCCGAAAGTGCAGCTAAGTGGACCTTAAGACAATTGAAAACCAGACTGCAATCTAATAGGTGGGTTAGGTACAGGAGAATATGTTTAGGTGTGCATTCAATAGGATTGATGCACTTGCCATTACAGCAGATGACAAAGCACTTCCATTTGCTGGAGTAGCAATGCCTGGTGTTAGGTTTCTGTGCTTCTCTGAGTGTTAAATTTCTGATATAACGGCATCCAAAGAAGATAAGGAGTGGCACGTGGCGGAGGGCCCACAGCTTGAAGTGATATGATATGATATGATATGATATTTGTAACGCGCCTATACACAAGTGTTTCAAGGCGCGACGAGGCAGGGAGGGAGGGAAACAAGGGGAAGACAGACAAACGATCCTACTAGGCCAGGTGTCATTCAGATCGCGCAAGTGCAGAGGTAAGGGGAAAAGGAGAAAGTGCAGGGGGAGGAGGTGGGGGGGAAGTGCGGTACAAGGTAAGTAGCGTAAAAATAAATAAATAATAAATAATAAATAAAAGGGCCAGCTGGTGGCAAGTGCGAGGTAAGTGCAGAGCAAGTGCTGGGAAGGGGGCTGTAGGGATGCAGTGACAGTCCCACAGTGCAGGGGGAGCCAGGGAGGCAGTGCAAGTGGAGAGTGGCTGGGACCTGGACCGAGGTCGCTGAGAGTGGCTCAGATGCAGGTTTTAGTGCAGAATTCAGTGGGGAGTTAAGCAGGTTTAGCAGGGGAGAGGGAGAGAGAAGGCAGAAGCGAAGAGGAAGGTTTTGAGGTGCTTCCGGAACCGGAGATGGTTCTCCTCAAGTTTCAAGGAGGCAGGAAGGCTGTTCCAGAGGGAGGCCCCTGCTGCGGAGAGAGATATACCCCCAGCTCGTTGCTTCGAGAAGCGGCTGACCATGAGGGAGTTGGAGAAGGATGAGCGAAGGGCTCGTGAAGGAAGATATTTAGGAAGAGAGAGTTGAAGGTATTTAGGCCCCAGGCCCCAGAAGGCCTTGTGGACAATGCAGAGGGTTTTGAACTTAATCCTCGCAGCCACTGGGAGCCAGTGAAGAGATTTCAGTCCTGGAGAGATACGGTCCCTGGGCTTGAGGCCAAGGACAAGTCTCGCAGTTCTGTTCTGGATAAGTTGCAGAGGGCGGAGAGTGGAGGCAGGCAGATTAAGATAGAGGCTGTTACAGTAGTCCAGCCTTGAGAGAACCAGGGCTCGGGAGACAGTGAGCTTCTGGGGGAAGGAGAGGAAGGGAAGAATACCTCTGAGGAGGTGCAGCTGGTAGTGTGACTTCTTAGAGACGTCAGATATATGAGGAGAGAAGGAGAGTGTGGAGTCGAAGATGACCCCAAGGTTTTTAGCCTTGCAGGTAGGGGCAGGAAGGGGGCCAAGGGAGGCCGGCCAGAGAGCTGCAGGGAAGGAGGGAGTGGGTGTGCCGATGAGTAGAATCTCAGTCTTACTGGCGTTAAGGCAGAGGTCATTGGCGGCACACCATTCCTGGATAGCAGACAGACAGTCGGAGATGAGGGAAGGAGAGGAGGAGGCCGAGGGTAGCCTGAAAATGAGCTGGGTATCGTCCGCATAGCACTGGAAGTAGGGGCAGAGAGCGGCGATGCGGTGGGCAAGGAGTGCCAGATACTGGTTGAAAAGCCAGGGAGAGAGGTTGGATCCCTGGGGGACACCACAGGTGGAGAAAAAGATGTCAGAGAGGAAGGAGCCCATTTGGACCTGGGAGGGTCGACCGGAAAGGAAAGAGGACAGCCATGCCAGAGCCTGACCAGTGATACCCAGGTTATCACGGAGACGGTTGAGCAGGATGGCATGGTTGACAGTGTCAAAGGCAGAGGAGAGATCGAGCAGAATGAGAACACAGGGAGTGTTGGAATCGAGGTTCAGGAGCAGGTCCTCACGGATGTTCAGGAGAGCAGTTTCCGTGCTTCGGGCCGCTCTGAAGCCGGATTGATGGTCATGAAGATTACCAACAGATTCAGCATGGAGGTTAAGCTGGGAGATGGCCAGTTTCTCCAGGAGCTTGCCCAGGAAGGGAGTGATGGAGATTGGGCGATAGTTGGCCGGGCAGGAGGGGTCGGAGGAGGGTTTCTTGAGGAGGGGGTGCACAAGGGAGTGCTTGAGGGGGGATGGGAAGACTCCAGAGGCGAATGAGTGGTTGCAAAAGGCAGCCAAGGCAGGAGCCAGGGAGTCGATGTGGTCCTTGATGGTTTTGGAGGAACAGGGGTGAACCTGTTTAGACGAGGCTTTCATAGATCGGACTTGTCTGGAAACCTCATCAGCAGAAAAAGGTGGAAAAGCAGAGAAGGAGGGCGGAGGGGAGGCTGCAAGAGAGCAAGAGGAAGAGCCGGGAAGAGAGGGAGGGAGGAGAGAGGAGGAGAGCGAGGACAGGATGTCCTGAGTTTTTGAGATGAAGTGCGAGGCCAGTGCGGTGCAGAGGGCCTGGGAGGGGACAGGAGAGGTAGAGACTGCAGCAGGGTTGGCCAGCTCCTTGCAGATTTTAAAGAGTTCGGCCGAGTTGTTAGATGCCTCAGAGATGCGGGCTTGGATAAGGGCTCTCTTCTTGGTGAGAACGGAGAGCCGGTATTGCCTTTGGAGCAGGCGGCAGGCCAGTTTGTCAGAGGATGAGCATGAAGCACGCCATTTCCTCTCTGCCACCCTGCACTTGCGTTTTAGGGTGACGAGATCCGAGTCATACCAGGAGTTACATTTGGCTTTGGGCTTCAGGCGGATTCTCATGACGGGGGCAAGGATATCGAGAGTATCAGATATAGAGGAATAGAGGATGGAGAGGGCTGTGTCAGGGTGGGAGTCAGCCGAGGGGGGAGGAGGGGGCGAGAAGGTAGCAGCGAAAGCCTCAACTGACACGCGCTTCATGGGTCGGATGACCGAGAAGGTGGGTGGCAATGACGAGGGTGGCTTTGCCTGTGGGGTAGGGAGGGAGAGGTGGGAGGATAGGAGAAAGTGATCACTCCAGGAGAGAGGAGTGGAGAGAGGGAGGGAGAGGGGAAGGTCAGAAGAGATCAGAGCATCAAGAGTGTGCCCTGCAGAGTGAGTAGGCCCAGACGGGAGGATAGAGAGTGAGAGAGAGTTGCAGAGTTCGCGAAAGAGACCAGTGGGGGGACAGGAGGCATCGAGGTGGATGTTGAAGTCACCGAGAAAGAGGAGTTGGGTGGTTGAGGACAGGAGTGAGGAGGAGAGGTCAGCCCACTCAGAGAGGAAGGATGAAATTTGACCAGGTGGCCGATAGATAGTAGCCACGGTAAGGGAATGGCTAGGAGAGAGAGAGAGTCGGCAGACAAGACATTCAAAAGAGGAGTAGGTCTGCGTAGGAGTGACAGTGGCAGGAATCCACTCAGGGAAGATAAGGGCAACACCACCCCCTGAGCGGTTTGGCCTAGGCATGGAGAGGATCTTGTAGCCGTCAGGTAGGAGTGTGTCGAAGCTGGTGGCAGAGCTGGCAGTGAACCATGTCTCAGTGAGACCGAGGACGTCGAGGTCCAGTTCCTCAAGAAGGCGACAGATATCAGAGGAGTGCTTGATGGCAGAGCGAGAATTTAGAGTGGCAATGTGGAGAAGGTTGCCACCCTTGAAAAACTTCCGGGGAGGGGTACAGATCAGAGGTGCGCCCTGCGGAGGTGTTAGAGAAGGAGTTGAAGAGGGAGCAAGAGAAGGGGCAGGGAGGGAGGGGAGAGGCAAGGTAGCCGAGGACAGAGGAGGGGGGACAGCGGGAGCGGAGAGGAAGTTGATGAGGCGTGGGAAGCGTCTATCAAAGAGGTGAAGGTTGGCCTGCGGGCCTTGGACCAAGACGGTCCCGTTAGCATAGACATTAATGATGGCCTTAGAGGAGTGGAAAGGGGCCAAGAGGACATCCCAACGGGTGCCACCATTAATGGGAGAGGAGGAGAAAGGAGAGAGCACAGCGACCATGTGAGGGGTCCATAGGTCAGGTGAAGGCACGAAAAAGAGAATGTCAGTAAGAGTTTCCCTGGAGCAGGCGCTCGTGTAGGTGTCAGCGATAGGGAGGCCTGGGTTGGAGACCAGGATGTCCTTTTTAAACTTTTTCCTACCAGATTTAGTGAGGAGAGCAGGATAGTCAATAGAGAAGCAGTTAGAGTAGATAGGCGAGATAGAGAGCACCATGGAGAAGGAGGGGAGGCGGATGACACGAGTATGCAGACAGGAAGTGAGTGGAGGGCACTAGTTTACCACAGTGCAGAGCAGACAGTAATGCGTAATAGGTCAGGGCCACCTAAGTTTGAGAATCCTGCGAGGGGAGAGAAGCACCCTAGTTTACCAATAAAATGGAATAGGGGGGGCGAGGCATCATGCGGATGAGGTGAACAAGGTGAGGAGGGGTGGGCCGGAGAACAGGTGGAACTGGCGCCTGGCGTCCCCTGCGGACACCTGCAGACACACAGGGAGCCGCACTGTAGGAGTCGCCCTTGGCCTGGGGCCCTTAGCCGCAGGGGCTGCCCAGGAAGGGGGGAGGTTATAGGCAGAGGGAGAGGAAGGGGGGGGGGTGGGCGGGCAGGGAGGCGGGGAGGGAGAGGAAGACCAGGAAGTAGGAGGGGGGAGCAGGAGGAGGCCAAAAACACCGCGCTAGGAGCGCGAACAAACAATTCTACTTTCTTTTTCGTCCTTTTTAAAAAACACAAAGCACAGCACTCACGGAGGCCCAGGCAGGGCTTTCCAGGCCTGCTGATCCCCTCAGGCCACCGGCGACCGCTCTCCACGCTCAGCTGGAGAAAAGAAGCGAGCGTGGGGAACGGC
Source organism: Ambystoma mexicanum (assembly GCF_040938575.1). Taxonomy (NCBI): domain Eukaryota; kingdom Metazoa; phylum Chordata; class Amphibia; order Caudata; family Ambystomatidae; genus Ambystoma; species Ambystoma mexicanum. The sequence goes on from NC_090924.1 coordinate 431,379,209, forward strand.
CGTCGAGTAGGCCAGAGGGGAGGCAGGCACACACCCAATCAGAGGGGGGGGTGGGCGGGCAGGGAGGCGGGGAGGGAGAGGAAGACCAGGAAGTGGGAGGGGGGAGCAGGAGGAGGCCAAAAACACCGCGCTAGGAGCGCGAACAAACAATTCTACTTTCTTTTTCGTCCTTTTTAAAAAACACAAAGCACAGCACTCACGGAGGCCCAGGCAGGGCTTTCCAGGCCTGCTGATCCCCTCAGGCCACCGGCGACCGCTCTCCACGCTCAGCTGGAGAAAAGAAGCGGGCGTGGGGAACGGCCGTCGAGTAGGCCAGAGGGGAGGCAGGCACACACCCAATCAGAGGGGGGGGTGGGCGGGCAGGGAGGCGGGGAGGGAGAGGAAGACCAGGAAGTGGGAGGGGGGAGCAGGAGGAGGCCAAAAACACCGCGCTAGGAGCGCGAACAAACAATTCTACTTTCTTTTTCGTCCTTTTTAAAAAACACAAAGCACAGCACTCACGGAGGCCCAGGCAGGGCTTTCCAGGCCTGCTGATCCCCTCAGGCCACCGGCGACCGCTCTCCACGCTCAGCGTGGAGAAGATTATCCTACGGGAGAGCAAGAAGGAGGGTCAAAGGAAATGTGAGCACCTCCTGGCCATTTGGAAAGGGGAGGATGAAGAAATGATGCAGAATATCAATGCAGAGAAAGAGCAAGACAATGCATTTCAGTGCCCGACAGAGATGGCCTGGTGGCCCACAGCAAAAGAAGGCTGGCAGGAGCACATGGACATCTGTGTGGCACATTGGAAGAAAAAACAGAAATAGGAGCCAAAGAAGGAGCAGATCAAACAAATGGATGTGAAAGGCACGCAGTGGGAAGATTGTCTGTCGTTTGTTCTCCATGGACTACTGAGAAAGCGGTCAGCGACCAGGTATTCACCATGCAAGACGCTAATTGGGAGAAATATGACAAGCACTGACAAGTTGCTGCTGACACTGTCTGTGGGTGCACCGAGGGACTGGGAGGTACTAGAGGCTAACTATATAGTGGAAAGTAAGAGAGACATTGACTTGGACAGTACACACAAATATGACAGACACCGGAAAGGGGCGCTGCTGAATGTTAGTCTAACAGGGATGCTCAGAGCTAGAACGGGAGGGGCATGTAGTAATGAGTGCTTTTGTTGTTTTAGATGCACCCTAGATTATGGCTGATGCTAATAGGTGGGGGTGTTTATGCAATACAGTACAGTGAATGAATGGCTTTAGATGAGTTAAGACAAATACGTTGTCTTAGTTTGATAATGTTCTTTTATTTTTTTGCTTCCTTATTGAGTTTGTATGTATCAGAATAGTTTTATTGCAGTGTGCTTTATGTAGAAGTAGTGCAAGGCTTTGGTCCGCAGATTCATACATAAAACGAGAAGAGAGGAAAAAAACTGGCACATGTTACATTTCTGATTCTGTGTAAACAAATGAATGTACCCTTACTGGTGAGAAATGCTCTAAGCAATTTGTTTACATGGACAGATGCAAGACTTTAGGGCCTGTCCACAGATTATTATTATATATTTTTTTTTCCTCTTTTTCAAAGGTATGGTCTCCTAAGTAGGGGATCCAAAAGAGGGAGTCTGGAAATACTAGACGCTCACTGTGTTGGAAATATACACAAATACGAAAGCAATAGTTTATTTGCTAGTTACATGAATACATATAGTGCAGAAGAAAAATTAAAAAACAATATTTAAGAATTGCAACATACATGAGAAGAGTAACACTTAGCAATGACTTTAAATGCAGAGTGAAAATTATAACGTATGCAATAGAGTGAAAAAGAATTAATATATACACTTGTGTGAACACAAAAAAATGCTTTGTGGTAAATCCAAAGATCAAAGTGGAAACAGAGGGGAGATAGAGTCACCCCAGTTTCTAAAGGATGTCCGAGTTTGGAAATAATTCCTTGTATGTGGTTGGGTATTCCTTCTAGGTATAACAATAAATGTTACAGGGTCATATGGAAAACAAGATCTCTTATGGCCTATAGCATTTCTGATTCTGCACTTTCTTTTGGTTTCTTTGAGATTCATCAGTTACAAACGGACTGGCCTAAAGACTTGCCTCAGAGACTGGCCTAACAACTGAACATCCATGTCAATCGATGTCACAGAGCAGAGCACAAAACCACTGAGTTGTGGAATGCTGTGAGGCCTGAAAGACAGGCAAAAGTACACAGTGATGACACTGCTGCCTCAAATCCCAAGGCTGCCAGAGGCTGCCTCACGGAAACAGCCTGCAGTTACGAAATGTACTTTCTTCCCCTTGTTCGGCAAAATGACCTGTTTGTTATGATACGTTCTGTTAATTGGTGGAGAATAGATCTAGCTGCTCTATTGTACATAAGGATGAGTCAGGGCTGGGAGGGGCAGAGCAGAACGCAGCCCTCCTATGCACTGGTGTGTGTTTGTATTGCTGCACTTTTCACCCCACTTCTGGTCTCTTGTGTATTATTTGCGTCTGGGTGCTGAGTGCCTGGAATGCAGGAGGTGGCATGAGGGAGCTGGATGGGCACTGGTATCGGAGGGAGCAGGACGAGCTTGTAACACTGAGTATGTCCATACATCTTTGAGTGCGTTGGAGCTGCCCAAACTCTATGACCTCAGGAGCCAGGCTGCAAAGGTGAGAGTTTGTGGCACAGATGCAGTGTTTCCCCCTGGCTTTGAGACAGCCTGTTGTATGGGCATGGCAGTTTCCTGGGAGGGGAGACTGACATTGCCATGAGATGGGAGAACCAAGGCTGGCGGGCCCACATCAGGCCACCAGAATCATCCTGACTGGCTCTTGGTGCATCTCGTTCACTATTCTGTTAAGCAGAGGAATTGGGGGGGGGGGGGGGGGGGGCGTAGAAAAGTTTCCCTGACCATGTTATCCAGCGACTGTTCCCCTTGGAGCAGTTCTGAGGGTACCTGGAGGCGTAATCTGGGCATTGGACGTTCCCTAGAGTAGCGAACAAGTCGACCTCTGGGAAGCGCCAATCTGCAAAGACGTTGAGCACACTGACCTCCTGTAGTCGCCATTCGTACTCTACGGGTATGGGGAAGTTCGTACTCTACGGGTATGGGGAAGTCTCTGCTGAGTACATCCACTAGAAGATTGAGTTCCCCTGGAACATGTGACAGGAGGAACATCTTGTGTTTGAGAGTCCACACCCATATGTCTGGGACAGTTTGGACAGTCCTAGAGAGTGAGTGCCCCCTTGTTTGTTTAAAGAATACATGGCCGTAGTACTGTCTGTGAGGAATAGACCAGTCTTCCCCTGGAGCTGTGTTTGGAAGGCCTTTAGGGCCTTGAACGCTGCTAGCAGTTCCAACAAGTTTATGTGACTGGATGCTACCACTGGGGACCACACGCCGAGCGTCGTCTGATGAAGGAGGTTAGCCCTCCACCCCATAAAATGCGCGTCTGTGGGGAGAGTGGCTTCTACTGCAGAGGTGATGAAGATTTTATCCTGCAGAAGGTTTTCCCTTGACTACCACTCCAGAGCCTGAACAAGGGCTGCTGAGACAACCACTAGATCATCCCACTGGCCACTGGCCTGACACCATTGGCTCGAGAGCCACTCTTGCATGGGGCGCATGCACAGGGGAGTGTGTGGAACTAGGTAGATGCAGGAGGCCATCATCCCTAACAGCGTGGCCTTGCGTACGGTCACCTTGTGACTGGCTACATACTGAGGGATTTGGAACAGCATTTTTTGAACCCTCTCGTTGGAGGCCGTCCTAGGTCCGAATTAGAGCCCCTAGAAACGGTCTGACTTGGCTGGGGTTTAGACTGGACTTTTTTTCGTTGATCGAGAAACCTAGGTTGAAGAGGAGATCTACCGTCTTATGGGTATTTGTATGGCACGTTCCGTACAAATCCTCTGTTATGAGCCAGTCGTCGAGGTAAGGATAGACTGGGATGCACTGCCTGCGCCGGTAAGAAGCTACTACCGCCAGTACCACCCGTGGAGCTGAGGCAATGCCAAAGAGGAGAACCATGAACTGATAGTTTGTGTCTTCTATCATGAATCTGAGGAACCTGAGATACCTTCTGTTCGCTAGCAACATTGCAGTAAAGTATGCATCTTTCCTATCCAATGTGGCCATGTTATCCCCCTGCAGCAGCAGTGGGATTACTTCCTGCAGTGTTGTCTTTCTGAATTTTTGAGGTTTGACATACTTGTTCACTGGGCGCAGGTCTAACACAGGGAGCATGGCGAGATCCTTTTTGGGTACACCCACTGGTCTGATGTGATCCACTCCCAGGGGTGAATGAATGATGACAAGCAACCCCTGACCAGGGAGGCGTGGGAGTGGACCCGAATCGGTGAGTCACTTGCCTCTACCCTTGCCTCTATGAGGACCTCTGTGTTGTTACTGGCTGTTTTACCGCAAGAGCCTTGGCTGGAGGACCAGGAGGTACTTCCTGAGCCATATTGTCCATGTGGAGACCAGGAAAAAGATTGTCCATGAAAGGAACGGCGGGAATTAGAGCCTCCACGTTGGTGGAATGGTATGCCTGTGATCTGGTCGAGTGATTTCAGCGTTTTGTGCTTCTTCTTGGCAGTCTGCAGGGTGTAATCAACAGCTTTCCCAAACGGGTTGGAGTCCTCTACTGGTTTATTGATAAGAGGACTGAGTTTCTGGTTTAAAACCGTAGTTTTTCAACCAGACGTGTCTCTTAAGTAAATTCCCCCGGGCTAGAGTGCGTCCAGCAGTCTCAGCAGAGTCCATAGTATTTTTTTAATATATTGCATCTGACCTCTGTTTTTGTACTTGCCTGATGTTGATTTCGTTATGATAGATCTCTTTGTGAAACAAAATTATTTTAGCTGATTGTGAAAGGTTTGTAATAAACCAAATACACTTAATTAAAAAAAAAAAAATATATATATATATATGTATGTATATATATATTGTGGGTAACCGGTCATCCCACAGCCACGACCGCCAGTAGGCGTGATCTAGTGGGCACTGGGGCCTCTTGAAGGCCATCCTGGATCAGGCCCCATTGTCATCGCTGTAGCTTGTCAGGAGAGTTGTATTATTTGCGATCCTAGTTGAATAGGCTGCAGAGGCAGTGATTCATTTTCTGAGGGCATACAGTTTCTTAAAATCCTTATCCAGAGGTGCTTCCGCCATGGACAGTGGGACCCCTGCCCTCCTCTGAGTGGTTGTAACCACCAGGGTGTCCTGTGCGGCATGACACCCTGTATGTATAGTGGGTCGGAAGGAGATGGGCATGTGAGTGTTAGGCAGAAACCTGTGCAGTTCCCTCTGGGACCACTGCAAAAGGCTTAAGACTACAGGTGTTGGCAGTAAACCCAATTGGTGGCAGTCTACCACCCAGATTTACCTGGTAGCTGTGGCTGAGCAGCCAGACTTCTCTCAAGAAGAGTTAGACAGTATATAGAGTATACAAGATAGGTACCAAAATACAGTAGCACAAGCAAACACTGACCAGAGCTTTGGTATCAAGTATATAATGATTTATTTAAAGACACACTTAGAAACACTCTAGCACTATTATTATAAGCAAGTTCAAAAACACAGGCACTATTAATATATATTCATCACTTATTCCTCATTAGACAAATCTTAGTTAACACCACTTATTTCCAGACAGAGGTGAGCGCTTAACTAAAGATGGCACTCCAATAAGTTTAAGAAAAAGGGAGGGAAAAGGCAGAAATTAGGAAAAGCACACAACACAATACTTTAGAAGCACTCAGCAAGACAGGAAAGTCAAAGTCTACTTGTGAGCAAAAAGTTCAGAGGCCAGGCTCCCTCTTGGAGAGAGTAGAACACCAATGCGCCCAAGATCACACAGTTTAAAAGGCTTGGAAAGTCTTGCAGAGAGTTTAAAAAGGAATCAGTTCAGCTCAGAAAAGTTCAGTTAGCCAGCCTAGGGCCAACCCAAGTGGTAAGTTGAGGATTTACGAGACACCCCACACACAGACCATGCGAGGGAGGCCAGGCGGACACAGTACCTTGAAAGTGGAGAGAATCCTCCAGCGGGGGCAGTAGTTCCTGGCAGTGGATGCAAGTCACGGCGTCGTCCACAGGAAGAGATGATCTCGACGTGGAGGAAAGCTGAAGGTCGTTGCACTGCCAGGGAAGAAACCAGCCGCGGAGTTCTCCGGTAAAAAGGTACTACCCTTTTATTCGCGGTAGTGGAAAAACGTGGTATCCCGGTTGCCGGGGTGCTTAGCACAGGCAAGGCGGCCACGAGATGATCCGGGAAGGCGAAAAGGCGGGCAAACTAGTTATTCCCACCAGTCAAAGGAAGAAGACTCTTCGGGATGAAGATCTACTCTGTCGTTGGAAGAAGTGGTGAGTCGGTTCAGCAGGGCTCCACCGGTGGTGTCGTCATTGCAGGTCGGCTCAGCTTCTCCCTCTTCGGATTCTTTGGTCCTGTGGCGACGTCTGAAGTCCCAGTCCCCAAAGCCCTGCTTTTATGCAGAAAACCCCCATTCATCAGTCCTAGCTGTTACTCAAACATGCTAAGTGGTGAGCCGGGCGGCTCACCACTGGGCCAATCACACAAGAGTGCGACTTGAGTTGCCGAGGCAACTCAGTCCAGGGTGCCTAAACACCCCCCACACATCCTGTATACCGAGACAGAATGGCACCACTTTTGGAGGCTTCTGTGGAGAAGCCTGCCAAAAAGTGGAACAAAGGGCTCAACTTGGTTTAGAGTTACAGAGGCGAACACAAACGCCATTTTAAAACTGAGTCCTGGTGAAAAGACCCAACCGGGGAATAAATATTAAATAAATAACCCGGCGGTATCTTTAACATTGCACCAAAAAGTGGTGCGTTTAAAATGAATGGGAAAATCCCATAGGAAATATTCTTAAGGAATATTTCGCGTGGTAACCACTGTCACCAGCCAGAAACACGATGAGGGGGGACTGCACAGTGCCCCCTTGAAAAACAGACCCAGGGGCAATCTAATTACCCCTACCAGTACTTCCACAATATGATGGTTTGTACTGGTTCTGTTCCCAATTTAAGACTAGTAAAGTCAATGGTGAATTTACATGCCCTGGGAGACAGTAGTCAGTCCCAGGGCATGGAGTCTATGTTTGGGGGTCACTATGACACCCCTGTGTTACTGCACCGAGGGTGCTGTGTAACACACTTACCAAAAACCACATGAAACCCTATGGGGTAAAAGACCCCATAGCCCATAAAACACATCAAAAAGTCAAAGGATATCTCAAATCATGTCTAAGAGTGGGAGAAAAAGAGTCTCACTCTTAGCAGGAGAAAAAAATAAACCCCAAATATCCAGCAAAGCTGCTGGGGGACTCACTAGGTTTGGGAAATTAGCCTTAACAGAGAATTCTCCCTAAAGGTGAGGGACAGTGACAACAAAGAAAGAGCTAGGCGCTTCTTTAAAGAATTGAGTAAGGGGATGGCTTGACTAGTTGGAGGCTTTTGCTTGTGGATATCCTCAACAAAGTCAGAGTCAGGGACGGCCTCATGTGTAGCGATCTCAAAATGATCGGCCGCTCTCTTTAAAATGGTGTTGAATAACATTTGGTATCCACAGGTGACGACTCCCTTTGTGCAGGCGAAGAAGGTGGATTTAGACAAATGATGTCCAGGTCAGGGTTGTGTGTTGGTGATAGCCAAGGGCCCTGATCCCCAGATTTATCCCATCCCAGTCTGGGTCTTGGTCAGCTGTGTCATGAGTAAATGGATTAAAGTCCTTATAGATATCCTCCTGCTCTGAGACATCCAAGATATCCTCTTGGTGGACTTGTGCAGAGATGGGAAATGTCTGCAATCTTTGTGGAATGGGGCAGGAGTCCTCTTCCCTAGGTCTTTTGGGAGTGATATATTTGTCTGAAAAGTAAATAAACTGGGCCATTTTGTCCATATAGTTTTCAAATCTCTCCCTAGTCCACAGGGAAGATGCAGAAGGGTTGGAAATGATTGCACAGAAGGGGGGGTATTTTCCTAATGAGGCCTTCCTTCGAGAGAGGCTGTTGGGCTTTGGAATATTACTCTTGACGAGAGGGGGTGCCCTTGTGTTCTGTAGCTGCCGAAACAATAGCCGCAAGGCTTTCGTGGATTTTCGGCAGCTGAATGGAAGGTCTTGACACGCCTGATGGCGGCGCTGTGGTCGACAACTCCACCGAAGACTTAGGTGCCTGTGCGCCCTTGGACGATGTTTCAGCGATCGTATGTTTTTTTGGGTGAACGCCCTTTCCAGAGGAATGCTCAGTCTCATGCCGCGAAGACGGTTGCGTGGAGGGCGCCGAACCGCGAGGTTCGGTGGTCTCAGTCGAAGATTTCGGCTGTCCTGTTGGCGTTGGGCGCATCTTCAACGACTCCGTCGAGGAGGATTAGGGGTTGTGTATTTAGATATTTGTGGTGTTTGTGTGCACTTGTCGGCGGGGTGTGAACTCCCCATAACAGAGTTGGTGGCCTCTCTTTCGGGGACGGGCATTTGGGAGCCTGAAGGTTCCGGTGAAAGGTCGATGGCTTCCAATTCGGAGCAATAGCTGCAGATGGATTCTCGTCGTCCGAAGTGACGGCGCCAACAGGTGAATGGCTTTTGGCCTGCATAGCATAGGTCGCCCACCGTTTAATCCGCATGTCCTTCAACCTTTTTTTTTTTCATTTCTTTATTGGCATTTCAGATAACAACTCAAACAATGCTACATGGAGCGCTCCGACCCCTCCCTTCCTCCCCCCGGTATGCATATAAAGGTAGCCTTAGAGAACCTAGAGGGTAAGTCAGACCACAAAACCGTTGCTCTGCATATAATCCATCCAGTTTGTCCACCACACCAGTGGAGGTGCAGCGTCTAAATTGTACAGTCCTTATTTCTGGTTTCAGGGATCAGGCGGAAACCCAGCCTCAGAATCAAGTTCCATGGGAGACCCCTGCGCAACAGGAGACACAGAATCCTGTCTCCCCGACTGACTCAGAAGGTACACTATATACGCATCCCACATCCGACTGTCACTCTGATGATCTCCTCGCAGCACTCCCCACCGCGTCTCCATATCGTTATAATACAGTCCCCTGACCATTGTTCAACCGTCGGGCCCCGCCTTTGCCCCCACCCCATGGCCACCCCGCATTTTGCCAAAATCAAGAGGAGACCCACCAATTTCCTAGTCTCCCTGGGTATCTGTCTTGTATATCCCAACAGGGCCACTACAGGGTCTGGTGCGAGTCGCTGCCCTACAACATCCCCGATTACCCCAAACACCCTTTGCCAAAAGTGCACCAACTCCACACACTCCCAAGCCACATGTAGAAAACCTGCCATCTCCTGACCACATCGGAGGCAGGCCCCCGACCTCTGAGGAAAGTAGCCATGTAACTGAGCTGGGGAATAGTAACCTTGATGCAAAAATTTGAAGTGGATCAACTTATAGTTCGAATTAACCGCCCCGTTCTTGGTCATCATACAACTGTACTCCCAGACATCAACTGGTATTTCCTGCCCTAAGGACCTTTCCCACAACCCCTTCGAGGATAACCCAGCACTAGACCTGCCCCTCAACGCCAATCCATACAATTCGGAGAGTATATGCCTCCCTATTTCCCCCCCTATCACCCTATCAAGCATCAAAGCCACTCCAGGTGGTTCAGGAAAGGTAGGAAACAGCCGCTGTAGCGTTACCCTCAGTCTATAGTACAGAAACACATCCAGTGCCGACAGAGCTCCCCTTTCCTTCAGTTGATCGACAGAGACAAACATCCCATCAGGGAACATCTCTCCCCATGTAGTGACACCCAGCCGCTTCATCATAGCCACATAACCCTCCTCACTAGTCAGGAGAAACCCAGGGATAAACAATGGTGGGAGTCTCGGTGAATAGAGAAGACCCCCACTGGGAGCTCTCTCCAGTAGCGCCCAAGCCCAGCATGTTGGCCCCACCAAATTCTGAGGGTTCCGGGAGCGGCTCGGGGCCGTCAGAATGACCAACCTCAACAATGCTGGGGACGCAATTGATCTCTCTATCTCCACGTGTCTATGTTCCGCTGCCATTCCGTACCAGTACCGAAGATAGCTGACCTGCGCCACTTTATAGTATAACTCAAAATCAGGCAGTGCCAACCCTCCCTCACGAACTGGCGCCGTAAACTTCTCCCAGGAAACCTGAGCTTTCTTGCCCGCCCAAATAAGGGTTCAGAAACACGTACAAAGATTTGGGGAGAATAGTCATTTTAACCACCGAGATCCTGCCGTATAGATTAAGCGGGAGTGAGGTCCAGCTCGCCATCGCTCATTTAGCTGAATCCAGAGCTTCCACATAGTTCCTAATATATAGCACCCTCTCTTCCCTCGCTACCGTGACCCCCAAATATCGAGTACTGTGTAGATCCCACTGGAATCCCCAATTATCCCAAAAGTGAGACGCACCACCCGTCAATGGGAAAATAGCTGACTTACTGGTGTTTATGCACAGCCCCGAAAGTTCGCCAAAGCGCTGCAGATCCGACATAATCGGGTCTAGATTAGTTTCAGGATGACGGATGAACAGGACCATGTCGTCCGCGTATAACAATATAACCACCTTATGAGTATGCAGCTGAACCCCTCGCTGTAAATGAAACTCACAAGCCCACTCCGCCCAGGGCTCTATCGCCAGGGCGAAGAGCAAAGGGGATAGCGGGCAACCCTGGCGTATCCCCCACTCAAGCGGTAGTACCCTGGTGTTCCGCCCATTCACCCTCACCCTAGCTACCGGGTCAGTATATGGAAGTGACACCAGGGATATAAAGAACTTGCCCAGGCCCAGCCTCTGTAGAACAGTAAATAGAAACGGCCATTCAACTGAATCAAATGCCTTGGTGGCATCCAACAGGATCGCCACCACCGGGTCCTCTGCCGGCAACGCCGACATCAGGCCAAACATCCTCTGCAATCCGAAAGAGGTCGACCGACCTGGAATGAATCCCGCCTGGTCCGCCCTCACCAAGGTGGGCATCAGCGGCGCTAGCCGTCTCGCTATAACTTTCGCCAAGATCTTATTATCAAGATTGATAAGTGAAATTGGGCGATATGATGAACAGTCCCCCTCTGGCTTCCCGGGTTTCGAAAGTACGACCACTACGGCTTCCCTAAGTATGTCTGGTAAGCTCCCCATGGATATTGCCTCCTGGTACATTAACAAGCGCGGTGCCAACCTCTCTGCGTAACACTTATAGAATTCGGCTGTAAAGCCGTCAGGGCCCAGAGATTTCCCACCCGTCAGAGATTTAATACCGTCCACCACCTCGTCTAATGTCACCGGTCCATTCAGCCCCTCCCTCTGCTCCTCTGAGCACCAATATAACCCCACCTCATTGAGAAACGCCTCCAAATCCACCCGTGTCGCCGTTAATTGTGATGAGTACAGGTGGCTATAGAATTCCTCAAAGTTATGGGCGATGCCCTCATCATCATAATGATCAACGCCGCTCCCATCCGTGATCACTGTCACCCTATTATCCCGCCCACCCAACCGAGTTAACTTAGCGAGTGACCATCCCGGGGCCTGTCCTTCACCATATTTCCGGGGAGCCGCTTTATCCCACATATATTTAATCTCTCTCTGCGCTAGTGTCTGATACTCCTGCAATTTATGCTTGATGGCACCCTGCTGAGTCTGATTCGGAACAGGTGCCCCCTCTTGTAACACCCGTATTTCCTCCTCTGTATCAGCCAGATCTTTCGGTAGCCTTTTCAGGATCCCCAGCTCCTTGGCTATACATTCACCCCTAATCACACACTTAAATCCTTCCCACAGGACACCAGCAGATGACACCGACCCATCATTGACCTCAAAGTATGCATCTATGGCCTTCGTCAATTCCTCCTTAAAGACCTTATCCGTAAGCACTTCACTCTTAAACCTCCAGGGAGGCCTTACCTTATCCCGACCCTCCAAACGGATCGACAACAAAACTGGAGCATGGTCCGACAGAGTGCGGGCCAGAATACCCACCCCAGCAGACCGACCATGGTTGCCCGTGACAACACCAGGAAATAATCTAGTCAAGCCGCCGAGCTATGTGGTGCCGAGTAATGTGTGAATTGGCTTACTCCAGGGTTCCTCACCCTCCAGATGTCTTCAATATCCCACACTGGGCACATACCTCGTAGTTTAATAGAAGTCCTATTACCTGAGCGCACTGCGCTCCCTACTCTATCTAGGGATGCGTCCAAAACAGAAGTCCCCATCCCAGATGATTTCCCCCTCAGGAAGTGTCCCCAATTGCCGCTCTATCCAGTCTAGGGGCTCTGTGGAATCTTGGCTAGGTCCATAATAACATATCAATGTATATAATCTCTCCTGGATAACCCCCTGCACTATCAAGACCCTACCCTCTAAATCTTTCACCAACCTGACCAACAGAAACCCTACCGATTTATGCACCAAGATACATACACCTCTAGAATAAGAGGAATAAGAAGAGAAATATCTATGGCACCCCCAGTTTTTACCAAACTTGGATTCAGATTCTGGTGTCAAATGGGTCTCCTGAAGGACGGCCACCCCAATCCTATGTCGTTCCAAATACTGCAAAACTTTCTGGCATTTGGGCAAACTGTTAAGACCCCTGACATTCCAGGTCATGAAATGTACTGTCACCATCTGCAGATGATTAACCACACACTCCCCCTGCTCCAACAGACCCTGCGGGCCTCCAAGCTCCCAGTGCGTACCATCGGTCCTCCCTTTCCCCCCCTCCCACCTCCCCATTCTACCGACAAACCCCCAACTCGTCAGTGATCGCTCCGCCCCGACCCCAACCGCCAACACCCCCCACAACGAAGGTCCCCACCCACCCACGCTGGAACCCCCAACTTACCAGCACCCCAACATCCGCCAACATATTCATAAACAGCTTGCACTCAGGGGGCAACTCCGAGCCCAACCCTCCTTCGCACCCCCACAGGATAGGTGTCTCTGCATTTGGATCCGTCATGAACTGCCCAAAACGACGGCAATATCACCTAGTTTCTTCTATGCTAAAGGATGTCAGGCCTCCCCCATCCGTGATCTAGGAGACCTCGACAACATGTCAGGAAAAGAGGAGGCTTACTTCGGAGACTGAAAAAAAAATGACCTCCCCCTCGTGAACCACCCGTAGTTTGGCAGGGAATAACATCACATATTGCAGACCTTTGTCCCTCAATCTCTTCTTAAATTCCAAAAAGAATTTCCTGGCAGCCTGCACTTTATCAGAAAAGTCCGGGAAAAGCTTGATCACATCCCCCTTATAAGACAAAGTACCCCTCTCTCTAGCTTTCTGGAGTGCTACATCCCTATCCCTATAATTCAATAGTCGGGCAATCAGCGGACGAGGTGGAGCTCCTGGGATCGGTCTTCGGCCAATGGGGATCCTATGTGCCCTCTCCACAACACAGAGTGGGGAGAAGCCGTCTGAGCCCAAGGTTTCCCGCAGGATTTCCTCCACCAGTGCTTCCATGTCTCTTTGACCTGTCGACTCAGATAAGCCGACAATTTGTATATTATTCCGGCGGGATCTCGATTCAAGGTCATCCTGCTTCTCCCGAAGCTCTCTGAGGGCTTTCCTGACCTCTGACATTTCCCCGGAGACTGCCGTTGCCACGCCTTCTACTCCCGACAGGCACCCCTCCGCCTCATCCAGCCTCTCTCCATGCTTGTCTAACCTGACCTGCATGTGGTCCACCTTGCAAGTCAGGGTATCCAGCTTGCCATCCAAAGATTGTATCCCAGACTGTAGCTGTAGTAGCATAGCCTTAATGTCCTGAAAAGCAGCCACCGGATCTGGTTCGGGCCCTTCTGCCCGGCGTCTGTACCATCTCGCCCATCGAACTACCACTCTTGGCTTCCGCAGACATCTCAAAATTTAATTTGGACTGGTGTTTACCCCCTTTCCCCAGCTTGGACATGATTGGTGTTATAACCGGGATCTAGTAGTATTATGCAGGGTGTAATGGCCAAGGCCACCGGCGCTCCCGTCGTCTGATCTAGGGGCCCGGGGGCCCAGCAGGAGTCCTGTACCGGGTAGGGGAACAATCACCAAGAACCCCCAGGACCCGTCTCTCCCAGAGAAGGATGACCACAGATTGCGCTCAACACATTTTTGCCCAACTCCAGACTGTCCAGCTGGGACCTTTCCACCTAGCAGCACATCACCACAACTGCCACTGCGACCAGCCTCGTATTGCACCGCATATCCCTTACAGTCCCAAGCATACCAGTAGCCGAGTTGCTAAGAGCTGGAAAGGTATGGAAAGAAGAATGCTCCCGAACAATCATCAGACTAGAGAGCGTTTTGCACGTGACCATATGTTTCCCCTGTCATGTGTGCACATAAGAGGACTCCCGGCAGGCCAACCATGGGAAAAACAGTTTGAGGCACCCTGCAGCACTATTCAAGCAGGTCTCACAATAATCCAGCGGGCGCACAACGCCGTACTTGGGGCAGGTACCAGATAGCCCCAGCGTAAGTCCTTCTGGGAGCCGGTGGATCCAGCAAGTTCGCCCCAGCACTCCTCACAGTGCCCCTGCCACTCCACACAGGCCCAGCCACCAAGCCCTCTATTTACGGGTCTGCTGGCGCACGCAGCCTCCCAGTCCACCAAAATCCTTATAAAGTGCGGGTCGCCACTGTAGTAAACGCCGCCTGTCGTCGGGGAGATAACCGGCCTCCCACGACTGCTATTTGTCAGAGCCGTCAGCCACACAGCAGGGGGCGAGCGCCCCAGGGCCGGATGGGCAGTGTCACCCCATCTGCCCTGGGACCCCCGCCAATGGTGGGTATGCAACCCCTCCCCTCGCCCCTAGAGGTACACGGGGCTGCCACCAGGGGGGAGGGGGGGAAATCGCCGCCGGCTCCCCGCTCACCTCTTCGCGGCTGCCGCGGGTGCCCACAGCCCCAGCTTCTTCCAATGCGCGGCCGCCACGCCGCCGCCGCCATCCACGAGGCTCTGGCCCCCACGGCGTCACAATCCGCGGATGGGCTATCCCTCTGGCCCCGATCGAGCCAACACACTCCTCCTTAGTCTGCTCCCTCCGCCGAAGGACGCCCCGGCAGGCCCCGCTCCCCGAGCCGCCCACATCCGGGCAGGGGAGGGCACCTCACTCCGCTCACCACCTGCAACTGCCTCTTCCTAAGCAGGGACCTCGGAGAGCCGCCTCGTCGCTCCTCTGCAGGCCCGCACCTCCCCCACTCTTCTCCGGACCGGGCACCCGCCACAGCCTAACACAGACCGTTCAGTGCCCTGCCAGCCTCAATGCGACTCCAAAATGATCTTCACGGAAGCCTGACACGATGCAGCCTCTAATGCCGCCGAGAAAACAGGAGAGCCACCGCAGAGACCGCCGGTTAGCATGCCGGATAGGAGATGTGCTGGAGAGCTTCACGGGCCCATGGCCATCTTGGTCGGGCTCACTAGCGCCCACCCCCCCTGTCCTTCAACTTTTACGGTCGAAAGGGCTTGCAGGACTTGCATGAGCGCTCATCGTGGTCTTGAGGCAGACACTGATTGCAACGGCGATGGCCATCCTTCCACGGAAACTTGCTGTTACACGACAGGCAAAATTTTATGTGTGTCCTCTCCATAGCAGAGGATGACGGCAGCCAGACCAAATAGAGAAAGATAAGGGAAAAGGAAATATATTCTTGAAGAAGAATAAACCCAAGGCCCCACTCTCCCTACTGTAAGGTCTTGGCCGGAGGGCAGAGGCCACGCGGTCTACAGTCGTCGAGCAGTTCAATGGATGTCTTTGGTGGCAGGAAGCCCATGAGGCAGTCGTCGAGAAAATTAGTCGGGAGACTAGACAACCATAGGTCGTGGGACAAAGTAAGCAATTTTAACTCTTGCGAGCTCTGTGTTAAGCGACCAACTATGTTGGCGGAAAAAAACAATCTGAGGCACCTTGACACGTGAGGGATTTTGGGTACACTGCACATCACGTTAGGGATAGTGTAACAGTCATGCTCATGTCGACATCCCGTTTCGATCTTCAAAAGAAAGATGCATTGCTCCGCGATTACCACTAGATGTCGGACTATATGCACAACATGTTATTCTAAGCAGATTCACAAGCATCAGGAACATCTATACCGCATCACGACAGTTTGGAAGCAGTTGAATCGTTTATGCTGTGAGAGGCAAGAAACAATTAATAAATGAATTACTCTACATCATTTTACATAATAGCTATTTCAGATATGACAACCAATATTATGCACAAATCTCAGGCACTAACATGGCTTCCACAATGACCCCTGCCTATACAAAAATGTTCATGTACTACTTTGAGAAGAAACACATTTTGGATAATGAGCACTGGTCTAAATATCTGGTACTCTGGAGAAGATGCATAGGCAACATTGTTGGGATATGGTCTCGCACCAGATCCCAATTAATGTCATTCTATGAATAGCTCAACAAGATTCATCCTCGTATCAAATTTACACTAGAAATAAGAGAACACTCCCCACACTTCTTGGATGTTGAACATAAAATAAGTGATACAGGTATTGATACTATTGTTTATCATAAACCTACTGACGTTAATAATGTTTTACACTATGTCAGTTTCCACCCCAGGCAGATGATAGATACAGAGTCTTCTGTATAGTCAATTCCTATGAGTTAAGAGAATTACTACAAACACCACATAACTCGAGAAGGAATATACAGACCAGAAGGTTACAAATGTGAAGAGAGGCTAACCAGTGGAGATAGTTGATCAAGCTGTACAGAAAGCTGATGCAATAGACAGGGAGATACTACTCCACCCTGCTCCTAAAGACAAGGGAATTCCACTTCTCTATATTTCTGAATTTTCTAGACAAAGTGTACACTTCCGCAGAATCATCTGCAATAACTGGAAATACCTACACCATGATTCACAATTGCTAAAACTGTTTCTCAAACCTCCCATGATCGCCTACAAGAGAGGCAGAAACTTTAGAGACAGACTGGTGAAAGCTGAAAGAAACCGTCCCGACGTTCAGAGAACATTGACAACACCAAAGAAGGGCACATACCCCTATTTACAATGTAGTAACTGTAATAGCGTCATCAAAGGCAATACTATTCAGCACCTTCATAATGGCCAAAAGATTGCCTTGAAAGTGTATGCTACCTGCAACAGCACAGGAGTGGTGTATGCAATAAAATGCCCATGTGGCCTTCTATATGTTGGACAAACTACCAGATCAGCAAGAGAACGTTGGCTAGAACACGTACACAGAATGTTAAATCACCAGTAGCAAGACATTTTAAAGAAAATCGACACGATCTATCGCAGATAATATTCATGATTTTGGAAGTGGTACACACTTTGTCCAGAGGGGGTAACAAAATAAAGAAACCTCTCCAGAGAGAGATGTATTGGATCCACTTATTGGACACAATACATCCCAAAGGAATGAACCAAGAGTTCAACTTACATTGTTTTCTCTAAATTTAAAATGACTGAGACCCATTCTATCTTGTTCATTGAGTCCAACCAATTTACTAATAGATGACTCAAGTAACATGTACAGACCTCAGTACATAGGGCATGACTATGATTGTATCCCTGAAGATTGTGAACAAACAGACTAGAAAACTATGAGAAGTCAAATGAGAAGCCAAATGTACAGTATATGGGAATAATACTGCATAACAAGGAGTTGCAGAATGTAAGCGGGTTCTAAAAGAGCCTGAGAGACTGTAACACTGTTGGGAATCATGGTGATGATTGTGACTGTATAATGTATGCAAATGTATATGACGAGTAAGTCTCTTAACCTTCATTGAATTGTGTACTGCAGCACTGAGACTGAGTAGTGTTACTGCTATTATGTACAAGTAAGTAAGGGAGAATACAGTATGACCAAGGCAGAATCGACATCCAAGGATGGAATAAAGCCTCGTCCTTTGAAATGGGTGCGAGCAGTGGGGCGGAACGTAGTATGCGGATCATTGACCCGCAGCTGCGCTTTTGCCCCACTGCTCGCACATCTACATAAATCCAGAATATACATCCCTGTTAAATTAAGGTGCACATGTTCATTGTGCGTGATGGAATTTGAGATAATTCTTCCTTACCTATTTATCATTACCAACCTTCCAAAAATTCACACTCTACAAGGTATGAATTTGCCTTATATCATTCAGTTAACTTTTTCGGTATGTGCCCGTGACTTAGCAGGGCTTAGAACGCGCAAGCGGGATACACAGACTAGTCCTCACTCAATATGGCGCCCATGGAGGCGAGGCTGGCGTGAGCGCGCGTCGCCTCCATGGAAACCATATAAACAAATGCAAGCCAAGGGGCTCGTCTTGGAGGCGGGCGGCTTGATGGGATTCTGACCTCGCGAACGAGGTATGCGTTTGATGCCCATTGCACATGGGTTTCCCCAGAGATCCGGCAGCGCTGACTACCGCACACCACAGTACGGTATTGACATGCGGGTCAATAGAGAAAAAGTAAACTAAATCGACAGGGGATAATACACCCCATTAAATAATAATTTTCTCTGATTGTCAATATTGAGAATACTGAAATGGATGTAAGGGCATGTTACCAGAGTAACATGGTCCGCACAATTTTGCGTAATCTTTTGAGAAGAGCCCACTTATTTCCTTGTGGATTATCTAACACAGATGTTGGTGCGGGTTACCAAAGTAACACGATCCGCACATCTATAAGTGATCCTTTGAGGTGAGTCTGTCTAACTCCTTGGCGAGTTCCCAATATAGAGATACTGTTCAGTATGAATTAGAAGATACAATTTGACAGCCATAGCAGTAGGGCTATTTCGTTAAATTTCTGCCCTTTAATTTCTTAACCACTAGGGCCTACTATTTAGGAGTCACTCGCCCTTCACACTACTCAAGAGTCAGGCGTATGTCTTCTATCGGGTAAGTGATGTCACAATGATTTTCCTCATTATTTTCCATGTAATCTCTTCAAAAATAGACGTTAGGAAACCCAATTTATTTTTTGATAGAGGTAGGAGCATCCTTCCCTGTCCTGTAGGTGGAGAGAACATAAGGTTAGTGGTCTAATGATTAAAAGATCATTCATTTAGTGAAACTTGACCCCGAAACAGAAGTCTAATTAGGATACTTTCATCTCTTTAGGATGAAAGCTGGAAACTTTTGATCTAATCAAGATATGGAACTTTACACCTCTAGCTCTGAAGATGGATTGTATTAAATCTGAAACGCGTCGGCATGAGATATTCTCTAAAAGAAGTGTATTTGGGATGATCATTAATTGCTAGCTCATGTATTGAGAATGAGAAGATAGATATAGATACAATCAAACTGTATACATTATGTCCAAATTTCAAAAGAACCAACTCGTCAAATTACAAACACAGAAGACATCAGTGTTCTAGAAGATTCTGTTAATGAAATTGATACTTGACGAATTTATCAACTTACTCTGAGGACAATAGCGACCAGTCAAGGGTTGATCTGGAAGAGGAAGAAGATCTCAATGCAAGCGCCTCCATAATCCATACAGATATGGACGACACTCCACCGAATCCTAGCATCAATTCTGATCCGGAAAGGGTCCCAAAAGGGCTACTTCGCCTACAGATAGAAGAGCCCAGATCAAACCCCATAGCCATGGAAGCACATGGGAGATGAGAAGACGGAAATTTATCGACCCAAAAGTCTTCAAAAATGGAAAAGTTGACTACTAATACACAAAAAGAGAAACTTCCAAACAAGGAACCGAAAAGCATTACAGACAAAGAGAGTGACTCAAATCTAGCCCCCATTAAACACAACAACACGCAGAAGCACTTCGGAGATGACCCTAATGAAGATAACTACCAGATCTCTCCACTAAAACTTCCATCTCGCTCAAGATATCAAGTGGTTTGTAAATCAACAAAACCTGATTCAAATCTCAACTTCTTTGAAGATGGACTTCTACTGGAAAGAATGAATACCGAAGATGACGGGTTAATCATGTACCGAGCAAATGTTATTAGACTCTTACATCATGTCCCATCTCTTCGCTCACTTACGTCCAATGACATTGCAAGAGTCGAATTTCCAGAAGAAAAAACACTGGACCGAGTGCTCATCTACCCGATGACTCCTCTCATCACACATTCCTTGAAACAAGAAATATCACAATTAAGATCACTAGGTTTTGACCTTACCGAGTCAGGAATACAAGCTGGTCCATCAAAAAATCCTTCAAAAAGAAATCATTCACCTGAGCCAAAGGTCGATCTAGGGCGCTCCAACAAATGGTCTGTTAAAAATCATGAAAGATGGCATAGCCCAACTGATAAATCTGACTGGTGCAAATACAAAAATGGTTGGCAAAATATTCGTTCCATTACTCAGACCGCCATAGGTCAGAAAGAGATAATGTACACCAGCGAAGAAACTCTTATAGGCGCAAGAAATCGCCTTCGCCAAAATCAAGAAATGACTATAGCCACGAAAGGTCTTCTAACAAACAGGAATCAAGACCCTTAGCAGCTGGAACTGAAGAAAATTGAAAATGGCTGATGGCACTAGTGGCAGACAAAATCAAGATGCCATAGGACGGGGCTTTGTCAGCACCCACGCCCCTCACAATAGCCTCATGGAACACAAGGGGTTTCAGTCATCTATTCCAAGAGAGGAACCAATCAAATTAAAATGCATGATATCTTTTGCTTTCAAGAGACCTGGTTGCGTACTCTGCCTATAGTTGAAGGCTATTCAAGCCATCTCAACCCAGCAATCAAAGGAAATACTGGTAGGCCAATGTCAGGCCTCCTGGTTCTTATTAATAACCAATTTGACTTTGCAATAGTAAAAGAAATCATGCCAACCCCTTTAATCCACATTGTAGTAGGGTCTATCAAAATTGCTGACCAACAAATAAGGAAAACACTCATAATTGTTAACCTTTATTGGAATCCCGCATCCGCCGCAAGCATGAATTTTCCGGACCAAATAGAAAAATGGTTAGTGCATTGTAAAGAAAAATGGGTGGACCCATGGTTTATTATTTGTGGTGATTTGAATTCGAAATGTTGGGATGAATCCACAGGCCTCTTAACAATTGATAGCTTCACTCTAACACCAGCGGAAAAGAGAGGTGACCAGTGGAACACTGTTATGAATACGCATAAACTGAATCTATTAAACGGCAATACCACTGGAGACATCCCAGCTAACATCACCAGGAAACATGGCAATGGTGGCCACATCATAGATTACATTTACATTTCATCGGAACCGATTTTGGCAGAAAATAAAATGGTGGTAATACACATGAACAACAGTGATCATAATTTGCTTTCAGCCAAATTACTACCAATTCAAAATAATGCAAAATTCACAAATATGAAGTTGATTGAAATCAATATGGGAAAAAACTGCATTAAAATTCCATCTAACAAACTTCCATCTTTGACTGAAAACACAACCACTCTTGTAAATGTTCTGTATTCTTCAAGAGAGACAGAACCTTTGAACTATCTCAGTTTATTCAAAACTTACGAGATAAAATCCAAATGTTCCTATTTGAACCCCAGTACACATCGGCACTCCTTTGACCATCAACTCATCCTTAAAAGAAAACACTGAGGAAAAGTCTAAACACCCTAAAGGGCGACAACTCTGCACTAGCCGTAACTAGAAGAAAATTCCTGCGTCAGAAATATCGGAATTGGCTAAAACGACATAAAAAGATACTGGATCGCAATGATGCAGAGAAAATGCTGCGCACCATACAGTCATCAAACACTGTAGAAATGTGGAAACAGTTAAAACAATTAAAAAACAGATCAAAATTCCCTGATAACAACGCCTATAAACCCTGCAGCTTGGATCTCTCATTTCAAGGCTCTGTTCAATCACGAACAAGAAGATATGCCATCCACACAAGTCAATGAGAGATGGCATTTAATAGACACCTCAGTGAGTACCATCGAGAAGAACAAGTTACTTTCTTACCTGGTAACGTTCTTTCGATGGGAGGGTCCGACGACGTATTCCATATCTATGACATGTAATCACCACAGCTGTGCTGCTTCGGAAACTTTTTCGGCGTCTGCGTCCTGCGTCGATGACGTCGATGCGCCGCCGTCGAGGACCTCCTCCGACGTCCGACGTCATCCGATGTGATAAGCAGGACGCACGACGCCAGTAGCCTCAGTTGTAGTTTTTTCCCCCAGAACGTGTGACATTAGTCAACTGCCAGTCCGACACAAAGCCTTGCGGAACGTAAGCTGCAATCGCAACAGAAATTCTGCAGCGGGGAAGGCAGGGAGGGAGCGATATGGAATACGTCGTCGGACCCTCCCATCGAAAGAACGTTACCAGGTAAGAAAGTAACTTGTTCTTCGAGGGGATTGGGTCCTCCGACGTATTCCATATCTATGACAGACTCCCAAAGCAGTACCAAATCAAGGAGGAGGGAAAGAATTTAGAAACAAAATTTAGAATAGCCAATCAAATAGAGCAAAGGACCGCCTTGCCAAAGGCCAGATCCTGCCCTCTGATGGAATCGAGGGAATAATGCCGTACAAATGTATGTACTGAAGCCCAGGTGGCAGCATCACAGATGTTGCGAATAGGAACACCCCTCTGCAGGGCAGTAGATGCAGCCACGCCCCTGGTAGAATGGGCCCGCAAGCCAGCCGGTGGGTCCTTACCCGCCAAGCGGTAACACTCCGAGATGGCCAAAATAATCCAGCGTGACAAAGTCTGTTTCGTCACAGCTTGCCCCAAGCGCTTACCAGCGAAACCAATAAAGAGTTGATCGTCCACTCTGACCCGGGACATGCGAGAAACATAAAAGCTCAAAGCTCTCCTAGGATCAAGCCTATGGAGCCTCTCCTCTTCCTTACCAGGATGCGGAGGAGGATAGAATGCCGGAAGAACAATCTTCTGGGCCAAATGAAATACCGTCACTACCTTTGGAAGAAAAGAAGGACGAACTCGAAGGACAACCCTGTCCTTGTGAAATACAGTGAAGGGTGGCTTAACAGAAAGTGCCTGTAACTCACTCACTCTGCGAGCGGAAGTAACCGCAACTAAAAACACAGTTTTCAAAGTCAACAGCCTCAAAGGGCAAGAATGTAAAGGCTCAAACGGAGCACCCATAAGAAACCTAAGAACAAGGTTTAAATCCCAACCGGGCACCAGGAAAGGCGACGGAGGGAACACATTAGTGAGCCCTTTTAGAAACTGTGAAATCAAAGGGATTTTAAAGTAAGAACATTCTTCAGATGAGCGCTTAAAGATGGACAGCGCCGCCAGGTAACCTTTAATGGTACCCACTTGCAAGCCCCTGTGGGCCAAAGAAAGCAAAAAGGACAGAACCATGGGGATGTCACATGCAAAAGGATCCACATTCTGAACTCTGCACCAGTCGCAGAACTTACGCCAACGGCAACGGTACAGAGACTTAGTTGCGGGCCTTCGGGCCGAAAGCAACACCTCCATCACGTCTTCAGGGAGGTCCCAATCCTTATACCTCAACCTTTCAGAAGCCAAGCGTGAAGGTTGAGGGATCCGACCTCTGGATGGAGAACCTGACCCCCCTCCCGTGAGAGCAGATCGTCTCGGTAGGGAAGACGACGTGGAGGGCAGATGGACAAGTCGAGAAGGTCCGGGTACCACGTCCTCCGAGCCCACGCCGGAGCAATGAGGATCATCCGGGAACCGAACTTCCGTCACCTCCGCAGCACTTGCGGGATGACGGGGACTGGAGGAAACGCGTACAGCAGCGGGAATGACCACTCCACCACAAACGCGTCTCCTAAGGCTCCTCTCGGAGGAAATTCCCGCGAGCAAAACCTCTCGCACTTCTGGTTGACACTGGAGGCGAAGAGATCCACTTGAGGGGTCCCCCAAAGGGCGAAGATCTCCAGGAGAATCTCCTGAGCCAACTCCCACTCGTGAGAGATCGCGCTCTGCCTGCTCAGAGCGTCCGCCGTCACGTTTTCGTCTCCGGCCAGATGAACTGCCGAGATCGAAACTTCCTGCCGGATGGCCCAGAACTCGAGCTGCATCGCCTCCCTGCACAGAGGAAGTGACCCTGCCCCCCCCTTTTTGTTGAGGTAGTGCATGGCCACAGTGTTGTCCGTCATGATCAGGACAGTCTTTCCTCGCACAGTCGGCAGAAAAGCCTTCAGGGCTAGCCTGACGGCCCTCAGCTCCAACAGATTGATATGGAGTCTGGACTCCGACGGAGACCAACGACCGCTGACTGTCAGCCCGTTGGCATGAGCTCCCCATCCCGTGAGGGATGCATCCGACACGATCGTCACCTCCGGCCAGGGTAGCCAAAATGGAGCCCCCTTCATCAAGTTGCCTTCGACGGCCCACCACAGAAGGTCCCGGGCGACCGAGGGCGGCACCTGAACCGGGTCCGACATCCTGCCGGAGGACTGCGACCATTGCGTCTTGAGCGCCCACTGCAAAGATCTCATCCGCAGGCGAGCCTCTGGCACCAGAAGAATGCAGGATGCCATGAGGCCGAGCAACCTCAAGAACTCGAACGCCGGGAGCGTCTGGGCATGCTGAAACTTGTGCACCATCTGCTGAATGTGAAGAGCCCTCACCTGGGGAGGAAAACACTGCCCCAGGGAAGTGTCGAGCACTGCTCCGATGTACTGGAGCCTCTGTGTTGGCGTCAAATGGGACTTCTTTAAATTGAGGGAGAAGCCCAGCCTGTGAAGGGAGTGGCAGGCGACGGACAGATGATCCAGGACTTGCTCGGGAGAGCTCCCCCTGATCAACCAATCGTCCAGGTAGGGGTAGACGTGAATCCCCCCTTGCCTGAGATGCGCTGCCACCACCACCATGAGCTTGGTGAAAACCCTCGGGGCGGAGGTCAAACCGAACGGCAGGACCCGAAACTGAAAGTGCGAGTCGCCAACCGCGAACCTCAGGTACTTCTTGTGCTTGGGATGGATCGGCACATGGAAGTAAGCATCCTTGAGGTCGAGTGACACCAACCAGTCCTGAAGCTGAAGGGCCTGGAGGACTTGAGAGAGAGTAACCACCTTGAACTTGTCCTTCCTGAGGAGTTTGTTCAAACCGCGCAAGTCCATGATGGGTCTCAATCCCCCGTCTTTCTTCGAAATCAAAAAATAAGGGGAATACCATCCCATGTTCCTCTCCGCTACAGGCACCAGTTCTATGGCGCCTTTCTCCAGCAGGGCTTGAATTTCCTGCGCAAGGAGCGGATCCGGACACTTCAAAGAGAGGTTCCCCGGTGGATTGTCGCGAGGCCTGTGCCGAAAGGGAAGACAGTAGCCGTGGGTTATGATCTCCAGAACCCACACATCTGAAGTAATGGCACGCCACTCTACAAGATGCTGCGCCAGCCTTCCCCCAACCGGCGAACCATGGGACATGGCCTCATGACTGAGTAGGAGCGGCTGCGGCGTTACCTGAGGGCAAAGAGGCAACTGCCCGAGCGGCCTTGGCACCACGGGTACCCTGTCGTCCACCTCTGGTACCCCTGCGTTGGCCCCTTTGACTGCCAGCTCCTCCAGCTTTACCAAAGGACGAGTAATAGCGAAAGGAGCCACCCCTCCACTGCTGTCCCCTAGGACGAAAAGGCGGAGGTTGGCGAACTGCAGCGCCCAACGACTTCGCTGCAGCTTTCGAGGTCTGCAACCTCTCAAGGCTCTCGTCAGCCTTGCTGCCAAAAAGATGTTCACCATCAAAGGGCATGTTGAGGAGCCGGGACTGCACATCAGGAGCAAACCCCGACTTCCGCAACCACGCAAACCTGCGTATCACGGAGCTCGCCGCCATGGACCTACTGACGCATTCAGCTAAGTCCAAACCCGACTGAACGGACTCACACATGGCATCCTTACCATCCTGGACCATAGCAAGGAAACCATCCCGTTCGACCCCTTCGGGAATATGTTCAGCCGCTAACGCAACACAGTTCCACAGAGTGTGCGTGAAACGCGACAAGGCACAAATGGAGTTGGCCGCCTGAAGCGCCATACCACCAGAAGAAAACACCTTCTTCGCCCAGCCATCAAAACGTTTGTCGTCCCTATCAGGAGGGATGGTAGGGTACGACGCCTGCTTTGCCGGGGCCGTGGCCGCCTGCACCACCAAACTTTCCGGAGTGGGGTGCCTGGTCAAGTAG
The DNA here is from genome assembly GCF_040938575.1 of Ambystoma mexicanum. Taxonomy (NCBI): domain Eukaryota; kingdom Metazoa; phylum Chordata; class Amphibia; order Caudata; family Ambystomatidae; genus Ambystoma; species Ambystoma mexicanum. The sequence goes on from NC_090924.1 coordinate 431,405,331, forward strand.
CAGGGGTCGCCACTGGCTGGACGGTATTTTCGCGACAAGGATCTGCCCACTGCCGGGAGACTCTCCGGAGCAGTCCAAGCCGCCGCCACCCTACGCTGTAAAGCCATATGGAACGGCAGTACCGGGTCAGATGGGGGACCAACATCAAGGATGTCCGTCAGATCATCCTGCACAAACTCCCCTGGGGGAGCAGACCATCCCAGATACTCAGACACCCTAGCCATAAGGCGCCGGTATGAGGAATCGGCATGGGAGCCAGGCTCAGGCTGACCAAATTCCACCTCCGGAGAGGTGTCCAGTCCACTGGCATCATGCAGCGACTGCCTCAAATCGTCAAATTGACTATGGCCCGAGACAATGTCATCTGGCACCTGACTAGGAACCAGGCCATCCGAATCCTCATCCGCCTCTGAAATATAATCCAAGTGGTGGAAAGGCACCCGAGAGTGCCTGCTCTTAACCAGAGCCTTCCTAGGGGGAACACCCGAGACACGGGGCACCTCCGACACGAAAGGCGACGATGGCGTCGAGCGAATCGGCGCCGACGCCGAGAAAACCGGCAACGGCGCCGAGAGGATCGGCGTCGACGTCGAGGAAATCGGCGTCGACGTCAGATGCAGCGCCTCCAGTATCGGCGGCGTCGACACAGCCCTCGAAGCCGGAGCCCCGAGCGTGTCCCTCGACGACCTGACCGTCGACGGCCTCGACGACTTCCTCGGAGCCGGAGCCTCGAGAAAGCCTGTCGACGCCACAGACGTCGATGTCTTCCTCGAAGACATCACAGGTGCACACGGTCTCGATCGCGTCGAGGACCGGGACCTGGAATGGGTACGGCGAGAACGAGCCTCCTTGTCCGAACGGGACCTCTCCCGTGACTCGCGCCGACCACTCTTGCGAGCGGTGGCTCTCGACCTCACACGGCCGACCCCACTCGGGGGCGCGGACGGTTGAGTACCCTGCGACTCAAGAATCGCCAACATCTTCTTCCCGAAGGAAGCCCATTCCTCCGGCGTCGCACGGCTGGTGGGGTAACCGACGTGCCGGGCAGAGTCCTCTGAAGAGGACCTGGAAGGCGACCGGTGTCGGCGCTTCCGAGAATGCCTCGAAGAGGCTGAGGAGTGGCGAGACCGACTCCTAGAAGAAGACCGACGAGACTTCCGACGATGACGCGGAGAGTCACCCCTCGAATCATCCGTCGAAAGCCCCGCCGACTTCGACTTCCGGGGCTTGGACACCCGACCTACCGACAATTTCTTCTTACGTTCGCGTAAGGCCTTGGACGTGAGCGACAGGCAGTCGACACAGTCATCCGTGTCGTGGGCCTCCCCGAGGCACCAGAGGCAGGCATCGTGCGAGTCAGTCACCGACATCTTGGACCCACACTCCCCGCACTTCTTGAAGCCCGGACGCGGGGTTGAAGACGAAGTGGAAGACATCGTCGAAGGAATAATTCACAAACGAACAGGTTCGAAGAACCAGAAAGAACAGAACTCCAATGAGTCGAGGCTAGAACCGAGAAACACGAAGCAACACGTTCGCGGAAAAAACGGAACTGAGGCTACTGGCGTCGTGCGTCCTGCTTATCACATCGGATGACGTCGGACGTCGGAGGAGGTCCTCGACGGCGGCGCATCGACGTCATCGACGCAGGACGCAGACGCCGAAAAAGTTTCCGAAGCAGCACAGCTGTGGTGATTACATGTCATAGATATGGAATACGTCGGAGGACCCAATCCCCTCGAATGTCATTTTGAAGTTGTCAAAATTCAATGCACATGGCCCTGATGGAATCAGCAATGATGCCCTTAAAGAAAATCCAGAAGAATGGGCGAAACTTCTATCAATTCTGTTCGACTATATTACATGAACTCAAAAAATTCCTACCTCTTGGAAGGAAGCGATAATTGTACCCATTCACAAAAAGGGCAACCGACAGATTCCATCCAATTATCGCCCCATAGCGCTGCTAGATTCCATGGGCAAAGTATTCGGCACACTTGTACTTCGAGCTTTGCGAAATTGGGCAACTACATCAGGCCATGTCGACCCATGGAAATCAGGTTTTGCTCAAGGTATTGGGACATCCCTTAACATATTCATTCTAAATCTGTTGAAAAGCCGCACAGAGAGAAGAAAAGATCTGAAAATGTACATAGCTTTTGTTGACTTAACTCAAGCGTTTGATAGCATTTCACGCCAAAAGCTATGGACCAAACTAGAAAAATGGGGCTCTCCTGTTTCAATTATAGACCCCATTAAAGAATTTCACCATCATACTACTCTCCGTGTTCGGTTGAATAAAACTGGTCTATTAACCGAGCCAATTCCAACCAACAAAGGCGTCAAACAGGCTGCCCGATGGCCTCTGAAATATTCAACCTTTTCATTTCTGACATGGATGCTGCAGCTAAAAACATCAGATGTTTTCCCCCTTCAATAGCAAACACCCAAGTCAGTCGCCTAGTATATGCTGATGATGTGGTCTTCATAGACCAAACTCCAATCGGTCTTCAAAGACAATTAAACAACCTACAACAGTATGTGGAAACCAATGGACTTACAATTAATCAACAAAAATCGGCCATACTACCTTTTGGTCTTCAGAGGAGCCAGTTACGAACTAAAACAATGCACTGGTCTCTACTCGGAATAAAAGTCCCCGTAGTTCAATCCTTTAAATATCTAGGAGTTTGTGTTAACACAAGCAGAATCGATGCTGCGCGGCTCCAAACACTAAGAAAAAAGTTCTGAACCTGACAGGTCTAGGCAAAATTATCCTGAAACGATACTGTGGCTTCAGTCTGATTCCAATTATTAAATTCTACAAAGCGAAGGTAATTCCGATCCTTACGTATGGCGCCGAAACATCATTCAATTTTAAAGCCAAAAATTGGGCAGTTCTAGAAGGCCACTTTTGGAAAAACATACTTCGCCTTCCCAAAGGCACTCCAATACAGGCAATCCGCAGAGAGCTAGGCCTAACCTCCATGCTAGCGATTGTCGAATGGAAGATGTTATCATTCTACAGAAAATGCATGGAGCTAAATCCTAAAGGCGGATTTAAGTGCCTAAAAAAAGCTCTCCTGGAAGAATTTGATCCAATTCTGAGCGAGTGGCAAACAGAATGTCGACGTCTACGTGATGCTACAGGAGAACAAATGGATACTCTAATCAACAACCCGGACAAAGTAAAAAAAAAACTGTACTCTTAAGACTGCTTCAGAACCGAAAATGATGGTTAACATGCAAGACCTATGGGAAACCGTGGGAGGACAGCAAAAGACCAAATTCCTTACCAAGATATCTAAGACTGTTTCCGCACTGGTATTTCAGAGATCAATTTTTTAGATTCCGGCTCAATCTAATTAAAACACGAGAAATTGCCTGGCCACGAAACCACAATACCCCTCTGAATTGCAGACTTTGTCAAGACCCTGAGTCATCAGAGAATCTGTATCATCTATTCATGATTTGCCCGGCTCTATCACCACAAAGAACCGTTCATATGATTACCATCATTAACAAATACGGATACAAATCAAGGGAACTGTGGTGGAAAATGCTTCAATCGGGCGAAAAAACATCAGTATCTCTTGATGTAGTCAAATTCTCCATCATTATACAGAAGCAGCTATCCATGTGTGAATAAATCGTGACAGGACATTTGACAGTTACTTAAAATCTAAGGAAAAGTTTCTAATCTGTTTTAACTTGATAAAAGGTTGTCAATTGTATAACCATATATCAATAAAAAAATAAAAAATATATATATACATTATGTGCCTCTGGGTCAATGTGTATTGGCCCCAACATAAAATACTTGTTGTTCATTTGAATTGAGAATAACCTATTTACCCCTTTTTTTTACCTTTTGTATTGAAAAATGAGAAACTTTACTGCATGTAAAAAATATGCTTTGAGCCTTTGCGTTTTGCTCAATTTTTTCAACTAAAAATTCTTTTGTGTATAAAATCCAAGTACTGAAACATTATGCACTACGGGTTACTGTGATTTTGTGAGTGTTTGTAAAAGACAACAATAAACTGCATGATAATCTGAATACTTGGGAGAGGTGACAGCCAATGCTACCTTATTCTGGTGACCCTGGCTAACTCTGCCTTTGGGATGGTATATCCCACTAGGAGTGCACCATAGGGTTATTAAGTAGCAATACTTGATATTTGCTTTTGTGTTTACACCTTTGAATCTCGGGTGGCCTCGAGATTTACCCTGGTGCACCTGAAATACCAATAAGTGATTATGTTACAAACCGGCTTTGAGATAATTTATGAATTGATGAATAGCCCTTGAACCACAGCTACTTTTTTGTGCCCCTCCATCACAGTATTCTTTCAGACCTCAGTACTTGTCATGATCAATAACAAAACTGATACAGTCGAAACATAATCAACAGTAAATGGAACATCAAAACTAAATAAATGAATATTCATATTTCCACAGGAATTGCAAATCCTAGTGACAGATGTAAGGCCCTGGAACGTGCCTTACAGTCAGCAGCACCCAGTTAAGCCATTTGCAGTCTGCCCCTTTCTAGTTAGTTACTAAGTCGTTGAAGACATCCCCCACACCTCACATTCAGGTAAATGCGATGATGATCCGGAAATTGCTGCCCCCAGTGCATGACAATACTTTGCAAGTCTGCAAGAGGCATTAAAAGCCTTCGGAGCCATGTTTCCTAAAACAAATAACGCTTTTGCCCTAGCATCATTCTTTTTACACTCTGTCAGGAGGCAAAAAGGGAAAGCCTGAGCATTTGGAATCAGCTCTAGCCACCTGCACCACCAAGCTCTCAGGCATGGGCTGCTTGTATAGGAAAGCCGGTCGACGGTGCCATGTTATATTTGTTTACTAGATCCTTGTGCACAGATGACATGCATTACTTACCGTAATAGCATTTCTGATGATTGCATCTGCTTAGATTCACATGCTGTGCATATAATCCGGCATCCAGTAGTAACCGCAGAGCATTGGATCTTGTCTTTCGGGGACCAAAAGGGGACGTCGGCATAGGCGTGTCTGTAACACTATCCCTATCGTGACCTGTAGTGTACCAAAATCCCTCACGCGCCGAGGTCCCTCCGATTGTATTTTTTTCTGCCATGAGGGAGCCCAAGGCTAGAGTGAGTGAGTACATAAAGAGAGAAAGTAGTAAGACGTCTATGTTCCTTCCACCCTGAGCGGCGAGGTAGGGAGGGCACATGTGAATCTAAGCAGATACAATCATCAGAAATGCTATTATGGTAAGTAATGCATGTCTTCTGATGCTTGTTAATCTGCTTAGAATCACATGCTGTGCATAGACTAGCGAGCAGTTGGCGGTGGCGGTGGGTTGTGAGAACGAACAGTAGAGAAAAGATGTCTTAATACTGCTTGTCCCACCTGAGAATCATACCTAGAATGAGTGTCTAGGCAATAGTGTTTTGTAAAGGTGTGTACAGAACTCCAGGTTGCCACTTTGCAAATGGACTCAAGGGGAACATTTGCAATGAATGCTATGGATGCCCTAGTGCCTCGAGTAGAATTTGCTCTAGGCTTGAAGGGCAGTTCTCTCTTAGCAAGAGTATAACATAGTGTGATGCATTTGACAATCCACCTTGAAATAGCTGATTTAGAGACAGGATCCCCTTCTCTACCAGCTGCCACCGAAACGAAGAATTGTTTTGTCTTCCTCAGTGGTTTAGTTCTTTCCAGGTAGAACATGACTGCCCTGCGCACATCTAGTGTGTGTAGGCTTCTTTCGGCCATGTTAGTAGGGTTCTGGAAGAAAGTGGGTAGCTCGATTGATTGGTTCACATGGAACTGAGATAAATTTAGGCGCAAACCTTGGATGTGTGCGCAGAACTACCTTATCTTTGTGGACTGTAACAAAGGGGACTAGAACTGAAAGAGCCTGTAGTTCGCTAACCCTTCTGATAGAAGTGATAGCCACCAGGAAGGCTGTTTTATAAGTCAGTTCTTTCAGACTTGCTTTATGCATAGGCTCAAAGGGAGCTCCCATGAGCCTGGTCAAAACCACATTCAGATCCCATCCAGGGACTGGGTGAGAAATGGGAGGACAAATCCTCTTAACCCCTTCAATAAAGGCTTTAATCACCAGTATTTTCCACCACAACACCTTTTGTTGTGATGTGGTGTAGGCTGACAGAGCAGCCAGGTGAACCTTTAGGGAATTGAAGACTAACCCAGTGTCCAACAGATGGGTTAGATACAGCACAATGTGTGTGGGTGAGCAATCATTGGGATTGACGCCCTTGGAATGGCACCAGATGACAAAACGTTTCCATTTGCTGGCATAGCAATAACGCGTATTCGGTTTTCTCACTTCCCTGAGTATGTCCATGCACCTCTGAGGAAGTTGCAGGTGTTCAAACACTATGACCTATAGCCAAGCTGCTAAGTTCAGAGTTTGTGGGCATGGGTGTAGGGTCTCTCCCTGTCTTGCGACAACATGTTGTATGGGCAGGGTAGTTTCACTGGTGGGGAGAGGGACATTTCCATCAGTTGAGCGAACCAGGGTTGGAGGGCCCACATGGGGGCCACCATTATCATAGAAACTGGTTCCTGATGCATCTTGTGCACTATCTTGTTGATAAGGTGATCCGGGGGGGGGGGGGGGGGACTTCGGAAAGCGTAGACACATTTCCCTGACCATGTTATCCAGAGAGAGTTCCGCTTGGATCGGTTCTGGGGGTACCTGGAGGCGTAGTCTTGGCATTGGGCATTCTCCTGAGTTGCGAACAAGTCGATCTCTGGGAAGCCCCATTCTGCGAAAACGTTGGACACAATGTCTTTGTGTAGTCGCCATTTGTCTTTGTGTAGTCGCCATTTGTATTCTTCTGGCAGAGGAAAATCTCTGCTGAGTACGTCTGCCAGAAGATTGAGTTCCCCTGGAACATGTTGGGACAACAAAAACATCTTGTGTTTGAGAGCCCATATCCAAATGTTTTGGGACAGCTTGGATAGCCCTGGAGAGTGAGTGCCCCCCTGCTTGTTCAGGTAATACATTGCTGTAGTGCTGTCCGTTATAATCCGCACTGTCTTCCCTTGCAGTTGCACCTGAAAGGCTTTCAAAGCCTTGAACACCGCTAATAGCTCCAGTAGGTTTATGTGGTTGGACGCTACTTGAGGAGACCAAAGTCTGTGGGCTGTCTGTTGAAGCAGAGGAGCTCCCCACCCTGTGAGAGATGCGTCTGTCATGAGAGTGGCTTCCACTGCAGGGGTGGTGAAGGTCTTCCCCTTCAAGAGGTTTTCTCTTAACCACCAGTGCAGAGAGAGAACGAGGGCTGGCGAGACAACTACCAGATCTTCCCCCTTGTCCGCTGGCCTGACACCACTGGCTGTTGAGCCACTCTTGCATGGGACGCATGCGCAGCCGCACATGGGGGACCAAGTATATGCATGACGTCATCATTCCTAGCAAGCTCATGGCTTTGCGATTCGTCACCTCCCGACTTGCTACATATTGAGGGTTCTGAAAAAGCATGTTCTGAACCTTCTCGTTGGAGGGGAAGACGAGACCGTCCTTCGCCCGAATTAGAGCTCCCAGAAATTGTTTTATTTGACTGGGGACTAAACTGGATTTCTTTTAGTTGATTGAGAAACCCAGATTGAAGAGGAGATCTACTGTTTTTTGGGTGTTCGAAAAACAAGCGTCGAAGCGTAATGAGCCAGTCGTCGAGGTAAGGGTAAACTGGGACTGATAGTCTGCGCAGGTGTGCTGCCGCCACTGCCAGGACTTTGGTAAACACCCTCAGCGCCGAGGCGATGCCGAAGGGGAGTACCTTGAATTGGGAATGCCTGTCCTGGATCATGAACCTTAGATATTTCCTGTGCGCTGGCAACATTGAAATATGAAAGTATGCATCTTTCATGTCCAAAATTGCCATGTAGTCCCCTTGTTTTAGCAATGGGATCACCTCCTGCAGTGTTACCATGCAAAACGTCTGGGGTTTTATTAACTTGTTTGCTGGGCGCAGGTCTAGAACAGGAAGCATGGTGAGATTCTTTTTGGGTACAAGGAAGTACACTGAATAAATACCCTTGTTTACCTGAAGAATAGGGACGGCTTCTATGGCGTCCTTTCCCAGCAGTGCTTCCACCTCTTGATTCAGGATCTCCAGATGGTCCGGTGAAAGGCGATGTGAGCGCGGCGGTCTGAATTGTGGAGGTCGGTGCGAATTCCACGCAGTAACCGTGGGCGACCGTCTTTATGACCCACTGGTCTGAAGTTATCCCCTTCCACGCCATGAGGAAAGATGTTAATCGCCCCCCCGGCCAGGGTAACATGGGAGGGATCCTGGATTTGATCGTCATTTCTGACCAGAGGCTGTGGCTCCTCTAGGATTGGGGCCTCTGCCTTTGTCGCGTTTCTGACCCCTTGGTGGGTAGTATGCGGTGTTTCCAGAAGTTTCTCCTGAGTTGAAGCTTCCCCTGCCATAGTTGTTTTGACCAGCACAGGCTTGCCCTCGAAAGGACCGCTGAGAGTTATTACCCCTATGGGTGGAAGGTTTCTGTGTGATCTGTTGCAGAGACTTCAAAGTCTCATGTTCCTTCTTGGCTGTTTACAAAGCCTCATCCACCACTTTCCCAAAGAGGTTGGACTCCTCAATGGGTTTACTGATGAGGGAGGCTTGAGTTTCCGGTTTAAAACCTGAGGTCTGCAGCCAGGCGTGTCTTTTCAGCAGGGTCCTTGGGCCAGAGACCTGCCTACAGTTTCCGCAGTGTCCAGGGTGTTCTTGATCACATGCTGGTTAACTTGTCTTCCCTCCATTACAATGGAGAGAAGCTTTGATTTGGCAGGTTCAGGAACCTCTTGGAGGCCTTCCTGGAGCAAGTTCCATTGGGCGTCAGCATAGCTTGCCAATAGTGTTGTATTATTAGCAATCCGCGTAGTGTATGCAGCCGCTGATGTGACACGTTTGCCAAGGGCATACAGTCGCTTAGATTCCTTGTCCGGCGGTGACTCCCCCATGGCAAGGGGTACCCCTGCCCTTTTCCGAGTGGTAGTTACTACCAATGGCGTGCCCTTTGATGTATAGAGGGTCGGAAGGGGAAGGACAAAATCATTTTTCAACTCTTGGGTTCACTGCCCGGGTTTGAGCTGGTGATACCAATGAAGGGGCCACTCTTCTCTTAGTGTTAAGGAGGGGGATGGCTTGACTCGATTGAAGTTTCTGCTTAAGGATATCCTTCACAAACTCCTGCTCAGGCACCGCCTCTTGAGTGGACATTTTAAAGTATTCCGCTGCTTTTTTCAACATGGAGTTGAATGCCATTTGGTCATCTACAGGAGAAGCCTGCGAGCCAGGGTGGACGGAGGAGAAACCAGGCACAAAACATCAGAGTCCTGATCTTGCTGTGTCCATGGGTCCTGACCTTCCTGCTGGGTTTCCTCCCAGTTGTCCGTAGTATCCTGTTGTTCTTCCTCATAACTTTGTAGAAATGAAGCTTCTTCTTCTTCATTATAAATGTCCCTATATGTGTCCATGTGGTCAATGTCTTCCTGCTGAAAAGCATGAGACTGATAAGGGTCTACCCGAGCCCTTTACGGGGGAGGATGATCAGAAAAACTGATAATCTTCTCCAGCCGATCCATACACCCTTCGAATTTCTCTGTAGTCCATTTAGTGGACCGAAACGGGCCTGCGGGTGGAGAAACGACATTCTCCACTCTGCAGCGTCGAAAAGAGTCTCTTAGGGTGTCGGAAAGAGGCTCTTGACTATCTTCGTAAGCATCGTAAGAATCGGGATCCTAATCCGCATCTGAAACCTTTTCTGTGGCTTGTCCCATAACTTTAGGCGGAACCGGGGTAAGACCAACCGCCACCGTAATTCTTTCGATGCTGCTTTCAATAGTCACGGAATCAGCGAAGATTCCAGTGGTTCTGATGGTTTATCGGTCGGTGCACTACCTTCTGCGGTGCTAGAGGGCCTAGCGGTTGGTTTTCCGGGTAAAGGCCTAGCTGTAGTTTTCGGGCCTACCGCGGCCTTTACGACCGTCGAAGCGTCAGATTTCCACGCTTCGACATGTGCAGTTTTTGGAGTAGCGCCCTTACTTGATTTAGATTGCCCAGTCGCAAGACGTTGCCGCGGATGCGGGGAAGGCTTTGGATCAGAACGATCCGGGGAAACCGGCGAAGTTTTCGGTGGCCCTGTTGGCGCTTTTACCTTTTTTGACGAAGATGTCGAAAACGGTGTAGGGTGTTGTCCCTGTAGCGAGACCAGAGTCAGGTCTTAAAGGGTCGGGGACGGGCGTGGCAGACATAGAAGCATCCGCCTCAAGGTCTATAACATCTGCAACGGATGTTTGGTCATCCGAAGTATCCCCTGTCACTCTCAGAGGGTGTGGCGGTGGGGATGGGGGTTCCACTCGCGACATACCATACGTGGCCCACTGCTTTACACAACGCTCCTTAAGGGTCTTAGGCCGAAGGAGTTTGCATGCCGCACACCGCTTCTCGTCGTGCTCTAGGGGGAGACGGGCGTTACACGTCCTGTGTTCGTCCTTGCAAGGATATCTAACCCTACAGTTAGGGCAGAATCTAAAAGGAGTCCTTTCCATAGCTAAAGGGAAGGATGACCAGACCAAAAGGGAAAAGAGGGGAAAGGAGGAAAGACATACCGACAATATGGCCACCCCGACCCCACTCTCCCTACTGTAGAGGTCAGCCAGAAGGCCCGACCACCTGGAAAATCCGGCCGCCGGATCTTAGGCGCTGAAATCCATAGCTGTAGACGAATCCCCCGTAGTCTTTGTCAAAGATGTTCTTGTGGCCGAAGTAACTTAATGGGGAATAACCGACAATTCGGTAAAGATAAACAATGTCTCTAGTAAGAGCTCTGCTATAGGGCGACCAGTTATCTGGGTGGAAAAAAACAATCTGAGGGACCTCGGCGCGTGAGGGATTTTGGGTACACTACACGTCACGATAGGGATAGTGTTACAGACACGTCTTTGCCGACGTCCCCTTTCGGTCCCCGAAAGACCAGATGCAATACTCTGCGGTTACCACTGGATGTTGGACCACATGCACAGCATGTGATTCTAAGCAGATTAACAAGCATTAGAAATAAGTATATGATAGGGTCTTTCAATGCCGCACCGAAAAGCAGAAAAGTCTCTTAGGGAGGTGTGTTTGTGAGAGAGAGAGCAAGAGAGAACGAGTGAGAGAGATTTCACCAAGTTGGTCATACTTCATCTGAAGGAAGCATCAAGGTGAATGTAAAGGGGGGAGATTATATCGAGGTCAAGTGAATTAACGAGACAGCTTGCATCCCATGGGTTTGGTGCCAAAACTGACATTAAGGCTATTTCCTCAGTGAAATGCACCCGTCTCCCTGACTATGGTTGTATTCCCATTGGGAATTTGACCTCTTCTGCCATGAAGATCGACTGCATCAATTGGAAGAAGTGCTGCCTTGATTCTGGGGCCTACCTTGATTCCTCTGTCAAAGCCACCGTCGATGTTGAACCCCAAGAGTCGAAGACACATTGAAACTATATCAACCTCGACAAGCACCATCAATGCGACCCGAAGAGCTAAATCATTCGACCCCTGAACTGGGCTCTTTGGCATACAGGTATCGTGCTTCATGGTAATTCTCCCTGCCTTTGACGGCGAAGTGGAAAGAGTTTCGGCCTTTGACGTCGGAGCTGTAGCTGCTGGCGTTATGGCTTTAGAAAAGGTTACCAACATTTGGAGATGAAATTACTCCCACTTCTCTGCTGAGGACGAGTTCATGGGAAACATTCCCTTTTCCCTTTCGGGTGACAAGTCTGATACCTATCCTTTCTGGTATGACGCCTACTTTTCTGATGAGGAAGAGGAGGAATGATGAGTTTTTTGTGCTCAACTCGGTCAGAGAATGATCGTTGTCCCCACTCTACTCGGTAGCCTGTGTGCCTGTTCCCTCTGAAGATTTGCATTAAGAAGGGGTATTCCTAGGGAACTTAGAGGCAGACCAACCTAATCCCAATTTGGCTATCCTCTCCTTAACAGCCTTTTGGGAGTCATAGATCTGAATGATCCACACACCCAGACATTTTGGCAAATACAAGAGACAAATGGTGTTCAGCTACGTTGCGAACATCTTACAGTTGCAGTCAGCACAACACTTGTATCCCAAGGCTTTTTGAGAGTCAGACAATCGATTTTCAAAGAGTATTCCAAGAAGCGTGCAGCACTTGAGGAAAAAAGGAACAGAGGTCACAGAGCTGTTTATATACACGCCACCTGACGTCACATCCAGGGTCGAAATGAAGTGCATCAAGGGCACTCAAACGCTTAAGTTGCAGAGTGCCCCTGCTGGGGTAAAAGTTTCAGTGGTTCAGCAGATGCTGCAAAATATATCCAAGTTGAGGAATTTGTGGAAGGATGCAATCCGTTACAAATGTCCATACAGTCAAATGAAAAGGGAAACATTGCTCCACAACACTGCTCTCCATAAAGGCTGATTTAAATGGGGAATATTTAAATGCCCCCCAGTGGTATACATAAGGACTAATCAGTGCCACCAAAACAAAGGAGTGAGGTTAAAAAGGAGCTCAGTCCAAAAATTCCGATCAGGGTCACAAAACATTGAGCAGGTAATGCGGGTGGTCCCACTGAAGCAGATAAGAAGGCTTCAAAAAGAGAAATATTTCCCAACAGCAGACTTGGACACAGTGACCAAACAAATCACTGGGTCCTAATTAATACTTCAATCACACCACAAAAGAGCATTGAGACAAACAATGCAGTACAATGTACACAATGGAGCTCATTTTGCTCCTAGACATAATTTGACATGGGACCTGGCACGTATGCACTGAGGCGTAGACCGGTCGCCGCTGCCAAATTTTCATTATTTGCACTGCAGGGTGCAAATGTAAAGGGAAGAAGGTGGCGTACAAGCATGTACACTGCCTTTTGCCTTCCACATTTACACTCCACAGTGCAAAGTGAATAAACACTGCATGGTATGCCAGGCAGCGTTTACTTTTCATTGCGAGCGCTGCTTGCCATGCTCGCATAACAAGTGGCACTCACAATTACAATTAAACCCTCCCCGGCATTGCAGGAAGCGTGTACAATGGACCCCATAGGGATCTCCGGCATTTGTGCCGGCATGAAAATCCATGCCGGCGCAGATGCTGAAGCATTTGTATGGCGGAGAGGAATGGAGCAGCGAAAACTCAAGTTGCGTTCCGCCCTTCCTCTCCAGCATACAAATACTTGAAAATGAGCTGTGGCGCAAATGGCTTTTATGCCTTCCATTTACGTTATGACTCATGAACATGAGCACTAAGATGTCTCCTTTATACTTGCATCTACTCCGATAGACCACCACCAGAAGGCAATTATGCTGCTTCACGCAAGAATCATTGCCTGATGATCTCTGAAATGCATAGTGTTCTAACTTAGACTCCCTGCACGGGTACATTTGTTTCCGACAGAGCTATTACTGACTGGATGACCCTTGCTCTCGTTTAAATCATGTGCTTCTGGAAGTACATGCTTTAACTTCTTAACTCAAAGTACGTACCTTTTAGTTGAAGGCTCTTCCAGTACTTTTTGTGCACTCGGATGGTGTTGCTGACTGATTGATGGGCACTGCGCTGAGGAGCTCGCATCTTCCCTAGATCAGGCAAGTTGTCCCCCAGCAAGGTGCGGGTGCACATAGTCATGGACTCTGAGATGGATGAAAGGTTGTAGCCACCCTACCAGATTCAGAGAGAAGAAGTGAAACGTTTATCAGCAAGGGTCATCCCATGACCTCTGACAAGACTAATATTTCATCTGTTATCAGTTCTCTTGCATACTTAGGTGTTGGATTCTTTATTTTTATTTTGTGTGCCACTTGCTGCATTATAACCACTTCAAAGGGCTAGACTGCTTTATGGATGATATCAAGGTGCAAGTTCAGGCCTCCTCTTGATTAGCCAGTTAGAGAATGTTATTTTCTTGATGCTTTTCAACCGTAATTTAAGACACATTTGCTTATTCCAGTCTTTTCGAGGTACTTTTTGTGTCCGTCTTTTCTTAAGCGAGTCTATTTATAAGCTGTTTGGGACAGTTTTCCATAGCCCTTAGGTGAGGGATGTAAAACAATCTAACACAAAGGCAAGACAGGGTTGCAAACCAAAGTGGTAGCTACTGCAGATCAGTCAGGCTTAACTCACAGGCAGATGTATGCGGTCAATGAAATGCAGTTAGTCCCAACAGTTATCCTGAGAGAAAACACAGCTGGCAGACTGAAAAATATACACTTTATTATAAAATCACACAGACTATCTAGACAGTCAAATAAGTACTTCAGGTTAAAAGAACAAATGAGTTCCCTCTGGGTAATGTTCTTTATGATGGGGATTGTGAACTGATGGGGATTGTGAAGGAGAACAAATTACTTACCTCTAGGAAATGTTATTTCTGAACGATGTTCATCCCACGGATTCCTCATCTATGATATCCTCTCCATAGCACAGCTGTTCTCCAGAAAACGTTCTGCCGTCAGGGAGCACGGCTCTGCGTTGGCTTCGTCCGACACCCCTACGCAGTATAACATCGGGGTCAGTTTAAATAGAGGCACGGCGCCCTGGGATCTCAGTTTCACCCTTTTCCCCTAGCACTCTGATGCTTAGGGACTGCAGAAACCGACGGTATACTAGCTATCTGCCAAGAGGGGCAGGTAGGGAGGGCGATGAGGAATCCCTGAGACGAACTTCCATCAGAAAGAACATTACCCAGAGGTAAGAAATTATTTCTTCCATTGGATTCCTTCCTCCCACGGATTCCTCAACTATGAAAGACTCCCAGAGCAGTACGAAAATCTGGAGGAGGGCAAGTACACCACCTAGACCAGAAAACTCTGAAGGACCGCCCTACCAAAGCGGGCGTCCTGGTCTGAAAGGGAATCCAAGCAGAAATGCTTCGCAAATGTTTAGTTTAGTTTATTATTTATAAAGCGCACCTAACCCTGAGGTATCTGGGCGCTTGAGCACATAAAAAATAGTTACAGTTACAGATAACAAGTAATAACAGTTACAAATATATTGTATTGAATAGTTCTTGGGACCAGGTTACATGTGGTCAGGTTGATAGCGGCAATAATCAAGAAAGCATGGGGTGAGACAGACAGGTTACAAACAGCACTGAATAAATAGTGAGCAGGTAAATACATGTTACAGTTCTGAATACACAAAGATCGAGGTAGTTAAGCGAGGAGACAAACTTTGATTTTAGATCTGAAGGCACAAAAAGAGGATTGAGCTCTGATAGCTGTTGGTAGGGAGTTCAAGCATTTGGCTGTCAGCACTGGGAAGCTTGAGCCACCAGCTGTTTTCAATTTAAACTTAGGTACAGTGAGGCAATGCTGGTAGGCAGATCTGGTGGGTCTGGTGGAGTGGGGCCTTGAGAATTTGTCTGACGGATATTGGGGAGCTATGTTGGCCAGAAACTTGTGTGTAATGATGACGGTGATAATGTTGCCATCGATGTTGAAGGAGTTGTACCTGTGTTTGAGTTTATTGAGGCAGAGACGCTCACATTTCAACTTGGCCGATTCCTAGGACAGGGTGTCCACTCTGCAGGGCAAGTGGCAGCCACTCCTCTGGTAGAATGGGCAGCGAGACCCTCAGGGACTTCCTTTTCACCCAGATTATAGCATCCTGAGATGCAGAGAACGATCCATCTTGACAGAGTCTGTTTGGACACAGCCTTGCACCAGTGAAACCAATGAGAAGTTCGTCATCTTTCCTAGCCTCTCTTGTCTGAGACATTGTAGCTGAGGATGCAATCGCTCCTGTGCCTTAGAAGGATGAGGCGGATGAAAAACACAGGAATATTGATCTTTGATAGAGATGAAAATCCATGACCACCTTATAGAAGATAAGAGAGCCTCAGTCTCAAAGTTACCTTCTCCTTGGAGAAAACCAAGAAACGAGGTTTAAAAGATAACATCCGTCTCGCAGAAGTGATGGCAACCAGAAAAATTACCTTAAGGGTGAGCAATATAATCCAACAGGAATGAAGAGGCTCAAACAGAGCTTCCTTAAGGAATGTCAAAACCAAATGTAAATCCCTTGCTAAGACAACAAACTGGCAAGGAGGAAACTGGTTACACAAATCCCTCAAGAACTGCTTGACTGTGGGGATTGTGAAGATCGAGCCCTGTTAGCGGCGAGGTATCCCTTTACAGTGCCAATCTGCAGGTCTGCTTGGAACAAAGACAGCAAAAGATCTAAAACAAGGTAAAACGGACATGACAGAGTCCAGATGCCCACCTCTTCACCAAGCTGAAAATGTACGCCATCTGCAGACATCAATACACTTTGTGGGGGTTCTCCGAGCTGAAAGGAGCACATCAAGGACTTCATCCCACAAGTGCCACTCCTTGTATCTCAGCTTCTCAGTAGCCAAGCAAGAAGGTTCAGGCTGCTGAGGTTCAGGTGGAACACCTGGCCCACCGACTGGGAGAGCAAACCAACTCTTAAACGATGCCAACGAGGGCAGATGGACATGTCCAGCAATTTTCGGATACCACGTCCTCAGGGCCCAGTCCAGAGCAATCTGGATCAACGTGGTTCCAACAGGCAAAACCTCCTGGGGGCCGACAAGGACATTCTCAGGAGCAGGACCACTTGAACTTCCAGTTCATATTGGAAATGAAGAGGTCCACTTGAGGCATTGCCCAAAAGGAGAAGATCTCCTCCAGAGCTTACTGGCAGAGCTTCAATTCGTGGGAGGCCGAAGTCTGTCTGCTCAATTAATTTTCTGTGATATTCTCTCTTCCGGCCAGATGGGCCGCCGTCAGAGACACCGTTCTCCAGAGCCCAGAACCACAGTTGCATTGCTTCTCTGTACAGAGGCAAGGACTCCACACCACCTTATTTCTTGAGGTAGTGCATGGAAAGATGTTGGCCACTTGGTTGGTAACGCCGTTCCCAGGTGAGTGTTCAAGACTACCCTGATAAATCGGAGAGACTGCAGTGGCAAAACCAGAAGTTTTGACATTCAGGGAAAAGGCCAAGCTGTGCAATAGAGTGTAAAGGTCCCAACACCAAATCTGCATAGTGAGCTTGAACAACACAACAAGTACAGTTGTCAATACAGGCCCTCTTTGCATTTATAAAGTTAATTAAAAATTCAGAAAATACTTTCTCATATAAGACTGCTTTCAAAAGTAGAATATAGTCAAAACCTTTTTCTATTTTATTTATTTACTTTCTATTGTAATATAAACATTGACATCATATCTAAAAATGTGTGTGTACAAAAATGACAATTGTTGATTGACAATCTTTAAAAACCTTCTAAAAAACACACCACCAACCACTGACCTCATGTATCAACACATTCATCTCATCCACTTTCATACTCATTCAAAGAACAACATTCATACTTGTGCAAAATGACAATACCTATTATTTGTTCAAGGTACAACAAGTGGTCTATCCCACAGACCTTTAGGTGTTAGACGATATTTGTCGTCAAATAAAGTGCAACAACATATAATCTATATCTGGCATATATTGTCAAATCTCTTTTAATATATTTAGCTACCACATCATTTTCATGTAGACACAAGTACGCTCTGACTCCTGAATGGAGTCAGAGCTATAATCGTGTCGACTCGAGTTTCGGGCAACTGGTTAACAGGACAAATTCCCACCAGTGCACCTCATTAGGGCATAAAAAAGAGAAACAAACAATCTTGATGCTGATTCAAAATGGTGTGTGTTAAGTTGATTTGTCGAATGGTTCACTGTTTTTTCCTGTGTGTTCCAATTCCAGCCCTTCGATGAATCGAAGGAGTCGCAGAGGAGAAAAAAGGGAAAGAACATATATCTCAATCAATCTTTGAGTCGACGATTTCACTATTTACACCGAATATTAAAAACCATAACAATTTACTTTATCACTATGGTGCCTGAGCCATCTTTAAGCATCATCTAAATTCAATTTGTTTTATAGGAAAAAATAAATTGTTCCCATCTATTCTGAAGGGTTGTATTTGTGCCATTGCCACACTAAGGGGGGACACCCTGTTAGGGAGAATTCTCACCCAAGTGCTAAATTCCCTCTACCTTAGAGCCCTCCAGCTCTTTTGCTATATTTTTGGACATTGAACTTTTCATTTTCAATGTGTTTTACTCTTGTGTTCTTTGGTTATGGAGTTTTAGATAACCCCATAGGCAACATCTTTATATTGTTGTGTCACACAGCACGTTTAGTGCAGTGGTACAGGGATGTCCTTTGAACTCCCCAACGTTTAAATACCTTCTCTGGGATGAACCACTGTTCCCCAGAGAATGTAAAGTTAAATTGACTTTACTAGTCTTTTTAAATGTGTAGACCCAGCACACACCATTTTACAATGGAGTGCTGGAGAGGTTACCTAGTATCTCCTGTGTCTAAACAGTCAAATGCTACCCTTTCCTATTGAAATGGCTGGTGGCAGTGGTTGTATAACAAACTACCATGATTTATCCCGACCCCGAACACCAGTAGCTAAAAATCTGGGTAGCCATGTTTTACAATATGGCGCCCAAGACTCCTCTGTAAAACAGACTCTGGTCATCTTTTTTCACTGTTTCTTTGTGGAAAGGTCCTTCTGGTGTGTAACTCTGAGCGCCAAACCAGGTTTGGTCCCTTTGTTCGTGAGCCTTTGGCGGGCTTCAGGACTGAAGTCCGCCCAACGCGTTTGAGTGTTTGGGGTGGGCAGGAAGTGAGGGAGGTACCCGAAACTCCCTGTGCTTAGTCTCCTAGGAGACCCAAATGCACTCTGGCCTGATTGGCTGGGTGACTGTCCGGCAAGGACAGCCACCCTGCTGGGTGTGTGGCAGCTAGGCTGGAATGAATGGAAGAAAACTGTTTAAAAGGCAAGTCTCCAAGAATGGAAGGCAGAGTCGACCACTGGAACGAAAGAACCGAAAGACGAGCTGGAAGAGGACGGCTGCTGCAACCAGTGGACCGTTGGTTTGCCCATTGAAGCCCTGCTGCAACCCCCAATTGCCAGATCTGCAATCGACAGAGAAGCTCCTTGAAGGACGGCTTCTCCCTTTGACTTGGTGGGACCAATCCACTCAGCCAATACCTGGATACCATTCTCGGAGCTGGTTAAGGTTAACAAGGGGGAAGGACACCAGTTTGTGTTTGGAAGCCACAGTTACTTGAGCTGAAGTGATGCCATTTTGTTTGCTCGACGACGATCCTGTGCAGTGCAGGAGTCCCTCGACGTCCTCCCTCTTGTCCCCACGACTGAGGCTCAGGAACAGCGAGACCTGCACGACCTGCCAGGAACCAACATCTTCAGCTGCATCTTTTTGCTCCACTTTAAGGTACTGTGTCATATGGTTGCGAGATCCCAACTCACGCGGTAGAAGTTCGTGAAACTTTCCCAACTCGCGGGCTTAATCAGCTTGTGACCCAACATATCTTTCTTTATTGCCTGAACTACTTCTAAAAACTTTTACAAAGACTTCTCAACTTGTACCAGAACTGTGCTATCCTATCCAAGAACACTAGAAGTGTTTTCTAATCCTTTGTACAAACCTGTGCTTTTAATTCCTATTTAAAAGTACTGAAGTGCTATTTGGCTCCTTTTTCAGGGGAGCGCAAACTGTCTTTATAACTTAGAGTTTGATTCTGTAATATATTGGTGTTTAATATTGAGTTGATTTCTACTAGTGAAAGTTTTCTAAATGACTGTGTAAATAAATGTTTAAGTATTTTTTACCAAGAAACCTTGAGTGTAAGTGTCTACTTGAACCACTGTGATTGTGATACTTCTGTGTAACTTCTTCTACTGCTCACAATCCCTCTTGAGATAAGCCTGGCTGCTCAGCTCGCTACCAAAAGTGTGTGGTAACACACCCTCACCTGGCAGACACACAAAGTCAGTAGGAAGAGGGGCAAGACATGTATAAGAATCAAGGAACCAGATATCTGAACATACTCTCTTATTAAGGGTGCTCTATCCGCTCAAAGGTTCTCGAGAGGATATTGCGGCTAAGATTTGTTGTGGACCACCACCCATATAAAGTCTGACTCAAACAGGGTTATTTAAGACATTGGGGATAACATGCCTTACCCAGGATGTAGTTCACATATGGCAATTTAGGAGTTGTACAACTGTCTTGTGCGGATCTAAACATCGTCCCCAAGAACAGCCAGCACATCAATTATCTCAGTTGGTACGGCCACTTTTTTCCTCTTGGCCTGCTCCTGGATTCCACTGGAGAGATCCCTGCTGTGTATACAGAACAGTGTATCGACCAATTAGTTCTACTACATAGAGCTTTGTCGCGTTTCTATCCATCAACCACTACCCCTTTCGTAGTCCCCACAGTCATTGCTTCATACAATCATTGCTGTTATTACCTCGGGTATCAGCCTTGTTTATGAAAAGGCAGACCACTCAATTGGTCTGGGGGTCAGTTCTCTCAAATCAATGTCAGCCGTTCGGTCGAGTGGGATTTCCGCCTCCCTGCTGCTTGTAACATCTAAAACAAGACATTTAGGGAAGTTTAGTCACATTGGCACAGCGGTACAATCATGTCCTGCCAACCACAGGCAGACCTGAGACAGAGCCGCCCAGGGGCCTGAAAAGCTAGTTGCTGGCCTCCTGGCGGCCTAAGCCCAGGCCACCCCGTTGGACAGTCAAGGGCCGAGAAACACAGCAGACCACATAGTCAATAATACTGTCTCCGCCCGATATGTTGAGAGTTCGCTCTTGGATCAACGACTAAACATACCCAGTGTCTCCCCTCTGGGGGCAGCAAACCAGTTGCTGCTCCTGGAGACCAGCCATCCTCAAGAGTGATTTCCCTCCCCATCAAAGTCCAGAAGGGCGGAATTCAGAAAGTTAACTTACCGATCAATCCCAAGAGACTCCATCTAAGTCGGTGGCAAGTTTGATAGGCAACCAGCCATCTCCACGGTGCACGCAGAACTACCCTATCAAGCGTATCAATGGCCTTGCTTTCAAAGGCACTGTGTTTATGTGCCAATGGGAGGAGCAATCCCAACGAGTTTGAACAAGCCAGTCATCCAGGTATGGAAAGGCATGAATGCCTTCCCTCCTGAGGCGAGCCACCACCACTGCTAGCAGATTGGTGAAAACCCTGGGAGCCAAAGAAAGACCGAATGCCAGGACTTTGAACTGGTAGTGATGTTGGCCCGCAACAAACCTTAGGTATTTCCTGTGCTTCCCGTGGATAGGCACATGGAAGTTAACATCCTGAAGGTCCCGGGATACTAAAACAGTCCTACAGATCGAGGGCTTGCAGGATATGGGCTAGACTAACCATCTTGAATTTGTCTTTGCGTAGGAACAAATTCAGAAGCCACAGATCCGGAATAGGATGCAAACCCTGGTCCTCCTTCTGCACCAGAAAGTGAGTGGAATATCAACCCCTACCTCATTCTGAACGTGGTACCAGCACTATTGCACCCGACTGACCTCCTCCAAGAGGATGGGGTCCAGAAGCAAGGTGTTGGATTGAGGGCATGGTTTATGGGACATTGCATGAATGATAAACAGTAGCCATGTTGGACGACCTGAAGGGTCCAAGCGTCAGACCTGGTCCTGGACCATACAGAGATAACATCTCAGAGGTTTTGCACCCTGTAGCACTGAAAGGACAGTGGCAGCCACCACTTCTCTCCTGGGGTACCTCTACCTTAGCCCCTTGAGAATCTGCTGCCTTTCAGCCTTCCCATCGCTGTGTGGCCTCAACTACTGGGGACATTAGAGGCAGAGGGCTGAAACCCCAGAGCCCTTGTGGAAGGAGGAGAGGGTTGTTGCACGGCCAGACCCAGGGACTTTGCAGTCACTTTCGATGATTGGAACTTCTGGAGGGAGTCATCAGCTTTAGCCCCAAAGAAGTTACTAATAAAAGGGCACATTCAAGTGTTTAGCCTGGACATTGTGTGCAAATCCTGGAGTCCTCATCCAGGCATAGCACCTTACCACAGTA
Organism: Ambystoma mexicanum; assembly: GCF_040938575.1. NCBI lineage: Eukaryota > Metazoa > Chordata > Amphibia > Caudata > Ambystomatidae > Ambystoma > Ambystoma mexicanum. The sequence continues at coordinate 431,427,310 of NC_090924.1, forward strand.
CTTGTGGCCGTGGATCTGCTGACACAATCAGCCGTGTCCAATACAGATTGTAAGAACCGACAAGAGGCTCCCTTGTCATCACCTACCATTGACAGGAAGCCCTCCCGCATCTCCCCCTTAGGTATGTGCTAAGCCGCATTGGCCACAGAGGCCAGATACCGAACGAGAACTTTGCATTGGCGCAAGAGGCGTTAATTGCGAGGCTGCTTGATGCAGAAAAACGTTCTTCCCTAGGCGTCCAGCCTTTTATTCTCCCGATCAGAAGGAAAGGTGGATGACTTCAAGTTCGCAGTCACTGCCTGCACCACTAAACTCTCGGGGGAGGCCTGAGTGGACAGAAAGATTGGCTCTGAGGGATCCGGATGATGTTTTCTAGCCAATTCCCTATCAACATTAGGTGTAGAGGCGGGCCTCTCCCAATACCAGGGCCTCAACTGCTACACTGAACGGTTGCAGTCTTTCCCTTTTAGGGCCTTCGCCAAGGATGCCCATCAACTCAAATTGAATATTGGGCATTAACGGAGTAGATATACCCAGAGTCTCTGACACCTTAGCCATCAGTTTTTGAAAAAGATGCCTGAGGATTAATAGGAGTTAGACTGAAGGTCTGATGCCAGTTCTTGTAAGTCTTCACCTTCTCCTAGAACTCCTCTCGGAAGTCCCTCTATTCGCTGTAGACAAAGGGTTCTAACCCAAAGAGCACATGGCCCCCCTCACCGTTGTAGATATCGTACATCTTCAACATGAAGGGTTTCAGAGGAAGAAGAGCATATTCCTGAGATGCCCCGATGACTCCTGCGCTGACGTTGAAGGCCAAGTCGGAAACAGCGCTGAAAAGTCCTTGCCCAAAGGTGGGGTGCCACGGTGCGGGGGAACATCATCCCTTCTAGGGTCCAGGCCAGAGCGTGTAGGTGTGCAGGAGTGATCCCCAGCAGATAGCCTGCTGGTCCGCAAGGACAAGGTAGGAACCCGTCAGAGCCGATGCCATAGCTAGCAGCGCCCAAGCCACCGACGCAAGGTAGAATTTGCTGGTGCCTTGGCGAAGATGTCTAGCACCTTCAGGGAAAATTGTTCCCATGCCAAAGAATGCTCATGTGAGGTTGCTTGGGGAGCGGTATCTTTTGCTGTGCTGTTTCTTCTTGTCCTCCTCCTTTTCCTTGCATGTAGGCGTCTTCTCTTCGTAACTGTAACAAGACCGTCCAACTTCACTCCTCGCCTTGTGGACGAAGGGGAAGGTCTTCAACGCTCATTTCTGTAGGGCCTTCAGGTACATGGACTGGCACAACAGGCAGTCCAGGGTGTCGTGCTCCTCCCCCAAGTAACAGAGGCCAATATGGTGCGGATCCAATATCGACATCTGTCGGCCTCAAATCGCACATGTCTTACGACGTAGAAATTGGAAAAGCTTTACTAGCGTTTTCCTTGTAATGAACAGAGTGCCTCAAAATATACTGGCCCCGACATTAACTTGGCGTGGAGTCGCATTGCTCCCACCTTGCAGCAGAAAAGTTTCCAAAAAACAGCTGCACAGTGGATAGAATATTATAGATGAGGAATACGTTGGTAGAAGGAATCCATTAGAAGGAGAAATGACTCACCGTAAAGATCTTTCTATGGATTCTTTTCCCGCAGATTCCTCATCATGATAGATATCCATCAACCAGCTCTGCTTTTCGGAAACTTCGACGGGGGGCGTTAGGGGACCTCGACTCTCGTCGATCCATCTTGTTTGGCTCGCAATCGTGGGCTCCGGAAGGGTCGTCAGGCGTTGTATGTATAGCACGTCACTACGCCCCATGCATCAGTTCCTCCATTTTCTTTCCACGTGTTTGAACCCTGCAGAAGGAAAAACCACAGGAGGCTAACCAGCCACTTTAACAAGGAACACCACAAAAGGGTGAACCCCCACAAAGATGGATGAAAACTTTTTTTTTTAATGAATGAGACAGAAGCGGTCATCCCACAGCCATCACCAGATGCCTTCTCGTTTGGACAGAAGCGACAACCCACAGAACGTCCTTGAGCGTGGATGGATGGGAGGGTCGATGAGGAATCTGCGGGAGAAGAATCTACAGAGAGATCATTACAGTGAGTAATTTCTCCTTCAATGGATTGCTTTTCTCCTGCAGATTCCTCATCATGATAGACTCCCCAAGCAGTTAGGATAGGAAAGTAACTGGAATTCAAGTACTGCACAAGAACAAGACTCAAAACCATGCAGGACTGATGCCCTTCCCCCTGAAGCACTCCCTTGTGCACCCTCTTCTTAAGAAACCCTCAGCCGACCCCTCCTGCCCGGCTAACTACCGCCCTATCTCTATCACTCCTTTCCTGGGCAAAGTCCTGGAAAAGCTGGCCATCTCCCAGCTTAATCTTCACACTGAATCAGTTAGTTGTCTCCATGACTATCCGTCTGGCTTCAGAGCTGCCAGAAGCACAGAAACTGCTCTCCTGAACATCCATTAAGGGCAGCTCTCAGACCTTGATTCCAATACCCCCTGTGTCCTCATCTTACTTGATCTCTCCTCTGCCTTTCACACGGTCAATCATGTCATCCTGCTCAACCGTCTCTGTGATAACCTGGGTATCACCGATCAGGCCCTGGCTTGGCTGACCTCTTTCCTCTCCAATCGACCCTCCCAGGTCCAACTTGGGTCCTTCCCCTTCTCTATCTCTACCTGTGGTGTTCCCTAGGGATCTACCTCTCTCCCTGGCTGTTCAACCAGTACCTGGCACTTCTTGCCCACCGCACTGCTGCTCTCTGCCCCAACTTTCAGTGCTATGCGGATGACACTCAGCTCATTTTCAGGCTCCCTTCCGTCCCCTCTTCTCCATCATTCATCTCTGACTGTCTGCTATCCAGGAGTGGTGTGCCACCAATGATCTCTGCCTTAATGCCAGTACGACTAAGAATCTCCTCATCGGTGCACCTGCTCCCTCCTTTCCTCTTGCTCTCTGGCCGGCCTCTCTTGGCCCTCTTCCTGCTCCCACCTGTGAGGCTAAAAACCTTGGGGTCATCTTCGACTCCACACTCTTCTTCTCTCCTCACATCTCTGACGTCTATAAGAAGTCACACTACCAGCTACACCTCCTCAGAAGTATTCTTCCTTTCCTCTCCTTCCCCCAGAAGCTCACTGTCTCCAGAGCTCTGGTTCTCTCTAGGCGGGACTACTGCAACAGCCTCTTTCTAAATTTGCCTGCTTCTACTCTCTGCCCTCTGCAACTCATCCAGAACAGGAATGCGAGACTTGTCCTTGGCCTCAAGCCCAGGGATCGTATCTCGCGAGGATGAACTTCAAAACCCTCTGCATTGTCCACAAGGCCTTCTGGGGCTTGGGGCCTCAATACCATTAACTCTCTCTTCCTAAATATCTTCCTTCTCGAGCTCTTAGCTCATCCGCCTCCAACTCCCTCAGGGTCAGTCGCTTCTCCAAGCAACAAGGTGGTAGTACATCTCCACCTACGGCTGGGGTGTTCCACTGGGCGAGCCTCCCAGAAACTTGAGGAGAACCATCTCTGGTTCTGGAAGCACCTCAAGACCTTCCTCTTCTGCTTTCTCTCCTCCTCTCCCCTGCTGACCTCCTGGCTGTAACTGCACTGGTCACCTGGCTACCCTCGGATCTTGGGCCCAGGTCCCCTCTCCTGCCGGTTGCAAACCTGCACTTGGGGTCCGTTTCTGTATCCCTACAGTCCCCTACCAGCTCTTCACACTCAATGTATGCACGTACCCCTGCACTTGCCACAAGCTGGCTGCACATTTGACCTATTCTTACCTATTTATGTATTTTACTGTTGATAATATGTATTGCACTGCCCCTTCCCTCTTTCCCCCCGCACTTTTCTCTTTCCCCCTCTCCACTGCACTTGCGCGAACTTATTGTCACCTGGCCTAGTAAGATTGTTGTCTTTGTCTTCCCTCTGTTCCCCCTCCCTTGCCTCGTTGCGCTTTGAAACACCTGTGTATAGGCGCATTATAAATGCCATATCAGGTCATATCATGCTGAAAACACCAGGGCAGGACACCCCTTGTTATACTAGGATAACGGAGGAGGGCAAAAAGATTTAAATCAGTAGATTCTGTAGAACCGCCCTACCAAACCTTGCATCAGTTCCCTGTGCAACGTCCAAGGCATAGTGCTTGGTGAAGGTATATAAGGATGACCAAGTGGCCGCCCATCATATATCCCTAACAGGAACCCCTCTCTGGAGTGCTGTAGAGGTTGAGAACCCTCTGGTGGAGTGGGTCCTGATGCCCACTGGAAGCTCCTTGCCTGCGGATTGGTAACACTTGGATATGCAAAAACAACTGGTCCAATTTCCTAAATTCAGATGTGCGAGCAACATCGAAGCTTAACGCTCTCTTGGGGTCAAGGCAGTGGAACCTCTCTTCCTCTTTTGGGGTCTGTGGAGGAGGCTAAAAGACAGATGCATCAATAGACTGGGACAGATGAAACTCTGAAACCACCTTAGAAAGGAATCCGGGTCTGACTTTAAGAGAGACTTTCTCATGAAAGAACTTCAGAAAGGGAGGTTTGCAGCACAAGGCTTGCAGTTCGCTAACCCTCCTGGCAGATGTGATTGCGCCCAAAAAAGCGGTCTTAAGGGATAACAGCCGCAAAGAACATGAATGCATAGGCTCAAACGGGGCAAAAGCAGATTAAGATTTCAATCTGGGACAACAAATGGGGTTCGCAGAAACTGGTTGAGAAATCCCTTCAGGAACTGGACCATGTCCAAAATAGTAAAAAAGTAACCTTGGTCTGGGGACCTCTTGAACATAGACAGGGACGCCAAATACCCTTTGACTGTGCCAACCTGAATGCATGAAGAGGCCAGTGACAGATAAAAGTCCATCACTGTGGTGATGGGGCAAGAGACAGTGTCAGTCTGTGCTCCCTGCACCACGACTCAAATCTTCTCCACCTGCACGTGTACAAAGATCTTGTAGAAGGTCTGCGTGCAGCCAGCTATACCTCAAGTACCTCTTCTGAGAGGTCCCAATCATCACACCTCATCCTCTCAAGAGCCACGCATGTAGGTTGAGGGAATTCGGGGTCGGGTGGAGCACGCAACCCTCCGACTGAGTCAGGAGATCCGGACACCGAGGCAACCAGTGAGGTGGATAGACGGTCAAATCCAGGCGATCGGAGTACCACGTTCTCCTCGCCCAATCCGGGGCGATCAAGATCATGGTCACTCGGAATCTCTTCAACCTCCTGAGGAACCAATGAATGATGGGAATCAGGTGTAAGGCGTAGTAGAGAGGGAAGATCCAGTCCACCAGAAACACATCCCCCAGTGCGCCGTTCGCTGGGAATTTCCTAGAGCAAAACTGTTTGCACTTTCTGTTGAACTTCGTGGCGAACAGATCCATTGCTGGGGTAGTGCAGAGATCGAAGACCTCCTCTAGGACTTCCTGGCATACTTCCCACTCATGTGAGACTGTGCTCTGCCTGCTCAGAGCATCCATCAAGGTGTTCTCTGTCCCTGCCAGATGAACTGCTAAAACCGAGATTTGGTTCTCCCATAACCAGAACCACAGCTGAATTGCCTCTGTGCAGAGGGGGCAGGGTGGGAGTGCACACCACCCTGCTTGTTCAGGTAGTGCATGGCCACTGTGTTGTCCGTCAGGACGAGGGCATGCGTCCCTCTGAGAGACGGGACGAAAGTCCTCAGGGCTAACCTGATGGCCCACAACTCCAACCTGTTAATGTGCCACCTGGCTTCCGATGGAGACCAGAGGCCGCTAACCTGCAAATCCTCACAGAAGGTGCCCCAACCCTTCAGGGACGCATCCGTGACCACTCGGACCTGGGGCCAAGGAGGCCAGAAGGGTTCCCCCACCAATATATTGCTGCATGTTCCACCAGCCGAGTTTACAGACTACCTGGCTGGACACTGAAAGGCGATCCGTGAGCGCTCCCAGATACTGAGACCACTGGTCCCTCAGGAGCCACTGGAGGGATCTCATAGGCAGCCTGTCCTCTGGCACTAAAAAAATAGAGGAGACCATGAGACCCGAGAGGCAGAGGAAGGAAGCCGCTGGAAGGGTGGTGTGGTTCTGAAACAAATGCACCATCTGTGCTATGTTGCACACTCTCTCCTCGGGAGGAAAAACCTTCCCTACCCGGGTGTCTAGGACTGCTCCGATGAATTGGAGCAGCTGAACTGGTGTCAAATGGGAATTTGTTAAGTTGAGGGAGAAGCCCAGCCTGTGCAGTAGAAGGAAGGTGTCCTCTAGATGAGACAAATCCTGCCCTGCCGACTTCCCTCCGATCAGCCAGTCGTCCAGGTATGGAAATACATGGACCCCGGATCTCCCGAGGTGAGCCGCAACTACCGCCATGAGCTTGGTGAAGACCCTTGGTGCGGAGGTCAACCAAAAAGGAAGCACTTTGAACTGACGGTGCTTGTTCCCTATGAGGAACCTTAAGAACTTCCTGTGGTTTTGATGTATCAGCACATGGAAATAAGCGTACGTTAGGTCTATTGACCCTAGCAAGTCATGAGTCGAGAGCGTGGAGAATCTCTCTCAACGTCACCATACTGTATTTGTCTTTCCTCAGGAACTTGTTCAAGGCCGCGGTGGTGCCGCTTCTTTTACGAGGAAGACAACGAGGAATGGCTCCTGGAGTGGGGCCGTTTCTTAGTCTTCTTGCGATGGCATTCCTTCCCTTTGTCAGGGGGTGGGCTCCTCAGACTCGTCCTCTGAAGACCGGACGAGGGACCGCGCCAGAGATTTGGCGACCGGTCGGCCCAAAGCCAGGTTCCCTGCCCTCTCACATACAGACTTCAGCTGCATCTTTGCGAACAACGTGCAGGCCCATGACCAATACTTAGGCACCACAGACAGGTTGTGGGGGTCGGTTATGTATATTTTGGCCTCACAATCGTCACATCGCTTGAAGCTCAAAACCCTGTGAGACGACATTGCGTCAAGGTTTTCAGAGAAAACGTACACATAAGTGCAAGAGTCGTGTTCCCGAAGCAGCATGCAAGTGTGCAGAAAAAAGGAATTTAAGCATAGGGTGTAGTGACGTGCTATATATGGGATACATTACTCAACGTAATCGTATTTCTGATGCTTGTATCTGCTTAGATTCACATGCTGTGCAGAGGCCGACATCTAGTGGAAGCTGCAGAATATTACAGTTCTTGTTTTCGAAACGGGAAAAGGGACGTCAACAGGGCGTGCCAGTAATACTATCCCTAGTGTTACGTCCACTGTACCCATAATCCTTCACGCGTCGAGGTACCTCAGCTTGTTATTTTTCTGACATGAGGTAGCATGAAGTGTAGCGTGAGTACAGCTGTATCCAAGCAGATACATATTAGACAAGCTCATATGCATCCATGCGCCTTCTCTCCGAGGGGAGGAAGGGTGGGCGCATGTGAATCTAAGCAGATACAAGCATCAGAAATAAACTTACGTTGAGTAATGTATCCGTATCCCTTCTGAGGCTGGTGTAATCTGCTTAGATCACATCCTGTGCATAGATTAGCGAGCAGTGTTATGAGAAGGTGGTGGGATATGAGAAGGTTCATGTGCAAAGAGGTGTCTTAGAACCGCTTGTCCCACTTGTGTATCTGTCTTGGTAAAACAGAATAATGTAGATATACGAAAAGAAGGGAAACATTTCACACATTCATTATACACATGAAAGTAAATTACACTTTTATTGTTGCTATCTGGATGGTCCCCTACCATAGAAAGGCATGGAAGAAAGAAAGAAAAAAAGAAAAACGACCCCCATTCTAGTCCTGATCTAAAGTATAAGTGAGTTCTACGGGGATCCAGATATTCAAGGCCAGAACTCAATTTGTTCGAGGCCCATGGACACAGATTTATTTTCATGTGTATAATTAATGTGTGAAATGTTTCCCTTCTTTTTGTATATCTACATTATTCTGTTTTGTGTTGCTTACAAGAGAATAAGAACCTTGTACATTCTCAAATTAATTCTTTATCTGTTTCATTAATGTTTTGTACAAGTTATTAAATACTCTAATTTAGTGGATGATTCATTTGTCCAAAATATAATAAAAATCCATTTAATTATTAATTGTATGCTATAGTAATTTGCCTTGACCAAGACCACAACTGTTTGCAGGTTCATTCATTGTGTAGTTAAATTACTTAAACGATTATTAGGTGGTCGAGTTGGGAACAAACCTCCTTGTCTTTACAAGAGAGACCATGCAGCTCACTGACACATCTAAGCAGAAGTGGTCACCACCAAGAAGGTCTTCAGCGTAAGAAGCCTAAAAAAGGTGCAGGAGGGAATTTATTTAGAAGGCCCTTCAAGAACTGGGCAACCACAGATATGGGAAAAACAGATCACTGCTCCCCTCCATAACTCTCCTCCACCTCTTGAGGGCCCACAGTATGACAGATATCAGCGGGAATGCCTTGTGGCGCTCAAAGACTCAATCCACTAGAAATGCAACCCCACTGCTTCCTCAGGAGAAATTCCCTTGAGCAGAACTGTCTGCATTTCGCATTATCCTTTGTTGCAAACAAGTCCATCTCCAGGGGTTCCACAATGGGAGATATCTGAGATGACCTCTGGGCAAATCACCCACTCGTGAGAGACCATGCTGAGCCTGCTAAGAGTGTCTGCACATCTGTTCTACACACCGGCTAGATCTGCCACAGAGACCAATGTTATTCTCTGGTAAACCGAATCAGACGCATGGCCTCCCCTGAACAGGGGCCACAAACGCACAGCTCCTTGGTTGTTGAGGTAATGCACAGCCACTGTGTTGTCTGTTAACACCAGAACATGTTTCCCCCAGAGTGATGGAACAAAAGTTGTCTGCGCTGGTCTAACTGCCCCCAGCTGCAGCAGGTTGATGCGACAGTGACTCTCCTTCTGGGACCAATGACCACTCTCCTGAAGGTGCCTGTAATAGGCACCGTAGCCCCTCAAAAAGGTGTCTGTGAGCACCTGGGCATGCAGCCATGGGCTGGCTGGCTGTTGAACTACCAAGCCCAACGACTTAGCCGCTAGCTTAGTGTCCTTACATTTCTCCCAAGACCTATTTGCTTTAGGCCCAAACAGGTGCTCCCTGTCGAACGCCAAGTGAGAAGTTTTGCTTGAACATTCAGCGAGAAGCCAGAACTTAGAGTGCCTGATATTCTATCTCTTTAACGTCCTTAACTGTGTCCAGGAAACTGTCCCTTAGCTCCCCTTTGGGGAAAACGGTTGGTGGCCTCTGAAATAGTCTTCCAAACGATGTGTATTTGGTGAATGCACAAGTGGGATAATCACCTTTAACGACATACTCCCTAATGCAAACACTTCCTTGGCCAAAGTATTGATCTTCTTTGACTCCCTATCGGTAGGGAGGTTGGACGTCTAGGTTGAAGGCCTGGACTTCACCACTGTGGCATGTACCTTCAGGATTCAAAGATTGTCCCTCACTGGCTTAAACCTTTTTGTCAGATCGACATTGACCGCCAGCATCAAGCACAGCGGTACCAAAAGCGCATGACAGGGTCTGCTATGGCTGCATTGAACAGCAAAGCCCTTTCGATTGTGGTCCCCTGTCCAATATATTGGTTAGAGCCGTTGCAGCAGATTCAATGAAGCACTGAGACCGAGAGGGACAACCACCTTTTTGACAGCTTTGCAGTACTCGGAGTTCCAGTGAGAGTACGTGGATGCCAGCTGTAATTCGACATCAGGGGACATTCCCAGCACGCTCGCATTGTGCAGACCCTCGGCCAACTCAATTAAATATGCCAGGTCAACCATGAAATCAGACTGAGGGTCCATGTCAGTCCAAACTAAGAGCTCCATCTTGAAGGGGATTGGATCCCCTTCCTCATCGAAAGTCGACTGCATGGATTCAATCTGTACTCTGGCATGTAACCCACCAGCGCCTGATCCATTGAGAGGGGTATTTTGACCTGAACCGTCGAGGCCAAGGGTGTTGGACCTCTTTTGGTCATCTTTGTTCGCTGCTGAACCAGTCAATGGCGTCAAAGCCGTACCAGACACAGCTTTCTCCAAAATCTGCATCATCTTGCTACTTGAACTCCTCCCATTCCTCCCTCAAAGCCCCCTTGTAGGAGTCACCCACTTACTCTGATAAGTTGGAGTTGTGTGTGTGGGCTCCTTTTTCTTGTGAGGAAGAGGATGGGGAATGGTGGGGCTCACTAAGCGAGTGAGATCGCTTCTTAGAGTTCTTGTGACATCTACTCTCCCTACCCTTTCTGCCGGTACATTCAATAGGTGTCTGGACCAGAGGACTTCACAGCCGATTTAGCCAGTGATTTCAGAGGCGGTTGGGCAGAGGGAGGACTTCCTAGCACCATTTTCGCTGAGCATTTCCTCACCGCCTTCGGGTTCATGGACTGAAAGGAAAAGCATTGTTTTTTGCCATGCTCCACTCACAGACATCATAGACGGATGAGTGGGTCAATGAGAGACATTTTCGAGGTGCAGTCCCTGCAGTATGGAGGCCCGACGGCTTAAGCCCAGAGACACTGACGCAGTTTTTCGGAAAAATATGTGAGACATTTCAAACAATGTGCTGAGCATGCACAAAATAGAAACTGAGGTAAGGGGAATTTCTTAAGTGTGGTGACCAACATCATATCCGTAGTCTAGGAGGGGCACGGTCGAGACACAAGGGAGTCGAGAGATGACATTGAGCCATCCTGTTCAATGTTTCCAAGCAGCTGACACAGAGGGCATCACCTATTCAAGCAGCTGATGCTGAGGGGATAACCCATTGAGATGGGAAATCTGTGGGAGAATGTAGTTCATTGAAATTAAAATGATGTCTCCTGCTTAGGGAAGCAGTATTAAATTAAATGGTGATCCAGCGGCAGGAGGCTGCACACCTAGGCCACAAGAGTTGGCTGTGACCTTGGACTCAAAACTTTCAAGGGACAGGTTTCAAGGGGTACCAAAGAGATTATTGCACATGAATGGCATGTCTAAATGTTCTGCCTGAGGGTCTGGGGTGAAGCCAAAGGTTCTGTGGCAGGTCTGCTCCCTAACCACAGAATCTTGCTACACAGTGAGCTGTATCTAATCCACACGGCAGAGTTTATTTTGCAGTCTCTTTCCCATCTTGCACAAGCAAAGAGAACCATTCTCGCAATTCTCTCCCTCAGGCAAATTGCGTGCCATTGCTAATACAATATTCTAAAATATGTAGGAGTATTTAGCTTGCGTGTACATGGAAATGATCTCCCGTAGGAAGACCCGACGAAAAAAGAATTTTGCCCACAGCATCCAATTTATAAACGTTCCCTATTGGGTGGAAGAATAGGAAAAGCGGTGGCTTTAAGGCCAGCATTAGCTGCCTAAACCACCAAGCTTTCTGGGATAAATGCACCGAGAGGAAGTTCAGATCCATCTGGGCTGGTCTATACTTTTTAATCAGTTCTAGTCCACCCCAAGAGAATATGGGATTCTGCCAAAATGACACAGATCCTTCCACTCGTATTGAGTCACAGAATTAGATGGAGCCACTAGCCCAGTGATTCAAACACCTTGCACATGGTCTTTCTCTAGGCTACTTGCCATGCTTGGGGTGGTCATTGGTAGCTGCATGCATAATGTCCAGCTAGGGCAAGGTATCCAGCCCACAGGCATCTTGGAGATTCAAGGCTAGAGTGTGATGTCTCCCTGCCATAACTCATCTGGGAAGTATGCATATTGGTCTGAGGAGGGTTCCAGACCAAAGGCTTCCTGGTCCCCTTCTTTGTCATATATCCTCTCCATTCTGAACAAACTTGTGCCAGGAGGCCAGAATTAACTCTGGTGCTTGGCGGGCACCATTCAAGCTAGTGAGTCTGTATATGTCATGAGGTTGGCATCTGTTGACTGAGCAGACTGCTCAGCGCCAATGGGCTAAGCCAAATTGCTCTCAGAGCTGCATAGCTTGTCTTGGCCAGGAGCAGAGGCAGCCCACATGCGCCCACTGATTTTTTTTGGAGCAGCTGCTGTCCTGAAAAGGTGTGGTGGACACCCAGTCTACCATTGGCGGTGGCGATGGGGCCGTTTGTGCTGAGGCCTTTGCAATGAATGCCATCATTTGCTTTATAAAGTCTTCCAATTGCTCTCAAGGGGAGACACCAGGAGAAATGACTTACCGTAATGATGTTTCTGTGGATTCTTCTCTCGCAGATTCCTCATCTTGATAGATATCCACGTCCAGCTCTGCTGCTCGGAAACCTTTTCAATAGGCATAGTGGACCTCGACTCTGCCGATCGTCGAATCTTGCTCGGTGCTCGATCGTCAGCTCCGGATGTGACGTCATACATCGTATATATAGGATGTCAGTAGGCCCCATGTTTCAGATCCTCCCTTTTTTCCCCCATGCCCGAACTCTGCAAAGGAAAAAAAACAGGAGGGAAGGCTAACCAGCCTATAAAATATTAACAATGGGAAACATCCCAACGGGGAGACCACCAATCAACTACAAATGGAATAATAATACATTTTAAAAAAGCGCCTCAAGCCAATAGAAGCGGTCACCTTAGAGCCATTACAGTCATCTTTCGCTTAGGCAGAAGCGTTAAGCCATAAGAGCTTTCTGAGCAGGGATGGATGGGAGGGGCGAGGAGGAATCTGCGGGAGAAGAAGCCATAGAAAGATCATTACGCTAAGTAATTTCTCCTTCACTGTATTGCTTTACTCCTGCAGATTCCTCATCTTGAAAACTCCCCAAGCAGTTAGGCTAAAGGAGGAGGGCAGAAAGTTTTAAACAAGCAGATTTTGCAGAACCACTCTACCATACCATGCCTCTGCCCCTAGTGCAACATCCAAGAAATAATGCTTGATAAATGTGTGCAAGGACGCATGTGGCCGCATGACATGTGTCCCTAACAGGTAGCCCCATCTGCGGGGCTGCAGAAGCTGAGACCCCTCTGGTTGAATGTGCCCTGATGCCAGGAGGAAGTCAATCTTGCGACGCCTGCACCACGCCTCAAATCTTCTCCACCTTCATGCATACAAAGATCTTGTTGCAGCCAGCAACACCTCAAGTACCTCCCCAGCGAGGTCACAGTCATCATACCTCATCTTCTCAAGAGCCACGCATGTAGGTGTTCGCTGGGAATTACCTGGCAAAACTGTTCACACTTCCTTTTGGGCTCCGTGGTGAACAGATCCACCGCTGGAGTACCCCAGAGAGAGAAGACCTCTTCTAGGACTTCCTGGCATACTTCCCACTCGTGTGAGACTGTGCTCTGCCTGCTTAGAGAATCCACCAAACTGTTCTCTGTCCCTGCCAGATAAACTGCTGAGACAGAGATCCGGTTGTCCAGTAACCAGAACCACAGCTGCATCGCCTCGGTGGAGAGGGGAAGAGAGCACCTGCCACCTTGTTTGTCCAGGTAGTGCATGGCCACTGTGTAGTCCGTTAAAATCAAGACATGCTTTGCCTTGAGATGGGCCGAAGGCGCTCAGGGCTAGCCTGATGGCATGCAACTCCAGCCTGTTGATGTGCCACCTGGCTTCCGTCGCTGACCAAAGGCTGCTCACTTGCAAGTCCTGGCACTGAGCGCCCCAACCAACCCTTCAGAGATGCATCTGTGACCACGCTGGTCTGAGGCCATGGAGGCCAGAAGGGCTCCTTCACCATAAGATTGCTGCAGTTGTCCCACCAGTCGAGATCGCGGACCACTTGGTTGGACACTTAAGAGGATCAGTGAGGGCTCCCAGGTACTGAGACCACTGGTCCCTTAAGAGCCACTGAAGGGATCCCATGCGTAGTTTTGCTTCTGGTACTAGAAAAATACAGGAGGCCATGAGACCTAAGAGGCGGAGGAAGGAAGCCACTGGTAAAGTGGCATGGTTCTGGAATAAATGTACCATCTGTGCTATGCTGTCAGCTCTCTCTTCGGGAGAAGTCTAGGACTGATCCGATTAACTGTAGCCTTTGGACTGGTGTCACACGGGACTTCAAGTTCCGGTAGAAGCCCAGCCTTTGCAGTTTTAGGGAGGTGTGCTCTAGATGAGACGAAACCTGCCCCGCTCACTTTCCTCGGATCAGCCAGTCATTCAGGTACGGAAACACATGGACGCCGGATGATCTGACGTGAGCTGTGACTAGAGCCATGAGCTTGGTAAAGATCCTTGGAGCCGAGTTCAAAGGGGAGCACCTTGAACTGATAGTGTTTGTCCACTATGAGGAATCTCAGGAGCTTCCTGTGTTTCTGATGTATTGGCACATGAAACTAAGTGTCCTGAAGATCTATGGACACCAGTCAGTCATGTAACTCGAAAGCGTGGAGAATCTCTCTCAAGGTCACCATCTTGAATTTGTCCTTCCTCAGGAATTTGTTCAAAGCCCTGAGGTCCAAGATGGGATGGAGACCTCCCCTCTTTTTGGGTACCAGGAAGTACCAGGAAATACCGGGAATACCAGCCCGACCCCGTCTGCCCTGGCGGCGCCTCTTCCACGGCGCACTTCAACAGCAGGTCTTGCATTTCTTCCTGGAGCTCCTGCTCCAGTTGGCAAGGAGATGGTGGGGGCCTGTCCGGGGGCCTTTTTAAGAAAGGCAGACAGTAACCCCACTGCACTAGCTGCTGCAATGGAGGTAATCTCCTGCCAATGGGTCCAATGCTTGGTCAACCATCATCCAACCGGGGAGTTGTGGGAGGAGAAATCAAAGCACCTTTGAGGGCAGAGCAGCCCCAGCAGCTGCTGTCTATTGGCCTTTAGAGGCCAACAGACAGCAGAGCAGCCCCAGTAGCTGCTGTCTGTTGGCCTCTAGAGGCCTCCCTGCCCCTGAGGAGCAAGGGAAACACCTCTACCCATTGTCTGGCTTGCAGGAGCAGAGCCTTCCTGCCATATGGGACGTTGAGCCTATAGCCTCTCCTCCTTGAAGAGAAAATGAAGGCAGGTTTGGCCAGCTGCTGCACAGCTAGGCTAAGTGACTTTGCGGCAAGTTTAGACTCTTTAAACTTCTCAAAAGACTCAATCAAAAGAGTCATCAGCCTTTGGGCCAAAGATATTCCCCCCATCTAAAGCAATGTCAAGAAGCTTATTCTGGACATTGGGAGAGAACCCAGAGGAGTGCAGTTAGGCCTGCCTCCTCAGAAACATAGCCGAGCCCATTGACCATCAAACACAGTCTGCCCAGGAAGTCCATTTCGTCGTCCACCAACTGCAGGAATCCCTTCTGCATCTCCCCCTCAGGAATGTACTGGGCCGCCTGCTCAACTGCTTTTGACAAACCAAAGGAGTACTTAGCGAAGCCACAGGAGATGTTGGTGGCTTTCAAGGTGATGCTCCCAGAAGAAAATATTTTCTTCGTTAGGGCATCCACTTTATTGCCATCCCTATCGGTCAGCAAATTAGATGTAGAAGTGGTGGGACTGGTGAACACTGTGGTCTACCTGTACCACAAATCCTTCTGGTGTAGGGTGAGAGGAGAGAAATGAGAGATCTCCCCTTGCCGGCCTATATTTCTTTGTAAGGTCTGAGTTGACCAGATGTATGGTGCAAGGACGCTGCCATAAGGGGACAATGGGATCGGCGATAGCTGCGTTGAAAGGCAAAGCCCTTTCTGTGGCAGAACCCTCATCGAGGATATCCATAAATTCATAACTTTGGACTGGCTGAGCTGGAGTGTTTAATCCCAGGGTATCCACTTCCCTATCAACTAGAGCCATGAATTGATATGGGCATAGGGATGGCCTGTTGCATCCGGAGATGTGTCCAGCGCGCTGGATCGTGCAGTCCTCAGCCAAGGCTACTGGGTCCGTTTGGTCGTCAAAATAGTCGGTACCACCAGCTCCCGAGTAAATGGGGTCCTACATCACCTTGATCATCGTGATCAACAATGAAGATGTCTGCCATAGAGCCGAAAAAGTCAGACCTAGATTTCGGCACTAAAGACCGCTTGACGCAGGTCGATGGTTTGGCAGTCAGTGCCAACAAGGTTTTGGGTGCTGATGGCATGTCGAGGATAATCAACGTTTGTGGAGCACAACAAGGGCCATACAGTTTTGCTCGACGCTGAGCCCGAAAGCTCTGCAGACAGCGTCAAAATTGGTTTCGCTCCTGGGCTGGAGTCAATGGGCGCTGCTGCAGCTACTGGGGCCTGGTGTATCGCAGGCTCGGCCGCACCCAAAGTCGCCTTCTTGAACATTTCATTGGGACTTGAAGTCCTCCCATTCGGATATTGATGCTGGCCCTGCCGACTTACCGAGTTCAGAAGAAGAATTTGATTTTTACCAATGTCATCTCGTCTTCTTGTGAGAGGAAGATGACGACGAGCGACTCTGGGAATTGAATCATTTCTTGGCCTTCCGCTGATGTCCATCTTCCTTCTCTGGGGTAGGCTCTTTCATTTTGGCCTCCGCTGACTGAACGTTCGACTTTGCTAGTGATTTAGAGGACAGATGGCCTACTGCGAGCGTTCGCCGCCCAATCCCGCAAAGACTTCTCGATCATCTTAGCACAAAACTAGCAACTTTAAAAAAAAAATGTTTTATTAAAAGTTGTTTATAGTTTACATATAGATTATAAACTTTTACAACATAGATTTTGTTTACTTCACAATAAAATGTCACTATTATTGAATACATATTCACGATATGAACACATTTCCTAAAATACTATCAGTATTTACACATCTTCTAATCATCATTATTTATAAATAGCTTTTAACAAGAGACCATTAACAGAACTAAGCAGATTTTATATATAACAAAGTAATTCTCTTCTAATCATCTGATTCAAACCTGTAGTGCAACGTCCATTAGTCTTCCGTGGTTACATCCGTAAGTGAACTCATATTTTTCTTTATCAAAGCATCCTCAATTTTAAATAGTAAACAAGACAGAGCAAAAATCAAGCGCATATTATTCTCACACATACTACGTTCCCAGAAGTCAATTCTTGCTATATCCGTTTCCTCCGGAAAATATTCTTCCAAGAGTTTACGTCTGTCATCCTCAAAAAGAGGACAGTAAACCAGCAGATGTTTTACAAATTCTACCCGTTTTTTTACATACACAAAAATCGACAACTTAGGTCACCTTGTAGGCAAAGGACCTGGTCCCACCTTTGCATACGCTCCAGAGTAGGAAACTGATTTAACTTAAATTTCATATAGATGTTTCTGACTTTGTTACAAGGACATTTAATGATGCATAAAGAGCGAGACCCCTTGTTTCATGGTCTCAATGCGTATTCCATATATGTAGACTAGTCTTTATTTGTGTCCAAGGTCGTGGACCAATCCCAATCATATAACTTTCGTTTGTTTCGAAATAGACCAATTTTAAGATCATCAGTGGAGACACCAATCGTTTCTAGAATTTTGTCCATTTTTCTTCTGAATGGTTCCAGAGAATGTAATGAACCACCCATCAATAACGCATTTAGATCTTGAAAAAGTGAGTCTCTTGGAGGCATCAGTATTTTAGCATATCTACATAATTGTTGCCAATTCCATCAGGCTGCTAAAGATGATAATCCCAATTTGTGACAGACAATTGAATTAGGCATCGAGGCAGATAAGACCAGGGTTCGTTTCCACAAATTCCCCTGAATCCTAGTCAGAATTGGGTCTACATTCAACAAACATATCCAAACTGAAAAGAATGATAGGTTCCACCTTTAGTAAATACAATACAATGAGGGGTAATATCGAGAATTTACAATATTTCCTGTATATAACCATCATTGATGCCAGGGGACGTGCTTTGGATTCCAAATACCTCTCCCAGGATTTGTATGAATTTACATCCGCCAAAGGATACCCAAGGTATCTAATATTGTTTGATTGTTCTAATTTCGCTCCCGCAATATTCCAAAAATAAAAAATGTAATCCTTTTATTATTGTGAAAGATAATAATTTGGGCCTTTTTTGAGTTAGCCATCAGATTGTGTTTAGTGGAATATTCAAAGAAGAGGTTTAACTTGTTCTGTAATCCGTGTGGCGTCCTATCAAACAGAACATTATCATTAGCAAAACATAACCAATGTATCTTAAGACTCCCAAGTCTTGCTGGAAACAGACCCAAACCATTCCATAACATTTCCATATCACAGAGATACAGGTTAAATAAAATGGCTGCCAAATTGCAGCCTTGTTTTGCACCTGTTTCTGTGACAACGGGAGGAGTGAGGGTCCCTTCTTTATTTACTCTTACTTGAAAGGTTGTGTTATTGTGGAGTATAGCAATTAGTTGTATCAACCTTTTTGGAAACTCAAGATGGAGAAGTTTAACCCATAACACTTCTCTAGTCAAAGGCACTTGTTAAATCAAGAGCTGCAATGTATCGGTCCCGTATTAGTGATTTTAGATTTGGCAAATATGTGAGATATTAAAATTGCATTAAGGGACGTTCCTATATTCTTCCTAAACCCAGTTTGGAATTTAGAATATATGTTGTTGAGATCAATGAAGGTTTGCATCTTCTTTAATAGCAAGATCCAAAAGACTTTAGCTGATGCGTCCATTAGGGCAATCGGCCTAAAGTTCGAGGGATCTTCCGGGTCACCTTTTTTATATATAGGAACTATAATCGCATTAAGCCACAATTTGGCAATAGAATTTGTTGCCAGAATATTTATAAATTTGGTTTATAAAATAGCCGCCCAGAAGATCGGATCATCCTTAAGTATACAGGAAGGCAAGCCATCTGGTCCGGCTGCTTTTGAAGGCTTCAAGATTTTGATAGCATCAACTATGTCCTCCATTGAGAAAATCATGTGATCAGCACATTGTTGCGTCAAAATCTCTGATTTTAGATTGTGGAATATAGTAGGCAGTTTGAATTTTGCCCCAATATGCCTTTTCCATGATTCAGCGGATATTGAAGAGCTTAAGTCATGTTCCTTAGCTCTGTTGTTACCATTAATAATGGACCATACATAAACAGCGAGTGTCATTCTTAATCAATACTTTCATTATCCGCTGATTGTCGTTAAGATTAATCTTATACTTTATACCTTTAATCAAATTCCTATACTTTTGACACACCTTCTGTTTACAAAGTGTATAAGGGAACGGATTCAAGTTTAGTCTCAACAACTTTCTCAAACTGCGTTTTTTCTCACATTTCAGAGTGGCTATTTCATTATTATATATTTCTTGACGTCCATTGGAGGCGTTCCCAGCACATTTCAGTAGGGAGAAGATATGATTTCAATTATCTAGGCATTCCATGCCTCTCTAAAAGAGCATTATAACTCAAATCTCCTCCCTCCAAAACCCTCCATACATCTCTGTGGACCTAAATAAGTCAATTGTCTACAAATACGGGGATGCCATCCCGTTCAAGTTTTACCAATTCTAGTACCGAGTTTTTTTCCAACGGTACCGATTGCTGTCTAAGAGTCAGCAGGATAGGAGCATGATCACTAAACGGGGTGTCAAGTATGACTACCCTATTTACCATCCCCATTAGCCCCAGCAAGGCAAAAAAATAGTCTAAATAAGATGCCACGCCCCCCTCTATTCCATGTGCCCTCATGGAGGCCTGGTTCAAAATCCACCCGCACAATATTCCAGTCTCTCAAGTATTGGTTCCATTGCTTCCCCATGTTAGATAAAATACTTTTTCGTTTGGTTGTTTTGATGTCTGCATCATACAAACCTGAATTGAGACATGTAGAGTTAAACCCCCCCAATCAATATCATGTAATTTGGGTTCTTCTTTGTTGCATCCTGGAGAATTACATCCAACACATCTAAACTTTTATCTAGTGTGGTAGCTGCTGGATTGAAATGGACACATATCAATAGGTATACATACAAGGGACATCCAATTAGACTAAATTCAACAACCAAAATACCGTCTGCAGCATATATGATTTTTGATTTATGATCAATTGAATTACTGATCAATATTGCCACACCACCCGATGGGCGCCCAGCTACTCCTTGTTGTGCAGGTGCATTGAAGGTTGCATATCCATCCACCACAAACGCGTTCACAATCATGGATTCCTGTATGAATAAAACCATGGGGAACCAGAAACTCTCAAGAACGTTTAAACCAGTCACCCAGGTTTTTCATCCCACATCAATTCCATGAAATGAACGTGAATTCAGACTGACTAGGATTGCTTTTGATTTGTCGCCATATCTATTATGGAAGTCATCAGCAGCGCCAACCAAGTTATATCCGATGTTGCTCCTACCAGTGCGGAAATCTGGGTAATAAATTCAGCAGCCTGTTACGAGCTAGAAGAATTATTCTTAACACCAGGCAGATTTTTTTCAGTGGCAAGTGGTTCGTCCAGAAAGGCATCAGCTTCTTCTATGGATCGAAATAGACATAAATCTAAGCCCCGTAATTCGAAATATTTCCTGTGTTCCCACAGCAACCGCACTATGATTATAGATTGAGGAGCACAAATCATACGCAAGTTTTTGTGGTTTGCTAGTCTAATCCATTCTATATCATCAGAATGTAACATCCTCAGTTGGGGACTACCCTTGAGGACATTAAACAAGAACGATCTATTCAGTCTTTGCTGGCCGTTAATTTTAGGGTCACTTTGCCATCCCAGAATATACAGCGAGTCCCTTGTAAAATACACTTTATACATCTCTATCTCTGAGTTTTTCCGTGAGTTTTGCACTTGAATACAGGGCTCCCTATCTTCACAGGTGGAATTTATGGGACTATTTTTCTGTGTTTTATCAATCTCATTCCCTGTTAACACAATCTCTTTTTTTCTTTCTGATGTATTGTTTGTTTCTGCCTCCGCTCTTACGTGTTCACCACACCTTCCCTTGGACGAATCAGTAACGCCATTGCCATACTGAGCAGCTTGATTATTCACAATAAATCCTATACTTTCATCTCTGGCATCAGGGTTCAGAGGACTCAGTGGTTTTCCTACAATGTGGGTGTTTATTTTATCATCATTCATACTCACATATCTACTTGTTTTGTTTATGACAGTACGGTAGTAGGTTGACAGTCGACCTTGTTTCTGAAGATTTAATAAATCAGGAGCCATGCCACTTTGGCCTGCCACCTGATTTTCATTAACCTTGCCTCTAGGTGATTTTAACTTTTGTTCCAGAGGCCAGGCCAAATTAAGTAATGCTTTAGCTTCATCATTAAGATGAGTTAAATCGATCACTAGCTCATTGGCCGAGTCGTTTTGTTGACCACTGAATATTTGTCTCTTGATCGCCATTTAAAGTATTTTTGTTTCCCTTGTTTTTTGTTTTTAGGCATATCTTGTGTGTTTGAATTGCTGTTTTTGTTTTTTGTTTTTGCGGACTCTTGGTGTCGTGACTCGTGCCGAGGTACCTAATGATATCATGTGGGTTGGTCACCAAATTCTTTTCTAACCGCACTATTTGCAGTGCTTTAAACCCGAGATCCAGGGACCCTGGACTTGGTGGCTGTTGTGAGTGAAATTATTCAACAAAACGTTAAGTGAAAAATTGGATGATCAAAAGAGAGCAGCGTGCTGAAAATGGAACTGAGGTAGGGGGCGTAGCGACAGAGTATATGTACACCCAACGTCACATCCGGAGCCGACGATCGAGCACGGAGTCAAGGCGGATCGATGACCGACAGCAGAGTCGAGGTCCACTACACCCCATGTCGAAGTTTTTCCGAGCAGCTGAAGCTGGAAGGGGATATCTATCTGATGAGGAATCTGCAGGAGAAATGTAATCCACTGAAATGTGTTTATATTTTTATAGTATGTGTGGTGTGTGTTGTGCATGGGACTAATTGTACGTTGCTACCAGTCCATACCATCCTGAAAATTAAGCCTGAGTGCTCTGCTACGTTACCTATTAAGAGTGTTTTGGTGTAACTTGGTGGAAACCCAGTACTACCACTCGGATAGGTGTCTTCACACATCTCACAGAGGGCTGTGGACCCCTCCCCCGACCACTCATTCTCCCAAAAGCACTTACAAGGTTCCCCAGGCATGATATCCATGCCTGTTCAGTGGGGTGGTGGAAAACCGAGAATAGCTTCTTCAATTTTCCCTGCTCTAATGACAGCTGACGTGGAAAATAAGAATTTAAATAGAAACATTGATATGAGATTATAAAAAGAGATATACTATACCTCGAGTAGCATCACAACTTTCCCTCCTGCAAGTCCCATAAGCAGATGGGTCATGTGTGCATAACCTTCTGGGCTTACGAGGCATCCCCCTAGAGGATCACCACGTGCTGCATCAAAGCCTGCTGAAACCACAACCAGATCTGGATTGAACTAGAAAATAGAAAATTATTATTGTTTTAATGAATGCTCTTTTGTATCAATGGGGTACTATAGACAATGTCTTAAAAATAAAATTAAACATTACTTACCTTTGGTAATGTTCGTTCTTATGGATTAGAACATCATTCTTTCCAGTACCAGCTGTCTTCAGAAATGTATCACCAGGGGGCACAGATGGGTTATGTGTTAGCTCCACCAGGTGCCCGTGCACGCCCCTACGCCGGCAATGGCTTTGGGGCCAGCATATATGGTGCACCGCACTGCATTGCCTCAATGATGCCCTTTTATCCAGCACTCGGCAGCTGAGTGGCTGCAAAGAGGTGTACAAGCTATTCACTTAGAGGGGCAGGTTGGGAGGGCGAAGAGGAATTTGTAGGAGGTCTCTCTCTCCATGAAAAAAGAATTTACAGAGAAGTAATCTTTCTTCTAATGGATACTGTCCTCCCAAAGATTCCTAATTTTTGATAAACTCCCATAGCAGTTAAAACGGATTTTCATAATCTGCGGGTGGATTTTGAGAGGTCAACCTATTGTGGTCAACAGGAAAGACACTGAAGTCTACACAAACCCAGTCAAAGTAGGGTAGCAGAGCGTAAGGCCACGACTTGGGAGGGTTGTGTGAGTGGTCTAGGGCTACAAAAAAAAACACACAGAGCACTCCATTGAGTCTAGTTAGACAAAAACAAATTACTTACCTCTCTGTAATGTTCTTTCTGATGGATGCTCTTCCTACTGATTCCTCATCTATGATATCCTATCCAGAGCACAACTGTTTTTTAGAAATGCATCCGTCACCAGGGTGTACGGCGTGGCTCCAGTCAACTCCGCCTGACACTCTATGCACTATGCGCCGGACCAGACTCCCGGGCAAGTTTATATTGATGCACCACACCCTGTGACCTCAGAGCCACCCTTTCTCCCTACCACTCCAACACTGAGGGAATATTGAATCGATGATATACTGGCTATCTGCCAAGAGGGGCTGGCAGGGAGGGCCATGAGGAATCTGTGGGAGGCATATCCATCAGAAAGAACATTACTGAGAGGTAAATAATTTGTCCTTCAAATGGATTCCTTTCTCCCACGTATTCCTCATCTATGATAGGCTCCAATAGTAGTACAATGATGCTTAGCAAATGTGTGCAGAGACACCCACGTTGCTGCCTGGCAGATGTCCAGGTCAGGGTCTCCCCGTTTGCATTGCTAGAATGAGCTCTAAGACCTTATGATATAATATGATATGGCATTTATAAAGCGCCTATAAACAAGTGTAAGAAGGGCGCGAAGAGGCAAGGGGGGGACAAAGGGAGGACAGACAATGATCCTACTAGGCCAGGTGTCATTCAGATCGCGCAAGTGCATGGGAAGGGGGGGAAAGGAAATGTGCATGGGAAGGGGGGGAAAAAGGAAAAGTGCGCAGGGGGAAGGGAGAGGGGAAAGTGCAGTACATGGGAAGTGGAATAATTAGACACATAAAACAGCCAGCTAGTGGCCATTGCAAGGAAGTGCAGACGTAAGTGCTGGTAGGGGGACTGAAGGGATACAGAAAAACAGTCCCCAAGTGCAGGGGTTGCCAGGGAGGCAGTGCAGGTGGGTAATTGACAGGGCCTGGGCTAGAGATCAGAAGGGTGGCCAGGAAACCAGTGCAATTTCAGTCAGGAATTCAGCAAGGGAGGGGAGGAGAGAAAGCAGAAGCAAAGAGGAAGGTTTTGAGGTGTTTCCGGAACCAGAGATGGTTCTCCTCGAGTTTCAGGGAGGCAGGAAGGCTGTTCCAGAGAGAGGCCCCCTGCCGAAGAGAGTGATCTGCCACCAACTCGTTGCTTGGAGAAGCGACTGACCCTAAGGGAGTTGGAAGCAGATGAGCAAAGAGCTTGAGAGGGAAGATATTTGGGAAGAGAGAGTTGAAGGTAGTGCAGCCCAGACCCCAGAAGACCTTGTGTACAATGCAGAGGTCAGAAACATCCTTAAACAGTCAGATCATAGCATTCTGAAATGCAGAGAATGATCCACCTGGACAAGGTCTGCATGGTCACAGCCCTAATAACACGAGCCAATAGAATTGTTCCTCTGCCATGGAAGGGTGAGGAGGAAGAAAAAACGCAGAAAGATGGATCTTCTGAGAAGAATGGAAATTTGAGACCATCTGCTCTCCTCGGGAGGCGCCAGGGAGGGCAGATGGACATGTCC
The DNA here is from genome assembly GCF_040938575.1 of Ambystoma mexicanum. Lineage (NCBI taxonomy): Eukaryota > Metazoa > Chordata > Amphibia > Caudata > Ambystomatidae > Ambystoma > Ambystoma mexicanum. Next base: position 431,451,690 of record NC_090924.1, read on the forward strand.
AGCAACTCCAAATACCATGTTCTCTGGGCGCAATCTGGAGCGATCAGGATCAAAGTGGTTCCACTCGGGCACAACCTCCTGAGAACCAGCAGAATGACAAGGATCGTCAGGAACGCATAAAGGATGTCTATAGTCCACTCGACTATCTGTGCGTGCCCCAGAGCTCCCAGACGAGACAATTCCCTAGAGAAGAACAACTCACGCTTCCTGTGGACCTGGAAGTAGAGGTCCACCCGAGGAGTCTCGCAAAGGAAAAGATCTCCTCTAGAACTTCCTGACCGAGCTCCCACTCGTGGGAGGCTGAAGTCTGTCTGCTAAAGGCATCCGCAAGGACATTATCTAGTCCGCTCAGATGAGTCGCTGCAGAGACACTGTTATCCGGAGCCCAGAACCACAGTCACATTGCTTCTCTGCAAGGACCCCAAACCACTGCATTTGTTGAGGCCGTGCATGGCCACTGTGTGGTCTGTCACAATCAGCACAGTCTTGAGTTTTACAGAGGGGAGGAAAGCAACTAGGGCAAGCCTGATCGCCCTCAACTCCAGCAAGTTGATGTGTTCCAGAGACTCCACAGGAGACCACAATGCCCTCACTATTAGGTCTGACAGGTGAGTGTCCCAGTCAGTCAGAGAGGTTGGCGAAACAACGCGCCTCTCAGCAAGTTGTTTCATACGATCCACCACGCGAAATCCTGAGCCACCTTGTTCGTGACCTGAAAAAGGTCCAACATGTGGCCCTGCAACTGCGACCATTGGCAACGGAGAAGTCACTGAAGCAATCTCATGGGCAGCCTCGCTTTCAGCACCGCAAAGATGCAGGAGTCCATGAGGCTCATGATTGCGCGGGAAAGCCGAGGCATGGACTTGTTCCTTTGAGTGGAGGACATTGACCTTACGAAAGATGTTCACCACTCGATGTTTGGGCGGGAAAGCCCTGCACAGGCGAACACCCAAGACTCTCACGATGAATTGGAGGGAATGGGATGTGAAACCGGAGACTTTTTGAAGTTCAGGGAAATGCCCAAGATGTGCAAAAGAGTGCATTGGGCCGGAAGTGGTGCCCCAGACACTAGATCTGCGGAGCGAGCTCCGACGAGTCAGTCGTCCAGGTATGGAAAGATATGAATGCCTTCCTTCCCAAGGCCAGCCACTACCACTGCCAGCAGCTTGGTGAAAACCCTGGGAGTCGAGGAAAGACCGAACGGCAGGACTTTGAACTGGTAATGGTGTTGTTCCACTACGAACCTAAGGTACTTCCTGTGCTTCCGATGTTCAGCACATTGAAGTAGGAAACGGGGCTAGAGAAACCATCTTGAACTTGCTTAAGAACAAGTTCAGAAGCTGCAGATCCAGAATGGGGCGCAAGCCTCCGTCCTTCTTCGGCATCAGAAAATAGGTGGCGTACCACCTCTTCCAGCTTTTCGCCAGAAGCTGAGTGACCTCCTCCAGAAGGATGGGATCCGGAGACAAGGGAGTAGCTAGAGGACCGTGGTCTGGGTGGGGGTTGTAGAAATGGGAGGAAATAACCCTGTCAGGTGACCTGCAAGGCCCAAGCATCAGACGTGGTCTTTGACCATTCCGTACTAAACAAGGAAAGCCCACCCCCCCCCACCAGAGACACGTGGTAAAACATATCACTGAAGTTTAGCACCCTGTGGCATGGCAGGGTGTTATGTAAGATTTCCACAGAGCTGGTAAATCTTCCTTTCCTGGTTCAACTCCAGAACGTTTTGCTTTTCTAGTGGGATATTTTCATTAATACCTCAGTGAGTGGGAACCTTTTTTGGGAACTCACCTAATCTTTAACTCTTTTTATGGATGTCATTTTTAAGACTCTCCATAGTGTCTTTTTAAAGTTATCATGTCTAACAACTTATTGGCAATAAGTGCCTGTTGTTGCTGGGTTGCCATAGGGGTTCCCCATTTAACTTTCTTGTGCTAACCTTGAGTGAACTACAGTTCCCAAGGGTAGAAAGGATCTTTGGATCCATTTTACATTTTATTCTGTGAAACCAGCACACCCCACCTTAGGTGGAGTGCTGGGGAGATACAATGTATCCCCTTTCACATTTAAACTGTAACAATTCTGTTACAGTGACAAGCTTACCTTTAATGGCTGTTGGCAGTGATACCTTTTACTAATTTGGTGCACCTTTACCGCGGGCTGTAATCACAGCTGCAGTAAAGGCACCTAAGGGTGCTCATTTTTACCAAAATGGCCCCGGTCTTCTTTTTCTGCCATTTTAGTGTTTCTTGTTCCTTCCCCTGACATCCAGGGCAGAAGATTCCTTTTTTTGAGTTTTGCCTTTGGCGGGAGTCCCCTGGACCCCCCGCCCAGGCTCCAGTCAGTCTGTAAATACAGGAAGTGGGGGATGAGACCAAAACTTCCCCCTCATTTGTCTTAGCCCTTCCTTCAACTGGGCCAAATCCCAGTGGGGGGTTGGCTGTCCTGATTGGACAGCCAAACGCCCCTTTCTTGTAAAATGCGGGGAGAGAATGCAGAGGTTGTGTTGCAGTTCCTGATAAATACTGGAAACCTGGAAGCTGAAGTCATGTCGACCACTGGAGCAGAAAACCGAAGAGGATGATGAAGGAAAAGTGGCGGGAATGATTTCCAGGGACCGGAAAGCCTGCTGTGTAACCAGAGCCTGCTTTAGCCCTTCCTTCCGATCGACCTGGGGTCTCCGAAAACGATGACCCCAACCCAGAGCCTGGTGAGACCCACTAGACTCAAGAAGACCTGCATTTTGAGCCATTCCATGGGTTGCTGCGACCATGCGTTTTTGCAATACCCCAATACCCTGGGACCTCCTGCCACTGCGCGGTGCACGGTCTTCCGAATTCCGAATCTCGCTGAAACTTTGTGGGCATCCTGGTGTATCTCCAGAGACACGAATCGAGTCCAAAAAGTCCCCTCACAAGAGTGCTGGACCTTTTAAACGACAAGAATTAAACCATGATTTTCTGTCTTCTTCTGTGCTCCTTGAAAAGGCGCCAAACCCGCAGAACCGCATTCAGTCGCGAGAGAAATCTTGCCTAGAGCCTTCTTCATCGATCCCTGCTGCAAAGTCCCTTCTGAGGTCTTGTGTTCAGTCTACAGGACAAGGAATCCACTGACCGGGTATTTGGCTGCAGTCCCTGAAGTTCTCCTGCTGCAATCTCTTCTTCATTGCTGAGGTACTGTGTTGGCTTGGGTATATACTTACCTTAAGCCCGTTAGGATTTCTGTGTAGTCCTGTGGTGTTTTCTGTGATTGGGAGGTCCCTCGTCCAGTACACCCAGTCCCACTGCTAGAATCCTGCTGGGGTGTCTTCTGTGAAGCCCCTGGACCCTCTTCTAACCCTAGAAGTAAAGTACTCACTTGTTTGCCAGTTTTCCTAAGGAAACTCTGACTTTTGCTACTAAAGAACTTATTCTAACACTGCCCGTTGGTCACTAGTCCTAGTGACCCCCCCCCTTCTGCTACTGAGAACACTCATGCTTTAAGGGAAAGACTTTGAAGGGATTGGGACTTCTGCCTAGAAAAGAAATAAAGTGTTTTACTTACTTGTAAAGAGTTGGTTGGTTGGTAACTGTAATTCTAAGAGTGAACAGTTACAAAAGTTCTTACTGATCTTGAAGGTGTGATGCACTATTCCTAAAAGTATGGTTAACATCTTTTCTTCCTTAGCCACTGTTTTACCAGTCTAAAAGAAAGTAGATGTGAAGGTATTTTACTCTCCTGTGATTAGGTTGTGCCTCTTTACAAAAGTAATGTGTTGGTTTCACCAGATTATTCCTGTAGGATAACTGTATGAGTGTCCCCCAACTGGGTCTTGCTTCCCCTGACTTGCTGCTAGCCTGTCCTTAATAAGTCTACATTAGGTTGTTGCCTACCTAGAATAACTATTCAGTAAAGTGTGACATTGGGTCTTACTTTCCCCTTCATTGTGAAGTTAAAGTAAGTGGGCTTTACTTACCTTGTGTTAGCTGTGTGCCATCCAAAACAAGTTACCAGAGTTGTTGCATACCTCAATCTGGGGTTTCCTGATTTCCAAAGCACCTGTAATTGTATATTACATCCTTAGGTTTTACTCACCTGGTATAACTGTGTGTTATGTCAAAAGTAGTTATAGGTTTTTACTGTACCTAGAATAAGTGTTTCACTATTCATAAAAAATATATTGTCCAGGTGACTGTTTATGTGATTTGTTCTAAGAGTCACTGTACAACTGGAAGGGCCTACTGTCCTTGTATTACCAAAAGTAATCCAAAAGTAACCATTGGTCTTTTACCCCCAAAGAATAGGCTTGACCTATACTAAATGTGTATTACAAGGTTTTGACTTCCCTAGAACTACTGTTAGGTGTTCCAAATAAGTGTCATGATGCCTACCCCCGGGGAACCAGACCAGATCCAGCAACACCGGAAGCAGGCATGAAGTTATTTTGAGCAAGCCCAAAAACCCCTGCTAGGGGCTGTTTGGGCGCGTTCCTGACGTCTATGGCGCCAGGCTCATATGGACAGCCAGTTCTGGCACCATAGGTGCCAGGCTCATAGAGTAGAACTTACCTGATGCAGACCATGCTGCAAGCTTACCTGATGCAGACCATGCAGCAGAGCTCCAAGCCAAATGAGGCTTGGAAGGGACTATTTTACCTAGGGACTATTTTTTACTCGGGTGGGGCTGGGGAGGAATACTTACCTGGGACTACTTTGGAGGCTATTTAAACCACGCCCGAAGAGCAGCACACGCTTCGCGTTATTCTGCATTCAGCAGCGTAACGCTCACCATGTCTGCAAGCCTGCATCCAGTCTTCTGCCACGCCCGCCTCGAGTCTGCAGCTCCTAGAAAAAGGGAGGAACAGAAGAACAAGAGGTTAGAATAAGAGCAAAACCTTCGATCCTTACCTGAATTCCGGATCCACCGCGCCTTCAAGCTTGAAGAAAGAAGCATTTTACGCGCACGCCGCCTCGCCTGCTGCAGGGCTGCGCTGAACTCACCCGCCTTCGCAGCATCCTCACGATCCACCGCATCCTTCTGCACATTCCCGCCGCACTCTGGCACCTAAGGGGAACACAAGAACAGCAAAGGTGAGCCAAGGGAATAAACAGAGGCAATAGTAACCACCCCCATAGACTTACCTGATTCCTCTTCACAGGTCGGCGCAGTCTCCATTGCATCCTCGCCGTACCCCGGCCCCTAAGGGGGGAACAAAAGGACAACAAGGTGAGACAAAGGGACAAACAAGGGGAACTCTTCTCACCACAATAGACTTACCTAATTTTACCGCCGGAGGCATTATTCCCCGAACTTCATATTTTCTCTTCACACCTGAATAAGGGAACAAGCAACAGGTTACATTCTGGCCTTATTTTATTGAACTGTGTAGGATAAGCCAAATCCTTACCTGAACGTCGTCAGCTACCACGAGGAACTCTTTGCTGGGGTCAAGCTGCAAACTGCAAGGAATCGGAGAAGAGTGAAAGTCAGACATGTGAACTCTTACGAACTACATACTTTTCGGAGTCAATATTGTTCTGGAACTCACCAATTCGTTCGAGCCAGTGAAGCAACTGGTTATCAACGCGCCCCTGCGCCCAATGCAGGATGGAGAGCTCATCTTTGCAAACCATCAGGTGAGACTATAAGAGGGGACATCAAAGGTGATCTGTGGGGAGAACAGCGGGGGTGGGGGGGATTTACGCACAACTCCACGGGTGATTAATTTCCTTTCTCCATTCGCAGAAGAATATTCCTACGGGCCAAGCAAACAAAGCTAGGTGGGCCAGTCCAGTCCTTCATATCGGCCCTACGCCTCACATTGGTGGAGACCGCAGCTGTCCAGTTCAGGTCGACGCTTCTATGAGAGCCAGGTGAGCGTAACAGAACGCAAAGCCTACCCACAAATTCCCACCCGGGCGTTATGGATACCTCAGAGACTGACCAATTGGCCCAATTACTAGGGGAACTGAGGGCTGACGTGCATTCCGCCCGTCAAGAAACCAATGCTCTTAGGAGAGAACTGATTTTGTCAAAGGAGCGAACTGATGACCTTGCTGGGCAACTATTGCAAAGCCAGGCTGGACAAGCACCCCTACCTGGTTCAGGGGGAAATCCAGCTCCTGTGTTATCGAGTAACCCTGTGCAAATAAACCTGCCAGGAAATATTCCATTAGCTCTACTCGAACGCTTTGCCGGAGATCCCAAAAGGTTCGCCGTGTTTATGAACCAATGCTGCTTGCACTTTTTTTGCAGACCTGGAGCCTTCCCAAACGATCAAGCCAAGGTAGCCTTTGTATTGTCATATCTCAGCGGCAGTGCAGCTGATTGGTCAATTCCACTAGTTACTCAGGGTGACCCAATTCTTCGGGATTTTCAGGGCTTTCAAACGAGCATGGAACGACTATTTGCCCGGCACTCCCAAGGACAGGCCCTGGATAACGAACTTTTGTCCCTACAACAGGGTAACCGGGAACTTATATCCTACATCGCGACCTTTAATAGGTTGATAGTGGAAACTGGATGGCCTGAGGTAAAACGAATCACGTTATTTCATCGAGGGCTTCGAGGAGAACTCAAGGATGTCTTGGCTCAAGTCGTGAACCCACCTCAAGACTGCGCTGAATATATAGACTTAGTGGTCCAGTTAGATCACAGACTTCAGAACAGAAAGGCTGATCGAGTCAAGTTTGAGAATCGGGTTTTGGTCAAAACCCACGATAACCCCAAAGGAGCAGATGCTTCAGAACCCATGCAAATCGGAGGGGTTAAAGGACCCTTAACCCAGAAGGAAAGAGAAAGGAGACGGCAAATGCAATTGTGTCTATATTGTGGAACTCCTGGGCATTTTCTATGGGATTGCCCTGTAAAACCACCCAAGAAGGTGGTAGGAGCGGCTGATAAAAGCCATATGGAGTCAGGCTCGGGAAACGACCACGCCCGACAAGCGTAGAGGTCCGCTTGCCGAGCTTGAAGAAGGATACTCAGACCTCGCATTTCATCAAACCAATGGTCCTCGTAGATCCAGGGCAGCCATCGCGTATGCACGCAGTAAGGGCATACATTGATAGCGGAGCCGTAGGAAACTATGTGGACTATTAATTGGCTTCCAGGATGAATCTACCTCTCTGCCGAAAAACCACCTCAAATGTCATCACCACAGTCGATGGAACTGAAATTGCCTCTGGGCCTGTAACTCACTCCACCGCAGAGATGACACTATTGGGTCAGGATGGGCATCGAGAGACTATTGTGTTTGATCTAATCAAAGCCCCACAGTTCCAAATAATACTTGGGATACCTTGGTTGGAAAAACATAATCCTTGTATTGATTGGCGAGAGAAGAGAATAACCTTCCCGGATTGTGCACAAACCTGTTACCCAAAGAAAAATCAGAACGTAGGCCTGGCCACAGTAACCACAGCAGTCATGCAACTACCTCCAGAATACCAAGAATTCCAGGATGTCTTCCAAAAGGAACAGGAAAACACCTTACCTCCTCACAGATCGTACGATTGTCAAATCGATCTCATACCCGGTGCACAACCCCCTTGTAGCAGGATCTATGCCCTTATGGAACCTGAGAACCTTCACCTACGACAATATTTAGATCAGTACCTTGCCAATGGCTTTATTCGCCCATCCAAGTCCCCTGCATCTTCAGCTTTGTTCTTCATGCCGAAAAAAGGAAGGTGACCTCAGAACGTGCATAGACCACCGCGCATTGAACCAGATTACTGTGAAGAACCGATACCCATTGCCTCTGATCCCTGAACTACTAGACCAAGTGAAGGACGCTTGTATATACACTAAATTAGATCTCCGGGGGGCATACCATCTGGTACGTGTAAAAGAGGGCGACGAATGGAAGACTGCTTTCCGCACTAAGTATGGGTTATTCGAATACCAGGTGATGCCTTTCGGGTTGTGCAATGCACCAGCAGCCTTCCAATACTTCATGAACAATGTCCTTCGTGAACCCATTGACGTTTGTGTTTTCGTGTATATCGATGATATTCTAGTATACTCCTCTTCAGAATCTGACCATGTGAAGCACGTCCGAGCAGTCCTTGAGAAATTGCGCCAGCACAAACTATATGCAAAACTAGAAAAATGCGTTTTTCATGCCACAGAAGTTGAATTCCTTGGGTTTATCCTGACCCCAAAGGGAGTCCGAACGGACTCACGAAAGGTGGACGCAATCCTTAAGTGGCCATCACCAAGTTCAGTTAAAGGAGTACAAAGCATGCTCGGCTTTGCCAATTTCTACCGCAGATTAATCCCAGATTTTTCACATATCGTACATCCCATCACAGCACTCTTGCGAAAAAATAAACGCTTTATGTGGACTGAAGAAGCTGAAAATGCCTTCCAAGAGCTGAAAGCGAAATTCACGTCTGCACCTGTGTTAAAGCACCCGCGCCCTGAACTTCCATACATAGTGGAAACTGATGCATCCAGTCTAGCCATGGGAGATGTCCTGTCTCAAAAGGACCCTGAAACTGGGCAGCTTCACCCAGTAGCATTTTGGTCCACAAAGTTTTCAGCACCCGAGTTAAACTATGCGGTTACCGACAAGGAGTTATTAGCCATTAAATTCACCTTAAGGCTTGGCGGCACTATCTTCTCGGTGCCAGGCATACCATTACTGTGATCACTGATCACCGGAACTTACAGTATTTAAAAACAGCCAAGGCCCAATCGTCACGTCAACTCTGATGGGCATTGTTCTTTGCCAATTTCGATTTCGTGATAACCTATCGACCAGGTTGTAAAATGGGAGAGGCCGAAGTAAACCCAGAACCAGTACCTATAATTGCCGAACAAAGGATTCTTGGCATGACTACACTACAGACACTAGAGGACATTCAGGTAAAGATCCAGCAACTCTTTGATCCTACAGCCCTGCAGGACTGGGTAAAGAAAGGCCCGGACTACTCTGTCACCAATGATCTGCCTTATTACAAAGGGGGCTATTTCTGCCACACAAGGACTACAAGAGCTAGTCATTTCCCGTTATCATGATACCCTAATGGAGGGGCACCCAGGTATTGCAAAAACTGAAGCTAAAATGAAAAGACAATTCTGGTGGCCCACCTGGCGAAAGGATATTAAATCATTTGTGATGTCTTGTGGCATTTGCACCCAAAACCAAAGTCAAAAGAAAAAACCAGCTGGACTCTTACAACCTTTAGACATTCTGCCTACACCATGGCACACCTTATCGTTAGACTTTATTACCGATCTATCTCCTTGTAATGGGTTTAACACCATTCTAGTTCTTGTGGATCTTTTTTCCAAGATGGCCCACTTAATTCCTTTAAAAGGACTACCTTCAGCCTCAATCCTGGCCAAAGAATTCCTCAAAAACATTGTTCGCATACATGGATTTCCGTCCGTGTTGGTCTCTGACCGGGGCAATCAATTAATTTCACATTTTTGGAAGAAACGTTGTCAATTGGAGCAAATCGACGTGAGATCATCGAACAGTCACCACCTCCAGACTGATGGTCAAACGGAGAGGACCAACCAGACTCTTGAACAATACCTGCGTTGTATGTTAAATCAGATTGAGAGTAATTGGAAGGACATTCTTTGGATCGCCAAATATGCATACAATAATTCAGTACATTCTGGAACTGGACAAAGCCCCTTTTATACCCTATATGGGCACCACCCTCGAACCTCAGACCTTGACTCACCCCAACACTTAGAGATGCCCGCAGAGGACAATCTACACGCTACAATTACACAAGCCTTTAAGGAGGCAACTGCACATTTAAAACAGGCGAAGGAGAAATATAAGAAAGATGCTGATCGGCATAGAAGTGATATTCCACAGTACCAGATAGGGGATCAAATATGGTTGGCCACAAAACACATACCTCTCAAGGGAACGCAGACCTTTAACCATAGATATTTGGGACCTTACTCTATTAAGGCCATTATCAACCCGGTGGCCGTCAAGTTGGACTTACCTGCTAATATGCAAATTCACCCCGTCTTTCATGTGTCACTTTTGAAGCCAGTGCAACCAGGGACAAGACTAACCAAGCCACCAGACCCCATCCTTATAGACGGGGAACCTGAATTTGAAGTTAAGAACATCCTGGACTCCATGATGGTGAAGTCAAAACTTTTTTATTTAATCGACTGGAAAGGTTACGGACCACAGGAAAGGTCTTGGGAACCTAGTGACCACGTGCATGCAGCTCGATCTGGTGAAAAGATTCCACCAAAACTTCCCAGACAAACCAAAGCCACGGGGAAGAACGACTTTAGGAGGGGCCTTTGGGGGGGGGGAGGAGGGTAGTGCTGTCATGATGCCTACCCCCGGGGAACCAGACCAGATCCAGCAACACCGGAAGCAGGCATCAAGTTATTTTGAGCAAGCCCAAAAACCCCTGCTAGGGGCTGTTTGGGTGCATTCCTGGCGCCTATGGCGCCAGGCTCATATGGAGAGTCAGTCCTGGCGCCATAGGCGCCAGGCTCATAGAGTAGAACTTACCTGATGCAGACCATGCTGCAAGCTTACCTGATACAGACCATGCTGCAAGCTTACTTGATGCAGACCATGCTGCAGAGCTCCAAGCCAAATGAGGCTTGGAAGGGACTATTTTACCTAGGGACTATTTTTTTACTCGGGTGGGGCTGGGGAGGAATACTTACCTGCGACTACTTGGGAGGCTATTTAAACCACGCCCGAAGAGCAGCACACGCTGCGCGTTATTCTGCATCCAGCAGCGTAACGCTCACCGTGTCTGCAAGCCTGCATCCAGTCATCTGCCACGCCCGCCTCGAGTCTGCAGCTCCTAGAAAAAGGGAGGAACAGAAGCACAAGAGGTTAGATTAAGAGCAAAACCTTCGATCCTTACCTGAATTCCGGATCCACCGCACCTTCGAGCTGGAAGAAAGAAGCATTTTACGCGCACGCCGCCTCGCCTGCTGCAGCGCTGCGCTGAACTCACCGGCGTTCGCAGCATCCTCACGATCCACCGCATCCTTCTGCACGTTCCCGCCGCACTCTGGCACCTAAGGGGAACACAAGAACAGCAAAGGTGAGCCAAGGGAATAAACAGAGGCAATAGTAACCACCCCCATAGACTTACCTGATTACCGCCGGGGGTACTATTCCTCTTCACGGGTCGGCGCAGTCTCCATTGCATCCTCGCCGTACCCCGGCCCCTACGGGGGGAACAAAAGGACAACAAGGTGAGACAAAGGGACAAACAAGGGGAACTCTTCTCACCACAATAGACTTACCTAATTTTACCGCCTGAGGCATTATTCCCCGAACTTCATATTTTCTCTCCACACCTGAATAAGGGAGCAAGCAACAGGTTACATTCTGGCCTTATTTGATTGAACTGTGTAGGATAAGCCAAATCCTTACCTGAACGTCGTCAGCTACCACGAGGAACTCTTTTCTGGGGTCAAGCTGCAAACTGCAAGGAATCGGACAAGAGTGAAAGTCAGACATGTGAACTCTTACGAACTACATACTTTTCGGAGTCAATATTGCTCTGGAACTCACCAATTTGTTCGAGCCAGTGAAGCAACTGGTTATCAACGCGCCCCTGCGCTCAATGCAGGATGGAGAGCTCATCTTTTCAAACCATCAGGTGAGACTATAAGAGGGGACATCAAAGGTGATCTGTGGGGAGAACAGCGGGGGTGGGGGGATTTACGCACAACTCCACGGGTGGTTAATTCCCTTTCTCCATTCGCAGAAGAATATGCCTATGGGCCAAGCAAACAAAGCTAGGTGGACCAGTCCAGTCCGTCATCTCGGCCCTGCGCGTCACATTGGTGGAGACCGCAGCTGTCCAGTTCAGATCGACGCCTCTGTGGGAGCCAGGTGAGCGTAACAATAAGGTATATACTTGGGCCTGTGTGCTTTCAAGTATAGTGTTGTGTTTTATATTGTGATTTCATATAATGTGTTAGTACTAACTTAACCCCTAGATTTATCTGGGCCTACCTGTATTTAAATAAATCCTTTATTTTTACAATACATAGTGTGTTTCAGTGTTTCTTTGGATCATTTGTATTACAATTTCACTTGTACTGTATTTACTGCCCTCTCTCCCTCCTAAGATAAGCCTGGCTGCTCTGTCTACGCTACCCCGAACTCAGGTGGTACAGCCTTATACTAAGAGTGGAGTCTTGTACTGCCTCAGTAGAATGGTTTTGCTAAGCCCTTAGTTGGACTTCAGAAAAACTGTCCTAACACAGGGACAGAGGCCGTAGCAACATCACCACTCTCAATACCTCTTTCCCTACCTCTTGGGAAGCGTCTGCTTCTTCCCTGCTTAGATTGACCACAGCTTCTCGGGGCAAAGGTGGTGAAGGGGAAAAAACTCCTGCTCTGAGACAAAGGTTGAGTGGAGGGCTGTTGCATGGGAAGCCCCAAGTACTCAGCTGCCGCTTTTGATGACTGGACCTTTCTGGAGGACGTTGTCAGCCATAGCTCCAAACAGGTTGTTGCCATCGAAGGGAATGTGTAACCATCTGGATTGGACATCGGCCGCATGCCGACGTCGTCAGCCGAAAATGGCGCCTGACCACCATGCTGGTGATCATTTCCCTACTCAGAGTCCGCTGTGTCCAGCCCTAATTGTAACATTTGGCGTCCCGTCATCATGCCATCCAAGACCAGGGATTGTAACCGTCCCTCATCACTCCCCTTTCCTGCTTGAAATATTGGACAGTGTGGCATACATGCAAGTGCTGGTACACCTGAAGAACTACACCATTCTGAATAAATGGCAATCAGGTTTTCGGCCAGGTTTTAGTACCAAATCACCCCTCCTGGATTTAAAGTCCAAAAAGATGGAAAAGATAAATGAAGGACAGACCACGATGCTGATGACGTTAGATTTGTCCGCCGCTTTTGATTTAGTGGATCACTCGTTACTTCTAAAAAAGATTGCAAGAAGTAGCCAATATTAGTGATCAAGCAGTGGCCTGGATGTAATATTTCTTGGGAAATAGAACTATGAGGGTGTGCAGTAATACAACAGAAGCCCAGCTCCATTACTCCCGCTGAGTTATGGAGTGGCGCAGGGCACCTGCCTGTCGCCAGTTTTGTACAATATCTTTCCGATGCCACTATTCAAGTTGCTGGAGGAGAATAAAATCTGTTTCTCCAATTAAGCGGATGATACCCAATGTCTGATGAGTATCAGGAAGATGCAAGAGTGGTTAACGAGACCTATAATCTCATCCAGGACTCGATGTGTACCAGTGGTCTGCCGCTTAACCACAATAAAACTGAACTCATGGTTATTGGCTCCAGCCATAGACATAAAAATCTTAGTGCAGAATATAAAAGTTTCCATATTGCAGACTGAGAAATATTAACCAAGGATAAGATAAAGACACTGGAGGTCATTTTTGACCAAACCATTGCCATGAAGGCTCAGATGAGTAGTATTGTCTCTTCAGCTGCATACCATATCAGACTTATCTGACATATTCGCACTTATCTGTCCCAGAGAAGTTGTGAGACAGTGGCCAGAGCGATTATTGGTTCCAAGACTGACTACTGTGGTAGTCTATTGGGGGGGGCTGGGAACAGAGAGGTGGCTAGACTGCAGGTGGTTCAAAATAGATAGTACTATCAGAGTCATAATGGGACTAAAACAAATTGAACACATCTCTGATGCCAGGAGAGGTCTTCACTGAATACCTATAGAGGATAGGATTGAGTTTCGTCTACTCACCGTCACCCATAAATTTTTGTCAGGACAATATCGACTTATCAAGAAAAAAGAAATCGGGACCCTCAGATCAAACAACCTTAAACTGTTAGAGGTGCCAAGATCTAATCTGGCCTTGGTCAAAAGAAGTGCATTCTCGGCTGCAGCACCTTTGAGCTGGAATGCAATGCCCATTGATCTCAGAAGATGTGAGTCATTGGAGAGCTTTAAGAAAAAACTGGAGATCCAAGATGGCCACCGTAGAGTGAAGTCGCACTCTCACAAGCTGCTGGCCTGGCTCATGAAAGGAGGGGAAAGTAAGAGCGAGATAGCAGGGAAACGGAGGAAGAGAGCCTGCAACCCCGAGCCATTATAGAAGTTGACAGAGCAAAGAAAAGAACAAGTTACTTACCCCTGGTAATGTTCTTTCGACTGGATGTTCCTCACACGTATTCCTCATCTTTGATATACGTATGGTCAGCTCTGCTGCTTCGGAAAAAAAATTCCACACCAGAGGGTGTTGTGCTCGATGTCATGGCGTCGATGTCCCTCGAGGGCTGCCGTAGAGTGTCGATGTCATCAGCAGTACAAATAGCTTGAGCGTCAGTTCTGTTTTTTTTCGTTCCCATCAATTGAAGGATTGACCCCATCCCAAGACCGCAAACTCTCAGAAAACGCAGAGTGTAAAACATGTAAATTGTATGGTGGGGTAGGCTGGGAGGGGCGATGAGGAACATCCAGTCAAAAGAACGTTACCAGGGGTAAGTAACTTGTTCTTCTAATGGATTGTGTCCTCACACGTATTCCTCACCTTTGATAGACTCTAAAAGTAGTGATCATTTTGAGGAGGGAGTACCAAATAATTTAGTCATGGACCGTATGAAGAACGGCCTTTGCAAAAAGACCTCCTTGAGACGAGGTCGTGTCTAAACAGTAATGCTTTACGAATGTATGCATAGACGACCAGGTGGCTGCTGCACAGATATCATTTACCGGGACACCCCTTTGCAGAGCCGCAGAAGTTGCCATGCCCCTAGTGGAATGAGTCCTTGGCCCACCTGGTGGTTCTTTACCTGCCAGTCTATAACATTCTCTAATTGCTAAAATTATTCATTTGGTTGATTACTGCCAGGCCCAATTTGTGGCCAGTATACCCAATGAAAAGTTGATCAACTTGTCGAAATGTAGAAGTCTTGAAATATAAAAGCTTAGAGACGTTTTTGGGTCCAGCCTGTGAAGCCTTTCTTTCTCCTTACCAGCATGAGGGGGAGGATAAAATATTGGCAGTGTTATCTTTTGAGACAAATGGAAGTCAGAGACTACCTTAGGCAGGAATGATGGTTTGAATTTAAGGATATCCTTATGGAAAACGGTGTAAGGAGTCTTACAAGAAAGAGCCTGTAACTCACTCACCCTGCGGGCTGATGTTAGAGCCACGAGTAGGACTGTTTTTAATTTAAGGCGCCTTAGAGGACATGAATGTAATGGCTCGAATGGAATGCATGTGAGACATTTTAATACCAAATTTAAATCCCAAACCGGCACATCAAATGAGACTCGAGGGTACACATTATTGAGAACCTTTATCTTGAAATAAGAGACCTCTTCAGAGGAGCGCTTAAAAATGGAAAGCGGAGCCAGGTATCTTTCTATTGTTCCTATCTGGAGCCCCAGATTGGCTAAATGCAACAGGAAAGAAAGCACCATATGTGTGCCACATATGAATGGATCCACATTCTTATCCTTGCATGAATTACTGAACTTATTTCAACGACACCGGTACAAGGATTTGATTGCTGGCTTTCTGGCCGAAAGCAAAATCTCCATTACGTCTTCCGGGAGGTCCCAATCCTTATATCTCAGCCTCTAAGAAACCATGCGTGAAGGCTGAGTGTTTTGACCTCTGGATGGAGAACCTGACCTTCCTCTTGCAAAAGAAGATCCTCTCTTTGTGGAAGACGTATTGGAGGGCAGATGGACATGTCCAGAAGGTCCGGGTAGCACGTCCTCCGGGCCCAATCCGGAGCAATTAGGATCATGGATTTCCCAAACTTTCTCAACCTCCTGATAACATGAGGAATGATGGGGACTGGAGGAAACGTACAGGAGTGGAAATTCCCAGTCCACTACGAATGTATCCCCTAAAGCTCCTCTTGGAGGAAATTCCCTTGAGCAATACTGCACGCACTTGTGATTGACCTCAGTCACAAACAGGTCCCCTTCAGGGATTCACCAAAGGGTGAAGATCTCTTGAAGGACTTCCTGAGCTAGTCGCCACATGTGGGAGCCTGTGCTCTGCATGCTCAGAGCGTCCGGCGCTGTGTTCTGCTCTCTGGCTAGGTGAACTGCCGATAGAGAGATTCCTTCTTGATTTGCCTAGAACCAGAGCTGCTTTGCCTCTCTCCACAGTGGTAGTGACCCTACCACTTGAGATAGTATATGGCCACTGTGCCGTCAGTCATTATCAGGATGTTCTTTCCCCGTATAGACGGCAGAAAGGCCTTGAGCGCTAGTCTGATTGCCCTCAGCTCCAAAAGGTTGATGTGTAGTTTAGACTGATGGAGACCAACGACTGCTGATTGTCAGTTTGTTGGTGTGGGATGCCCACCCCATGAGTGAGGCGTCTGTCACTACCGTTATCTTTGGACTTGGTTGCCAAAAAGATTCTCCCTTAAAAATATTGTCCCTGCAAGTCCACCATAGAAGGTCCTGAGCAACTCTGTTCGAAACTTGCAGTAGATATGACATTCCCTGAAAATTGGGACCACTGTGTCCTGAGGGCCCACTGAAGGGATCTCATTCTCAATCGGGCTTCTGGCACCAGAAAAATGCAGGATGCCATGAGGCCGAGCAACCTCAGGAAATCGAAGGCCGGCAGATGCTGGGCATTTTGGAACTTTGTTACCATCTGCAGAATGGGTTGAGCCCTCACTTCGGGAGGCAAGACTTTCCTTGAGGAAGCATCCAGGACTGCTCCGATGAATTGGAATCTTTCGAATGGTATCATGTTAGACTTCTTGTAATTGAGGGAGAAGCCCAGTCTGTTTAGGGAGGGGCAGGTGATTCTGAGATGTTCCTGGGCCTGTTTGGGTGAACGAGCCCTGATCAACCAATCGTCCAGGTAGAGGTAGACGTGAATCCTCCCTCTCCTGAGACTTGCTGCCACTACTGCCATTAGTTTGGTGAAAACCCTTGGGGGGGAGGTTAGCCCAAATGGCAGAACTCGAAACTGATAATGAGAACTGCCAACTGCGAGCCTCAGGTACTTTCTGTACTTGAGATGGATTGGCACATGAAAGTAAGCATCCTGAAGGTCCAATGATAACAAACAGTCTTTGAGTTGGAGTGCCTGAAGGATCTGAGCAAGGGTTACCATCTTGAACGTGTCCTTCCTGAGGAATTTGTTCAAATTTGTTAAGTCCAAGATGGGTCTCAATCCTCTGTCCATTTTGGGAATGAGAAAGTAGGGGGAATACCAACCCTTATCCCTCTCCGCTACAGGTACATGTTCTATTGCACCTCTCTCTAGCAGAGTTAAAAATTTCCTGTACAAGGAGTGGATCCAGAATTTTGACAGAGTTGTATCCCGGTGGATGATCCTGAGGCCTTTTCTGAAAAGGAAGGCAGTTATCCTGGGCTACTGTTTCCAGTGCCCAAGCATCTGAAGTAATGCCCCGCCATTCGTTCAGATGCGGAGAGATTCTGCCTCCCACCGGGGTCTTGTGGGTCAAGGCCTCAGAGTGGCTTAGAGGCAGCTGCAGCAGCAGCTGAGGGTAAGGATGCTATGCTTGGGCTGATCTAGCACCCTTTCCTCGTCCACCACTAGGGAATCTTTTCTGTCCCCTTTGTCCAGCCTGTCCTCTTCCCTTTCCAAATGAGGAATAGAAAAGAAAAGAATGGCCCCTCCAGGAAGATGAGCCTGTATAGGGTTGGTGTTGAGGTTGACGTATGGAGGAGCTAAGTGATTTAACCGCCGCTTTGGAGGTCTGCAGCTTCTCCAGACTCTCATCCGCCTTGCTGCCGAACAACCTCAAGCCGTCAAAGGGTATATTGAGTAGTCTGGCTTGCACATCCGGTGCAAAGCCTGACTTTCTCACCCACGCAAACCTGCGTAGTACAGTGCTAGAAGCCATGGACCTGCCGATACTGTCAGCAGTGTCCAGTCCTGACTGTAGACACTCTCACATTGCCTCCTTTCCATCCTTCACTATAGCCAGGAAGCAGTCTCTTTCCTCACCTTCCGGAATGTGCTGAGCCGCCATGCTAACACAGTCCCACAGGGTGTAAGTACATTTCGAAAGGGTACAAGTAACATTAGCCGACTTCAAGGTCATACTGCCCGATGTGAAGATTTTACGAGCCCAGGCATCAACCCTCTTGTCCCTATACAGGGGAGTAGAGGGGAAAGCAGACTGCCTGGTCGATGTGGCTGCCCGAACCACCAAGGTTTCAGGTGTAGGCTGCTTGGTCAATTAGTCCGGATCAAAACTAGAAGGCCTATATTTTCTGGCAAAGTTCCTGTTTACAGCAGGTCCAGATTCTGGAGTTTCCCCGTTTGCCATGACCTTCCTCTGAAGGGCTGCATGAAAAGGTAATACTGGGTCCTTCTGAGAACCTTGATTCAGGATATCCGTCATATTGTCTTGTTCATAGGCAGGAGAATTCCTGCTCCAGCCCATTTACTCAATGACTCTATTCATGATATTCCTGTATGGAGAAACCGCATGTTTAGCTGGATCAGGTCTGCCAAATTCGAGCTCTGGCGAAGTGTCTATACCACTAGGCGACTGGAGGCAATCAAAGATCAGTTATCCTGGATTCCTGATTAATACGCTCCTCAGACAAATTTTGCGTGCCATAACGCAAACCAAAGGGGGAAGAATCCTCTTCAGAGGCTTGATCTTCCTCATAAATTTAGGCCGTATACTTCAAAGTCTTTTTTCAGTATAGGTTTATAAACCTCCTGACTGGGCAGAGGCCTCCAAATGGTCGAAGTGACCTCAAAGGCACCGACAGTGGCTTTGACAAATGTGTTGACGCTAATGGCGTCGACGCTGGCTTCAACAATGGCGTTGATGGTGCCTTTGACAACGGTGTCGACAAAGGTTTCGACACTAGTGCCGTTTTGCTTGCTGTTGCCTTCGACTTATGCATCAACAGGCTTGATTCCGTCAACGATTTGCTCTTTTCCAGAGGTATCGGAGAAGGACTATGTTCTTAAAACGATACCCTCAAGGATTTCTTGTCGTACCGAGAGTGACTTGCCGGTTTGATGCTCGGTTTTGCCATGGTAGTCTTTGACCTCCCCTATGTCATCCGAAGGATCGACCGGGGCATGGTCCTTGCGTTATTCCTTTGAGGGGGTCGAGGCCGCATTTTCGAATATAAGCAACAGTATACTCCTGGAAGTCTCCCATTTTCTGGGGGATTCATTTTTGGTTGGGCACCTGATAACCTCGGAAGAGGAAGGCTAAGATTGTCTCGATCGACTCCTTGGCCGAGACTTCGACTTTTTGTGCCGGGACGAGTCCCTAGAATCCCCAGACTTTTTATCCCTCTTCGAAGATGACTTCGAAGCCGCCCTCCCCACCGCCAGTTTACCTCGGTACTCCCTGAGAGCTTTTCCTGTTATGGCCCGACAGGACCCGCAGTCATCGGTTTGGTATTCAGAACCCAGGCACCACAGGCAAACACGGTGGGGATCGGTAATAGACATCTTCGCCCTAAAGTCATGGCATTTCTTAAAACCAGACTTTGAGGTCGAAGGGTTGGAAGATGTAGACATTTTTTAATGAAACTGAAGCGCGCCGTTCAACACTCGAAGCAAAGCTTTCGGAAAAACGGAACTGATCCAACGGGGGCGGCTCAAACTATTTGTACTGCTGGTGACGTTGACACTCTACGGCAGCCCTCGAGGGACATCGCTGCCACGACATCGAGCACAGCGCCCTCTGGTGTGGATTTTTTTTCCCTTCCTGAAGCGGCAAAGCTGACGATACGTATACCAAAGATGAGGAATACGTGGGAGGACACTATCCATTCGAAAGAGAAAATACTCAGGGCTGCCAGGGGCCAGACCACAATAACGATTGACGGCTCACAGAGGAACTTGTTTCAAGATTTTGCCACTTCTACACTTCAGAAAATGGGGCCTGTAACAAGAACCTTAGTGGGGGAAAAACATCCCGTACAAATGGACCATCCCTTTTGGATTACCGTGGGAGGGAAGACAACAGAGAGCCACCACCTTCGTTGAAGGTTTGGTGATAATGGGAATGGAGGATGCAGAATACGACTCCGGGGATCAAAGATTCAGCGCTCAACATCAAGGAACAGGCCATGGGAATGGTCGCCGCACAAGGAAAGAAATGGACCAAATTGAAAGGCCCCCACGGGGGAAGAAGAGAGGATGGAAAATGATATTGATTGAACATGCTAAAACATATAAGACGTGCTCGGAAGACAGAGAAGAAATGGATGGGGGGCGTATTGCTGGGGAAATGTGGAACGGAGAATGCTATCAAGTAGGACTATCTTAACAGGGAGGTAGTGGGGCACTGCTTGGATTTGTAGAAGGTTACTGGAACCTTAAGGGTCTGGGTAGAAATGTGGGCCAGTTCAAAACCATTCGGGGTGTACCCCTGGACACCGGGCCTTGACCAGATAAGGGTGGGAAGGGCAGGGCGGATAGAGGGAGTGTTCGGGGGCCACAAAGGTGGTGTATAAGAATAACTGAGGGGATGGAGCTGGTAAGGGACACAAAAGGTACTAAGGAGAGAGGAAATTAAACTGATGAGGCGACTGCTAATCTTGTCACATAACGTTCAGGGCATGAATACCCTGGTAAAGAGGAAGAAGGTAGCTGCACAGATAAAAAGGGGTGGGGTTGACATGATAACACTGCAGGAAACGCACATCAAAAAAGGTGATGGCCACAAGCTACATATATACCAGTTCTACAAATATAACAGGCGAATGCCTGGAATAAAATGATTGGGGTACTAGTGGGCATAAAAGATTCCTTGGGGGCAAAGTTAACGAAAACATTAGCGCATCCAAATGGGAGGTTCATCTTTTTGCACGTTTTGATGGAGCAGAAGGTGATGACAATAGGGACCATATACTCCCCTAACACGGGACAAGACGCTCTTTTTACATCAGACTTTGGGGAAATTAGAAAGCTTTGCCAAAGGGGAGATCCTCCTCAAAGGAGACTTCAATATAGCCTGGGATTCCGAGAGGGACAGGAGCGACTGGGTTATAAACAAAGGGCAACATCCACCTAAGGCAGTGCATGAAAGGCTGGCAGGTATGGCTATGAGAGACTTCTGGCGTGAAAAAAGGGGCGAGAATCAGGGTACAGTACACGTGCATCCCCCATGTCCACCGATCATTTTCCAGAACAGACCATGTCTGGGGAACCCCCGGGATATTAGAGACACTAACAGATATTAAGGTAGATCTGATTACTCTATCTGACCACGCACCAATAAAGATCCATCTGAGGGGGCTCAAACCGAATAATCCACTATGGTCCTGGAGAATGCCAAGTGATCTACTCAGGGACGATGTATTGCGAGAAGCTGTGAGCGATAAAATTACTGACTACTTTGCGCTGAATGATACACAAGGGTTCGCCTAGGCACCATATGGGATGCCTTCAAGGCTGTTTTGAGGGGGGAGCTAATCTCCCTAAAAGCTGCGAGACAGAAGGAGAGGGACAAATTAGAAAAAGACATGGAGGCTGAACTGGGGAAGGCTCAAAAATAATTAGCAGAGCTTAAGAACAGGGAGAACGTTAACAAGGTGAAAGAAGCCCTAAAATAACTTAGTATGCTTAGGTCCACTAGGGCCGAGGGTGCTCTTTTAAACCTCGAGCAGCGCTACAACATTGGGGCCAATAAGGTAGATAAAATGCTCGCAAGGTTGCGGAAAAAACAGAGTGGGCAGCGCCATCTAGGGGGAATTAAGCAACCATATGGGTACATAACCAAAGACTTGGAAGGGATAGTACAGGCCTTCGAAACATACTACAAGCAATCATACGCATCAGAGCTCCCAAATTAACTTAGGATAAAGGCTTTCTTAGATGGGGTGAAGTTTACCAACATAACAGGGAAAACAGGGAAAACTTAGATAGGGAAATCACTGAGGACGAGGAGGAAAGGAAGATAAAGAGCCTCCCTCATAATAAGGCACCCAGCCCCGATGGCTATTCGGGGATCTTCTACAAAACGTACTGCAACGTACTAAAATATTTCCTTACCAGACTATACCACACCTTTCGGAACAGGGGAGTGACCTGCACGATGACCGAGGCAAAGGTGGTTCTGTTTGTTAAACTAAATAAAGACCCCACAAGCTGACTATCATATAGACCCATCGCTCTACTAAATATGGCTGCTAAAATTTAGACAGGAATTCTAGCGGAAAGGGTTAAGTGAATTTTACCCAGAGTCATAAGGCAGGATCATTCAGGCTTTATATCTCTGGGAGACAAACATGGCACAATATGAGAAGGGTTATTCATTTTCTAGAGAAGCTAGAAATAAATCGACTCCCGGCCATCCTGATTTCCCTCGATGCTGAAAAAGCTTTTGACAGGGTGGAGTGGCCCTATCTGTTCCAGGTGATGGAACAGATGGGGATTGGTCAGGAGTATATCCAAATGGTAGAGGCAACTACAGAAACCCACCGATTAGGTCGGCAGTTAATGCACATACCTCTGAACCCATAGGCGCAGAACGAGAAACCAGACAGGGTTTTGCTCTGCTGGCTGCAATCAGACAGAACCAAGAAGTCAAAGGGGTCCCATTCAGGGTGGAGGGGGGGGGACGCACAAAACAGCCACTTACGCGGACGATATGCTACCAACGCTGATGGATCCAGCCTCCTCCATCCCAGCTCTGGTCAGAATATTAAAGAAACAAGATGGGATGTCAGGACTAAAGATAAATATGGGAAAGTCGGAAAGGCTTGAGGTAGGCCTCCCCAAGGAGATGATATCCACCCCGCAGAGCTATTCACCCATCTGTCCCGCAGGAGGAAGCTTAACATACTTAGGGATAAAAATTAACCAGCAGATTCTCAGCGCTTTACAAGGCTAATTACCCGGACCTAATCAAAAAGACACAGGCCGACTTCGCCAGATGGACCCCGATGCGGATCTCTTGGCTAGGGGGTATAAATACAGTAAAGATGGTGATCCTTCCTAGGTTATTATATACATTCCAAACTCTTCCCATAGTGATCCCAAAGGCATTCTTTCATACAACGAACACAACAATCTCTAGTTTCATCTGGCAAGGTAAACGCCTGAGAGTAGCTTTATACCATCTGATGACTCCAAGACAAAGGTGGTTTGGGTTTGCCCAATTTATGCTACTACGAAGTTGTTCAACAGAGTAGTACGCGAACGGTTCTGATAGCAAGGACAAAATATGGGCTTGGATGGACAGAGCCGTAGCGGGTGTCCTTTGGCTGGCTTGTTGTGGCTACAGGGGATAGACAGGCCCCCCAGCGTGAGGCAGAGTAGGGTACTCCGGCCTACCTGTGATATCTGGGGCAGGTGAATCAAAAGGGCACACCTGTCAACTATCCCCTCTCCATTTACTCCTATGTTCGACAATCCTAATTTCACTCCTGGTATGGGAAAAGATACGTTTGGCTGGTGGAAGGAAAGTGGGTGTGTGAAAATTAGAGACATAGTGTGGGAGGGGGAAATAGCATCTTTTGAAGATTGAAAGATACGTGTAGGGCTATCGGAGGGAGATGGGTACGAATACATACAGCTGAGGCATTGGCTGTGTTAGAGTGATATCCATCAGGCAGCAACCAGGAACTTAACAAAATTTAAGACTTTATGTTACAACGCACACAGGGGACAAACACCTGGGGCCCCATTACGACCTTGGCAGAGGACCATGGCGCTATTAGCACCATGGTCCATGCGGCTAAGGTCCCAACTACGCCATGGTGGATGGCGGAATTACCGCCCCATTCCAAGGTGAGTGGGGCGGTAATTCTCCATTCACCAATGGCCCCTTCCCCATTCCCATTTTTGCCCCATAGGGCATAATGGGAATGGGGAAGGCGATAATTACGGCACCGTAAATTACGGTTGCCGTAATTATCGCCAAGGTCCCTTTGCTGCATGGTTTTTAACGCATGCAAAAAGCAGGCGTTAAAAACACCATCCCGCAAAGGGACCTCGGAATCAGGCGTTAAGGGTCGGCACCGTTTACGGCGCCGTTAACCCCTTAACGCCTGACTCGTAATGAGGCCCCTGGTATCGGATATATACATGATTCTTCAAGACTGCTCAGACAGAAAAAAATGGCTGTATCAAACAGCCTGGGAGGGCACGTTGAGAGAACCGGTCCCAGACGGGCTCTGGGAGGGGTTCTGCAGGAACATCCTAAAAATGACCACTTCCCTACAGACCAGAGCGGCATGGTATAAAATGATGTTTCGATGGCATTACACCCCAAATAGACTTCATAAAATGTTCGACTCTGCATCTGGGGTTTGCTGGGGGGGGATTGTGGACTGGAGGCATATTTGGTGGGACGGTGCCCCAAGATTAAGGGTTTCTGGAAAGAAGTCACTGAGTACTTTCAGAAAATGGTCTCGAAAATGAAATCCCTCTCACTAGGCGAGAATCTTTGGGGTCTGTTAGATCCAGAGCAACATACAATATCGAAACCATAGAAGAGAGCTATGGTAACTTTACTTATATCGGCTTGGCAGGTTATCACAAAAAAATGGAAGAAAAATCACCCACCCACGCCGACTTCTTGGCTCTGCAAAATATGGGACACAACAGCAATGGAATGGATCACATTCCAGATACAAGGTGACTCAGAGAGATTCCGGAAAGAGTGGGGAGAAGAGCTCTCCTTTTTTGAAAAGTGACTTTGTGCAGCAATGGTGCCCACAGAATATATGGCTACTCGACATACAGGGATTTGCTAACGGCCCAGAAGGGTCCCTATCAGCATCAATGGATCATATGGACCCTTTGTCCTGCAGTTGCCCAGTGGTCCCCGGAGGGGGGCGAGGCTGAGTAGATATTGTTTTGAAAAATGGCAATAAAAAAATATTTTTTTAAAGAAAAAACTGAAAACCTGTTTGTTTAGATAACCCCTCCAGTAACTCAGCCCTTTTGTTTGAACTGTCAACCATCTCTGTTGGGACTCAGACCTTGGCACCCGTATGCCTCCGGACCGTGTTGGTAGTGCTTACATAAATAAATAAAAGTAAAGTAAAAGTAAAGTAAAGGAGGTGCTCAAATGCATTGGCTGCCGTGGGCCAAAAGAAAACGTTGCCATGGCGCAAGAGGCATTCACGGCCCACAGTGCCAGACTGCCCGACGTGAAAACCTTCTTGCCTCATGCGTCCAAGCTCTTACTCTCCCTGTCTGGCAGAAGGGACAGGAAGGTAGATGTCTTCACGCTAGCTGGAGCAGCCTGGACCACCAAGCTCTCCAGTGACACATGAGAGGAGAGAAAGGTAGGGTCTGACGGAGCAGGATGGTGTTTCTTTGTCACGTGTCTGTCCACAGCCGAAATAGAGGCAGGCTTCTCCCACACCTCCAATACTGGTGTTTCCAATGCCACATTGAAGGGCAGGAGCATCTTTCTTGGGTGCCTTGTCCAGAATGTCACAAAAGTTCATAAGGAACTTTGGACTTTCATGGAGCAGACCATCCCAGAGTACTGGCCACTTTAGCCATCAAGCAATGGAATGTGGCTTGGAGCTTCCTCTTGTAGGTGCTCAGCCAGTGCCAGCATACCCCCAACTTCATTGTAAAATTCTTCCAGGAAATCCCTCACTTCCGTAGAGAACAGCGGCTCCAGCCCAAAAAGGACCTGGTCACCCTCATCGTCACAGATGTTGTACATTCCACTTGAAGGGCATGTCCATCTTTCGATGGCACCTCCAGATGGAAGTTAGTGGCCTTCAGCCAACCTTGATGGCGTAGGTCAGCACAGTTTCACATCTGCCAGAAGCCACTGTCTGCAATGTCTACTGCCTCTGAAATTGCGTGATCAGGGGAAGCCTCACCTTCGCGAAGGAAGGCAAAAGCCTCATCCTTCTCGTTGCCTGGAAGGAAATCCAAGATTGGCCCCATCTTAAACCAGAGCTCCCTGTTGTATCGGGACACGGTAGCCATCGCATTAGCTGCCTTAATGGCAGATATAGCTGTGGAGATGATGCGTCCAGCTGTTTCCCTTCTTTATCGGATGGCCCTGATCACAGCGAGAAAGGATTTGCAGAACTTTTCCGAGCTGCCGCAGATTCTACAGAGTCTGGACTGGGTTGCGTTAGCAGACATTTAGGTGCTGAGTCAAGAGCTTTGCATTTTTCTTCAAATCGTTCCTTTTTGGGAAGGGCAGAAGAAGGATTTCTCATGGTCAGTAGACTGTCTCCTCGAGGACAGGTATGTCAACCACCAACTTGGTTTGCTCCCGTCACTGGTACAAGAAGCCTTCCTTCGTTTGCTCCTCTGGAACGAGATCAAACATCTTGGCCTCCCTGGACACAGAGGTGTGAAAGGAACTGATTTCAGCCATGAAGAAGGGGTGGGTGGGGGGGGGGGGTCCTCCGGTTAATCGCCCCCTGGCACAACATTATCAAACTCATCCAAAGCATTAGTGTGTGTAGACACATCACCTTGGGAGACGTCATTTTCGGTATTGCTCAGGGCGGTAGGTGGAGGAAGAGCAGGCGTGCCTGCCCATGAAAGACGGGAGTGACGTACAGGGGCAGTGTAAACAATAGATAAGTATCTCCAGCCAGAGAGACACCTTGCACAGCCGTGAACACCTTTGTCGTAGATAAGGTGGTCGTAGTGATGACAGACATCTATGGAGTTTGGCACATTAAAGCATAAAAAGTAGTTGTCAGAATTAACGTCGACCAAAACAGAGGTTTTGGTCTGTTTGTGAGGAGCGTCAACTGGGTCGTAGACCAGGATGTTGTTGACTGGCCAGGTGTGCACAAGTGCTTCTTGGTAGATGAGAGATGCAGGCAGGCGTTCTGTGGCCGAAGACGAACCAGCCTTAGTGGATGAAATCATTGTTGATGGGACAGCAGACAATGTCGACACCGTCTTGGATGAGATGGCAGCCGGAGATTGGGTTGAATTACCCTTTTTTGCTCTTTACCCACGGGCAGAGTCATCGTGCCTCTTGGATGAAGAAGTGCATTCCAGGAAACATGGCTTTTGACCAAGGCCATATCAGAAGCTCCAGCAGCATTGTCCAGCCACGTCACTAACCTCCGGTGATGGTCCGGAACGGTCTTGTTGGAGAACGATGGACAGATTGAAAATTCACTATCTCGTGGTCAGAGGCAGTAGAGGCAATTGTCGTGGAGATCCTCCACATAGATGTTCTTTAGATGGCAGGTAGCACAGGCCTTGAACAGGCTACTCTTCCTGGTGTCAGCCATATCTTCATGGACAGGTCCAAGGCCTCAACCAGAGGACACCCTAACGGTATCTCCTGAGGAGCTGGGAAGCTGGAACGAAACTACCGATGGGTGGAGGGAGTTCCTGGGGTTGTGAAGAGTTGAATATCCCCAAAAATTAATTGAATAGTGAAATAAAATCGCCAAATAAATTGAGAAATTTTTTGAGCACTCCAAACACTAAACGTACAGTAATAAATGTGAAGATGACCTCAATGACCTCAAGGGGTAGCACTAAGGGAGACCTGTAAATCGGCTGTGGGCAATATGACCCAAAAGGACTCTAAGAGAGCACTAAAGGGACAGCTGTTTTAAAATGCATACATAAACTGCTTTACTATTACTGAGTCGCAGCAGCCTGATGATGGGGAATATTCAAACAGCATGTGAATCTCTGAAAGATCTAATACTGGAGGACCGCACCTTCTTGAATAAACCCCCTTTCAGAGACTGGAGCACTTTGAATACTTCCATAAGCAATCTATTCTGGATTTCCTGAAGGAGGCGCTTACTGCCTCACTGAAAGAGCAGAAAGGGAAAGGCCATAGCCTCTGCACACCACCGAGAGGACCCAGGTGTTATTGGTTATCTCCTTCAATGTGTGTGGGAGCTGGCAACAAATCCATCTCCGGGCAGGTATCTATGCCACTGGCTCCTTGTAGTTCCTCTGTCCAGATGATAATAGATTGACCAAAAACATGGTAGCATGGACCTGTGTCCTATCATCACTTAAGACTGCTTGGGACGAGAGATCAACAAATACTGTATTAGAAGCCAATAGTGGTTTGGGCAGGAGTGTGAACCAAAGCTACTAGAGAAAATAAATCAAAGAACAAACAGCCATACATTATACCAGCCTATTGAGTAACCACTGCACTTTCTTGTCCCAGTATAGGGGGGAACCATAGGCCCTACTTGGAGAACAAGGGAACCAAGTACATTGGGTTGATGAGTGGGGCATACAGACCCTGGCAGGAGAGTAAACCAAGGATGTAAGATAACGCGAACTCGGATAAAGAGAATCACAAAAGTGAAGGTTTTGAATAGCCCATGTGTAGAGCCGGCCTTAGGGCAGGGAAGGCCGGACAGCTGCCTGGGTCACCCGACCATTAGACCCCTGCCACGCCAGCTTGGGGAGTCTTTCAAGGTCTCCCGCAAATTAGCGTAGTGGGAGAAGGAGCGGCAGGTGCCCTACTGAAATTAAATGCGCTCTGTTCAGAGCGCATCTAATAACAATAGGGCACCTGCCATGCCCATTGAAAAATGTGGCGCTGCCCCCCCCCACCTCCTGCCCCATGACTAGGGACACACGGGGGGAGGGGCACCAAAACTTTGATTTTCTGCCTGAGGCGCTGCGGCTTCAAAGGCCAGCCCATGGGGGAGGTGGCTGAACCAAAGGGCTACAAAGAAGAGAATTTGGAACCCATCCTTTCAACCAAGACAAGGTAGACATTCTTAGGAATAATAAAGGAAGGGAAGAAATCCCTTAAAGTTTATGGAACTTTATTTTGGGTGCCGTAATTCTGGAGATTTTATTTGGAACCGTAAACCAAGACTGTGGGTGACCAGCCAAGAGTACTTTTTTCCCCTTTTCACGTTATATTAAGTTTAGCTTTTAAGGGACAGATTAGGATTTTGACACAGGGCAGTGTACATTATTTTGGACATTCTGAAGCAGACAGGTTCATTGGAGAGTTTTGTTGAGGCAGGGAAAGCACTCTGTGTTAGGGATAGTTGGGAATTCTCTAAAACCCTGTGGTGGATGTTAGTAAAAGCGTTTGTCAAACAACATAACACCTTTTGTGTCCGAGTCTTACTCTGCACTCTTACAATGTTCTGGGGGGCACCTTAAGCAGCAAAGAAGCCCCTCACACCGGGGGACCACTCCAACAAATTCAAAAATTGAGGTAGCTCCCGAGACTGGGAAGGTGCCAGAGATAAGAATCTGTCGGAGTCCCCAACACTCATTGCATCAGAAGTTGCTAGAGAGGCATATCCAGGTAAATGGCTCAGGTCAGCACTAAGACTGTTACCACTGAAAATCTGTGTGTCGTAGTTGGCAGCTGAAGGGCAGCAATCAGGGCCATAGAAGATGGTTGGCGAGCAGGACTTGCCACTACCAGAGGCCCACGGAGGCCAGTGGGCCAAGACCCGGTACTTGGCATGAGATGGGCCTCGGGAAGGATCTTGGTTTGAGGCAAATCGCCTTCAAGTGTAGGACTGCTGGTACGAGCCCTTAAGGAGACCGAAGTTTCCTTGGACTGAGGTCTGGTGAAAGACCCCAAACGAGCAAGAACAGCTGGGGGCCTCACGAAGGCCTCAGAGCGAAACCTATGGTACGGAGGCTAGCCACATCAGGCCCTAAATGGACCAACCCAATTTGGTTGCTCTAAGAAAAGGATTTGCCTGGTTGGGGTGCAAAAGTACAAAGAAGTTTACTTCCCTGCTTGAAAGCCATGAAGGGGAGTCGGCTTGAAAATCTCCTGCCACTGTGCCAGACGGTGCTTCAACAACTTCTGTGAAGGTGCGTCGCAGAGTGCACAGGTGTCCCATCTGTGAAGAGGACCAAAACGCTCTAAACACAGGGCCCGCCACTGAGAAGGGCCTGCAACAGACTGCACACAGAAAACCCTGCTTTACTCGGCATACACTGCAAAGAACAGCGGTGAGTGGGGGGAAAAGAAAAATCGAAATATATAATACTGCATGGAAGCTGCAAATTGATAAAGAAGAAAGCTGTGCCAGGCGTCTGACCTGTCCAACACAGAAAAACTGAGGGGAAGGAGATTGGGGTGCATAGCAATAGGTGTGGACACGTTTCGTGCATGCAATCTGTCTCGGCGTGCATATTCTTAAAAGAGGAAGCACTTGTTGCTGTGCCTCGGCTCCAATCCCATTACGGCTCCGCAGGGATGCCCATACGTATGGAGGAAAGGGGATGGGGCACAGGAGTACATGCTTCCCATAAAGCCCACAAAAAGAATAAGGAACAAGTTACTTACCTGTAACTGTTGTTCTCCAGCATGTGTCTGGCATGGATTCACATGCTCATGAATACTCTGTGTCAGACCGGGAATCCTCAGTAAAAGAAAAAACTGTTTCACTTCCACTTACAAACTGTCTTTCTCCTATAAACCAATCACTGAGTTCTGGGTCATACTGCCTCTAGCCAATGACTTCCCACTCTCTAATCCCCTGCCAGCCATCTTCAGATTTTGGTAGCATGTAAAGTGGCAGTATGACCAAGAAGAGCCGCAGAGGGAGAGGAGGGAGGGTTTGCATGTGAATCCATCCCAGACACATGCTGAAGAACAACAGTTACATGTAAGTAACTTGTTCCTTCTCCAGCATGCTGTCTGGCATGGATTCACATGCTCATGAATAAAGAATACATAGCAGTACAACATATACAACCACAGGAGGTGGCAATGCTCAACAGAAGCAAATACTCTTACCTCCAGAACAGGCTCACCTTCAAACGAACAGGTGACGTAGCACTGCCTGGCCGACGCTGGACTCCTCTCTGGAATCCCTGTCGATGCAGTAGAATCTAGTGAGGTGTGAGTGGACCTCCACGTAGCAGCCATGCAGATGTCCAGCGGGGGCACACCAGACAGGAACACCGTCGCCGCAGCGATTGCTCTGGTAGAATGGGCTGTCGGAAGGCCGGGCAGCGGTCGGTTTGCCAACCAATGACAATGAGTGATGCAGCCGGTGAGCCACCTGGTGAAGGAAGCCTTGGCCAAGGCCTTCCCTTGGTTCACAGGACCAAAGTTCACCAAAAGTTGAGAAGTCTTCTGGAAACTCTTTTTGCGAGCCACATAGAACTTCAGAGCACACGCAACATCCAGCGAGTGCAAAGTCCTTTCAGCCGGGACAAAGGCGTCAGAAGAAATACAGGCAACACCAAAGGCTGGTTGAGATGAAATTCCAATGGAACCTCTGGCATGAAAGAGCAGTGTGCCTGCAGCACAACCCTTGTGACGTCAAAAGGCAAATAAGGCTGCTTGCTAGACAGGGCCTGGATCTCACCTACTCTTCTGGCAGAGGTGATGGCCACGAGGAAAGCAGTCTTCCACGAAAGGTACTTGACTTGAGAGGGGCTTGATGCATAGGCTCAAAGGGGGCACCCATGAGCCGCATCAGAACCATGTTGAGTTCCCACGCCGGGGCGTGCGCCTTCACCGGCAGGAACGATCCAAACAGTCCTTTGAGGAACACCTTGAATAAACGGTGTGACCAAAGAGAAGACCGTTCCGGAGACCTGGTGTAGTGGGAGATAGCCCCTAGATGCACTTTGATGGAGGCGTGCGCCAGCCCCGCTTTGGCAAGGCAAAACAAGTATGGTAGAATCTACAAGGCCGTGACCCTCAGAGGGTTGAAGTTCTGCGTCCGACACCACTTTGCAAAATGCTTCCACTTGTGCCCGTACCACTTAAGAGTCGACGACTATCTGGCCTTGGCAAGGACTTGCCTGCAGTCCGCCGGAAGCTCATACCCACCGAATGCTAAGGCTGCAGGAGGCAAGCCTTCAGGTTCAGCGATCCCAGGTCGTGATGTTGGATTGCGCCTCTTTCTCTGGTGAGCAGATACGCGACCACTGGCAGCTTGAACGGAGGCGACGTTGACAGGCTGAGAAGGTCCGGGTACCAAATCTGCCTCGGCCACACCGGGGCAACAAAGATCCTCCTGTACCGGCACGGTTTGTGTCGACTGATGACTCAAAGTAGGAGGGGCAACGGAGGGAACGTGTACAGGAACAGGCCTTCCCAAAGGACGAACGCATCCCCCATGCTGTTCGGCTGGTGGAACCTGCTGGCGAACCTCTATCATTTGGAGTTTGTTGCAAAAAGGTCAATCTGGGGCCTGCACCACCTGAGGAAGAGACTGTCCACTTGATCCTGTCAAAGTAACCTGCTTAGGGAGTCGGCGATGACGTTCTTGACTCCCGCCAGGTGAAACGGAATGAGGAACATGTTTTGGGCGATGGCCCAGTGCCACAAGTCCTGCGCCTCTCTGGAGAGCGCTGGGGATCTGGTGCCCCCTTGCTTCCTGATGTAGAACATCGTTGTGGTATTGTCCGTGAAGATCCTCACCACTTTGCCCTTGAGGCAAGTGAGGAACGACTTGAGGGCCCAGAACACTGCTCGCAGTGTAGAAATGTAAATGCAACTATGCCATCTGATTATATATTGGCCTAAGCGTACTCGCATCACTTTTGCATCATGAAATAATGTTGCAACATGTGAACCTGAAACCATTGCTTGAGAAGCCATTTTGTGTAAGGAGGCCATTTTGAGTTTTTGTTCTGCTCTCTGCTCATTGCATATATATATATATGAGATACATTACTCACTGTAATCGTATTTCTGATGCTTGTATCTGCTTAGATTCACATGCTGTGCATAGGCCGACATCTAGTGGAAGCTGCAGAGTGTTAGGCAGAAACCTGTGCAGTTCCCTTAGGGAACACTGCAAAAGATTTAAGACTACAGGTGTTGGCAGTAAACCCACCTGGTAGCAGTTTGCACCACCCAGATTTACCTGGTAGCTGTGGCTGAGCAGTCAGACTTCCCTCAAGAAGAGTTAGACAGTATGCAAAGTATACACAATAGGTACCCAGATACAATAGTACAAGCAAACATTGACCAGAGCTTTGGTATCAAAGTATATAATTATTTATTTAAACACACACGGTTTGAAACACTGCAGCACTCTTATTGTAAAATATTCTAAACACAGTTACTATTGTAATATATACACTCCTTTTCCTCATCAGATAAGTCACAGTAAAACACCACTTATTTTCATACAGAGGTGAGCGCTTAACTAGATGGCACTCCAATAAGTTTGTGAGAAAAGGGAGGGAAAAAGACAGAATATGAAAAGGTACACCACTCTAAGATTCAGGAACACTGTTAGCAAGGGAGAAGAGCAAAAAGTCACTGGTGAGCCAAAGTCCAAAGGCTGGGCCCACTCTTAGAGAGAGCAGAGCACAAATGCGCCCAAGATCACACAGTTACACTAGGCTTAGAAAGTCTTGCAGAGGGTTCAAAAAGAGTTTAGAGAGGCTTAGGAAAGTTTAGCCAGGGTGTCCCAGGCTAACCCAGGTTCGAAAGCCGGGGGCTAAATCTACCCCGTACAGTCGGTAGCAAGGGAAGCCAGGCGGGACACGGTACCTTAAGTGGGAAGGATCCTCCAGCGGTGGCAGTTGTTCCTGGTAGTGGGTGCAAGTTGCGTCGTCGTCCAGGGGAAGAGAAGATCTCGACTTGGAGGAAAGATGAAGGTCGTTGCACTACCAGGGAAGAAACCAGCCGCAGTTAAAGGTGGTAACTTTGTTTCGCGGTCGTGGTAAAACGTGGTATCCCGGTTGCTTGGCACAGGCAAGGCGGGCACGAGGTACGTCGGGAAGGCGAAAAGCCGGTGAAACTGGTTATCCCCACCAGTCAAAGGAAGAAGACTCTCCGGCGGGAGATCTCCTCTGTCGTTGGGAAAAGTGGCAAGACGGTCCACTATGGCTCCACCGGTGGTGGTGTCGTGGCAGGTCGGCTCAGCTTCTCCCTCGTCGGATTCTCAGGTCCTGTGGCGACTTCTGAAGTTCCAGTCCCCAAAGCCCTGCTTTTATGCAGAAAACCCCCATTCACTCAGCCTAGCTGTCACTCAAACATGCTAAGTGGTGAGCCGGCCGGCTCACCACTTGGGCCAATCAGGACGGAGTGCAACTCAGTCCAGGGTGCCTAAATCCCCCTCCACCCCTCCTAAGTACCCCAGACAGAGTGGCACCACTTTGGAGGGCTCCTGTGGAGAAGCCCGGTAAAAGTGGAACAAAGGGCTCGACTTGGGTTGGAGTCACAGAAGAGAACACAAACGCCATTTTAGAATCAAGTTTTGGCAAAAAATACCAACCGGAGAATTAATATTAATTAAATAAACTGGCGGTATCTTCGAGGCTACCGTAAATAATTAAATAAAGATAGTAGCCTAAAACAATGGGAAATCCCATAGGAAAATATTCGCGGTTGAATATAAAAAGTAGTATCCACTGCCACCAGCCAAAACTCGATCAGGGGGGACGGAGACGTGCCCCCTCGAGTAACAGACCCTGGGGCAATCGAATTTCCCCAGCCAGTACGTCCACAATATGATGGTTTGTACTGGTTCTGTTCAGAATTTAAGACTA
The DNA here is from genome assembly GCF_040938575.1 of Ambystoma mexicanum. NCBI lineage: Eukaryota > Metazoa > Chordata > Amphibia > Caudata > Ambystomatidae > Ambystoma > Ambystoma mexicanum. Next base: position 431,486,025 of record NC_090924.1, read on the forward strand.
GTAAAGTCAATGGTGACTTTACATGCCCTGGGAGACAGTAGTCAGTCCCAGGGTATGGAGTCTATACTGGGGGGTCACTATGACACCCCTGTGTCCCTGCACTGAGGGTGCTGTGTAACACACATCACAAAAACACATGAAGCCCTATGGAGTAAAAGTCCCCATTAAACACATCTAGATTCAAAGAAACACACTCAAATCATGCCCAAGAGTGAGGGTAAAAGAGTCTCACTGTTGGCAGGAGAAAGAAATAAACCCCAAAAATCCAGCAAAGCTGCTGGGGGACTAACTAGGTTAGGAAATTCAGCCTAAACAGAGAATTCTCCCTAACACAGAGTATTACAGTTTCTTTTTCGAAACTCAAAAAGGGGCGTCGAACTAGGGCGTGCCAGTAATACTATCCCTAGTGTGACGTCCACTGTACCCATGATCCCTCACGCTTGTAGGACCCTCAGATTGTATTTTTTCTAACATGAGGTAGCATGATGTCATAAATCACCAATGTATCAATTGAAAAGGATACGGTAACCAAAAAAGGATACAATTGGTAGGGCTCTTCCGGATCCTTTTTCACACAACTTAATTGTAAGTAGGTCAAATTAGACCTTCCAAATGATACAACTCTCGGACTGATGAAACAGGCAGAGAGATGGATCACTGGAAAGGGTGTGGGTATTGTATCGGAAGTACGCCTAGGATAGATAAAGTATCATAAGAAACTGTCCCAAACTCAAATCACTATTATAGCACAGTATTAGCATTAATTCAAAACACTGACCTTATGGCAAAAAACTGAAGTAATTCAACGAAAGTCTCTTGAAGAAAACCAGAAGTTGAGCCAACGACAAAGGAGGGGAAGATTAGTAAGTGAGACTTATCCCGAACGGCACGAGGCTCACGCTAGATTCCCGGTTGGTGCACCACAGGATAGCGTCCAAAGTACTGTGCACAATCACCTTCCAATAGTTCATGAAATACTTCCTTTCCCACGAAGAACGAAAAATTAAAAGTTCACCTGTTAACTGTCACAGGTACCAAAGGTTCAAATTAGTTTCAGAAAACCACGTGCAGGATTGCACGCGACAGGATACACGCAGCTCAGGACAGCCGCGCTTGCAGACAGCGTCCGCGTGGAGATTTGGCACGCGAACAGGATACACGCAGCCCAGGACAGCCGCGCTTGAAGACAACGTCCGCGTGGAGATTTGGCACGCGAACAGGATACATCCAGCTCAGGACAGCCGCGCTTGCAAACAACGTCCGCGTGGAGATATGGAACGCAAACAGGATACACGCAGCTCAGGACAGCCGCGCTTGCAGACAGCGTCCGTGTGGAGATTTGACACGCGAACAGGATACACGCAGCTCCAGGAATTAGCGTGTGGAGAAAAACACGCTCCAAAGGCCAAAGAAGTTGCTGAAAGGAATGCGAGGATACAGGTCCGGAGTTCAGCTACAAAACGCCAAAAATGAATTAATCAGAAGCAGCGATCGACGTTTCCATGCTGCTTATGTACGTACTGCCGTGAAACATGTGACAGAACTAAGTCACGTGAATTTTAACGACATGAAAAATGCAGACGTCATTTTCCGGGCAATGCATCGAACAACCTCCATTTCGAATAGAATGGTCTAGCGGTTCTATGGGCGTAACTCATTTTGTATGGAGAGGTTGTTCCTGGTCCAGAGATATGTCCAGCAGGCATGACACATGAGGAGTAGCGTGAGTACAGAGTATCCAAGCAGATAAGGTAGATAAGACTACTAAGCAGATACAAGCATCAGAAATATGATTACAGTGAGTAATGTATCCCTTCTGAGGCTTGTGGAATCTGTTTAGATCACATGCTGTGCATAGATTAGCGAGCAGTGTTAGAAGAAGGAAGTGGGATGAGCGAACAAATGTCTTAGAACCGCTTGTCGCACTTGAGTATCTGTCTTGGAATGAGTGTCAATGCAGTAGTGCTGAGTAAAAGTGTGAATAGAGCTCCATGTAGCTGCTTTGCAAATGGTGTCAAGGGGTACATTTGCAATGAAAGCCAGAGTGGCCCCAGTACCTCTTGTAGAGTGGGCCCTTGGCGTAAAAGGCAGTGTCTTTTCTGAAAGGGAGTAACACAGCTGGATACATTTGACTATCCATTTCGAGATGGCACCCTTAGAGACGCAATCTCCTTCTCTGCCTGTAGCTACGGAGATGAACAGTTGATCTGTCTTTCTTAGCGGTCTGGTCTTGTCTACGTAGTAGAGGACAGCTCTTCTCACATCTAGTGTGTGTAGTTTCACCTCAGCAGAGCTTTTGGGTTCTTGGAAAAAGGCCGGTAGCTCAATGGACTGGTTAACATGGAATTTAGAAATAAACTTAGGTGAGAACCTAGGGTGAGTTTGTAGAACCTGTTTATCCTTATGGACAGTAAAGAAAGGATCATGCACTTACAGAGCCTGAATTTCACTGACCCTTCTTATGAATGTAATGGCTACTAAGAAGGCAGTTTTATAAGTCAGGTGTTTAAGACTAGCTTTATGCATGGGTTTAAAGGGGGGCCATGAGTTTAACAAGCACCACATTAAGGTCCCACCCTGGTGGTGGGTTAGAAATTGGAGGGTGGAGCCTCTTCACCCCTTCCATAAAGGCTTTGACAACTGGCACTTTCCATGATGGCACCTTGTTATGGGAGGTGGTGTAGGCTGATAGGCCGCCAGGTGTACGTTGAGTGAATTAAATACCAACCCTGCGTCCAGAAGGTGGAGCATGTAGGTGACAATATTGGAAGGATTGCAATCAATTGGAATGATTTGTTTATTCTGGCACCAAATAACAAATCTTTTCCATTTATCAAAATAACAGTGTCTTGTGTTAGGTTTTCTTGATTCTTTTAAGATATCCATACATCTCTGGGGTGAATTGAGATGGCCGAACGCTATGACTTCAGGAGCTATGCTGCCAAGTTCAACGAGTTCGGTTGAGGATGCACTGTTTGTCCTTCATGCTGGGAGAGTAGGTTGTACCAGCACAGGAGTCTGATGGGGTCACACGCCGCCAGTCTGCGTAGGTGTGGGAACCATCGTTTTCTCGGCCACATAGGGGCAACTTGGATGAGCGTCATTGATTCCCTGTGTATCTTGTTGACCACCTTCCTCATCAAAGGGTTGGTGGAAAAGCGTAGGCAAACATCCCCGACCAATTCATCCATAGAGCGTTACCCTTGGAGCCTGGCTGGGGGAACCTGGATGCGAATTCTGGGCATTGTCTGTTTTCGCTTTTGGCGAATAGGTCTATAGTGGGGAAACCCCACTGAGAGAAGAGATCTTCTACGACTTCTTCTGGGAGGGGATCTCTGCTCAAAGCGTCCACTAGTGAATTGAGATCCCCTGGAACATGTTGAGACAGGTAAATGTTCTGTATGAGTGCCCATATCCAAATTTTTGGGCAAGCCTGGACAGATTTGGCAAACGAGCGCCCCCTTGTTTGTTTATTTAAAACATTGCCGTCGTGCTGTCTGTTAGGATCTGCAATGACAGGTTGGATAGGTGGGTTTGAACGCCCAAAGCGCTCTGAAGACTGCCAGAAGTTCTAGCAGGTTGATGTGATTCTGAGCCACTGTGTGAGACCAGAGACCTTGAGTTGTGTGGTGAAGGAGGTGAGCTCCCCACCCTGACAGGGACGCATCTGTTGTGACTACGACCTGTATTTCTGGATCGTAAAAGGGTTTCCCCATTGAAAGATTCTCTCTTGGCCACCAGCGAAGACTCTGTACTAGTGTTGGCGAAACGACCACTAGATCGTCCCACTGACCACTTGCCTGAGACCACTGTTTCGCCAACCTTATCTGGCGACCGGACTGATATTGAGGAATTTGCAGCAACAGGTTCCAAATTCTTTGCTCTTGGGTGTCTAGGACAGCTCCTAGAAACTGTTTGGAGGTACTTGGCACCAGGCTTGATTTTTTCTCGTTGATTGAGAAGCCCAATTGGAAGAGGAGGTCGATTGCTCTTTGAATGTTTGATCTGCAAATTACGGGGGTTTCCCCTGTGATGAGCCAGTCGTCCAGGTAAGGGTACTACACTGGGATTGCCTCTCTGAGTAGGTGCGCCGCCACCACCGCCAGTACCTTGGTGAATACCCTTGGAGCCAAGGCTATTCCGAAGGGCAGCACCATGAACTGGTAGTGCTGGCTGTCTACCTTGAAGCGCAAGAATCTTCTGTGCTCTGGGAGCATGGAAATATGAAAATAAGCATCTTTCACATCCAATGTTGCCATGTAATCTCCTCTTTTAAGTAGGGGGATTACTTCCTGGAGTGTAGTCATGCAAAATGTTTGTGGCTTGACATACTTGTTTGCAGGGCGCAAGTCTAATACTGGGCGCATTGTTAGATCTTTTTTTGGCACAAGGAAGTAAGTTGAACAAATACCCTTGTTTACCTGGTTGCCCGGGACGAGCTCTATTGCGTCCTTTGCAAGAAGAATGGCGATCTCCTCGAGGAGGATTCTTTGGTGCTCCAAGCAGTGTATCTTCTGTCTTGAAGGATGGTCGCGGGGGCGTTCCAGTAGTTCTATACAGTATCCCGTGGACACTGCGGACAGCACCCATCTGTCCGAAGTGATCCCTTCCCATGCGTTGGTGAAGATGGAAATGCGCCCCCCTACTGGGGATGCATGGGAAGGGACCCGGAGGGAACGTCACTGTTTATTGGGAGGCGTAGCGCCTCTACCTGGGCTGCCTCTCCTCCTATCGCGGCCCCTCTTTTGACCTCTGGCGAAAACTTGAGTAGCTTGTTGGTTGCCGCCCCACGAGGTTCCTTGGTTCTGGTAGTAATTGGACCCTCTCTGGGAGTTTTGGCCGCAAAAGCAACGAAAATTGTTATTTCCCCGCTGGTTTGTGGGCTTATTTGTTAGTTGGCCAAGGGACTTTAAGGTGTCATTGTAACGCTCACCTGGTATCCCTGGGGACGTCACTCAGCCTGTTCTGACCTCTTACGAACTCGAACCCTTCCCTGGAGGCTATTCGACTGGAGACTGGGCCTGAAACACAGGATTGGTAGAGTTTAACTCCCTATTGTCTCTGTGTGCTTGAACCCCTTCTTCCCCGGGTTACAACCCTTCCCTTTCATCCACAGCTCACCTTGTTTTCTTGGATAGTGTGCTCTCCGTCCTGCTTTCAGTGCAGGGGCGCGTTGATTGATGCGGGCTCGTTGCTGCCTAGTTACTTCACTGGCAAGAGTCCGACAGGTAAGTATAATGAGTCTTTTGAACAGTTCTCTAACTTCGTTCCTTTCCTTCCTTAGATGATGGCCAGCGTCCGGGGATGGCGGCGTGCTGCTGAGATGAGTAGCGCTGAAGGTGAGTGAGAGCGCGATGCGCGATGCACCCTTTTCGTATTTGCATTGAACCGAGTTCTTTTTCTGTGTCTTTTAGGTGCCGCAACGTTTTCAGCATGGATGCCGGTTATGAAGAACAAATGCGGTGGGTAAGCGTGGTATGCGCCGCCTCTAGATGTTTCCATGCTAACCTGGAGTGTCTTTTCCCTCTTGCAGATGGATGAGAGGTTCCAGAGACAGAGTTCCCCCAGAGCGGCTGGGATTCAGGTAAGCGTTTGAAGCTCGTACAGTATTTGAAAATAAGCGAAGATTTGCAGAATGCTTACTAATGCCTTTTTTCTGTTCTTTTACCTTTTCCTCAGGAAGCAGTGTGCCTGGATAGGAATGACACCGCCGAAGATGCCCGCAGAACAGAAGGAGGGATGAATGATGGGCAGAAGCGCCGCAAGGTAAGGCTGTTCCCAACAGTGTTCTTACTCTTGCAGGAGCTGAGCGCAGAAGAAAGATGCAGGCCTACTGGAGACCGGTCCGAACACGGTGAGTGTCACGCTACAGGTGCAGAAAACGCAAAGCATGTTTCTCAGCCTGGGTGTGGTTTAAATAGTCTCTGGGTATCCCAGGTGTCTCTGGGCTGAACCACACCCAAAAGACTAGACCGCACAGCAGTTCTGGGAACCGAAATATGTGGGGGCATCCATCTTGTCCCCATCAATGCACTACAAGTATAATCCCCAATGTTATCCTATGGGAGTGAGTGAGTCTGGTGCCACAAGTACCAAGTCTGACTCAAGTGGGTCTTTGGAGGGATGAAGAGGCCCTTGAGGGCCATGTAGGTGGTCGTGGCCTGGCTCCAGCCTGACATCTTGGAGGGCTGGGGACATGAGAGGCAGGAATCATGACAGCCATATTCGTCCTTAGCCATTTTCAGCACTTCCTCCACTGCTTTCCCAAACAGGACATTAGGTTCTATCGGCATGTCTATGAGGGTGGCTTGGGTCTCGGGTTTAAACCCTGACTGCCTTAGCCAAGCGTGTCGTTTAATTACAGTGCTTTCTGCTATCGGCCTCCCTGCATTGTCTGCTGCATCGAAGTTAGCCTTGAGAATGCAACCGGACACTGATCTTCCTTCCAACGCAATCTGGGCCAACTGGCTCTTTAGAGGTGCTGGTGCCGAGGTAATGAGGGCAGCTACCTGTTCCCATTGGTGGCAGTCGTAGCTTGCTAGCAGAGTGGTGGTATTGGCAATGCGTGCTTGGTATGCCGACCTGGATGCCACCTTCCTACCTAGAGCGTATATTCTCTTGCTCTCTTTGTGCGGGGGAGCTGATGCTAGTGGTGTTCCCTCTCTTTTCCTGGTGGTTGTAACCACTAATGAGTCGGGTTTTAGCTGACCCCTTATGTACAGTGGGTCAGAGGGAGCGGCCCCGAATAATATTTCTACCCGAGTAAGATTAGTGGTCATCAGAGAAGGATCGATTCTACGTTGAATAGATTTTAGAATGGTGTTAGCCTGGGCAATGGATCTTTTATACCCTAGAATTTGCTCTGCAAAATCTCTCTCTTCCTGGGCACCCTGAGTGTCAATTTGGAAATGGGCTGCCACCTTGGCTAAAACTTCATTAAGCAAAGGCTGATTGTCAATAGGTGAGTCATTCATAAGGGGGTCCTTGGGAACAGGGGAGTCGAGACTATAGGCCTCGGCCTCGTCTTCCTCCTCCTCTTCCTGGTCCTCATCATCTCCATAGTAATCAACCCCGGCCTGGTCGTCTAGCATTTGTACTTCCGAATCCTCACCATACCGTTGGTAAGGTTCAACACTGAAAGGGTCTGAAATCAGCCCCTGAACTGGAGTCTCAGTACGGAGTCTCTTAGTAGGAGGTTGAGGCTCTTTGGATCCCGAAGGGGCAGAGGTAGCAGGAGTATTGTGATAACTATTGAAGTAATTTGGGTCTTTTTTGTAGAAATCTACAAAAAAAGACATTCTCCTCATTACTCTGTCAATGTCCTCTGAGTTGCATTCCTTGGAACTTGGAATAACCCTTCCCTGCTGTGGTTCCTCATCCATGCCCATATCCTGAGGAGTGAGAGGGACAATTTTTGGTCTAGTGACAGGGTCAGGGGCCTTGGACTTTTCTAAAGGCTGTTTGCGTTTCTCCTTCTGAACCCGGTGTTCAGAGGCTTTCTTATGTTGTTTTTCCCCTTTCCCATATTTTCCCTTGGACTTTCCTGAATCTTTCGACGCTTGGCGTCGAGATTCGGAGGGTGGATCACGAGATTCGGGAGTGTTGGAAGATGGTAGTTGAATCACAGAAGAAGACGTCAAACGAACTACCGGAGTAGCCTTCAAACGTGCTGCCTGGGGGTAGAGGTCAGATTCGTCTTCTGACGACCATACCTCCGTGACCTTAGGTAATGTGCCACTCTTTGACGGTTGCTGTGTGTCATGGGGTGACCGTGACCTGGAACGCCCAGAGAACACCGATTCTGCGGACCGCTCTCTCTGTGCCTTCTTCTGCCGATCAGTCAACACGCGTGTCGAATCTCGGGTGGGGTGATTGTGTTTAGTGTGTTCAGTGGAAGATGTGTGGGTAGCGCGCTTGCCGCCGGATGTTGTCCCCATAATTGACCCGCCGGTCAGTCCTCCAAGGTCGGGGGCTTCCGCTTGGGTGCCTGACGACACCCCTGTGCCCTCGCCGTCCGATACGGCAGCGTTGCTGCCATCGCTGAAGGAACCCACTGCGTCCATGGCCTCATGTTGCCTGGCGTAGTGGGCCCAATGCTTGGTCGAGGTGTCCTTAAGTGTCTTGGCTTTGAAGAGTTTACAAGCTCTATAATTTGCCTCAGGGTGGTCCCTTGGAAGACACAGGTTACAGGTATTATGTTTATCTACCCAGGGGAACTTACGGTTGCACTTCGGGCAGATTTAAATGGAGTACTCTCCATGTGTCAATATCTGGCAGCGGGCGGGTATATGTAGGAAACGAGTGTGTGTGTATATGCACCCCCCACTCTCCCTACTTGGCAGGGCCGAGGCCAGAGGCCTTCAAGGCGCAAACTCCGTTGTGTAGTCCCGGCGGCTGTTCTTCCTCGGTCTCAAGTACCGACGTCGATCTTCGACGTAGGGTTGGAGAACAGGGATTTTTTGATAATTATATGATAAATGGCTAAAAGCCAGGGAACTCCGGTATTATGCTTCCGACAAGTATGGCGGAAAAAAACTATCTGAGGGTCCTACACACGTGAGGCATCATGGGTACAGTGGACGTCACACTAGGGATAGTATTACTTGCACTCCCTTGTTCGACGCCCCTTTTCGAGTTTCGAAAAACAAACTGTAATACTCCACAGCTTCCACTAGATGTCGGCCTATGCACAGCATGTGATCTAAGCAGATTCCACAAGCCTCGGAAATATATATATATTGCGGTTTTCAGCTTGAGCACAGTAACCGACCGCTGCTTGAGCTTTGAGTTGCTTACATAGTTAGGAATGTCAGGCTGCCACATGATTTGTTTTGCCTTATAATGAGAGAACCTTGAAGCTGAACATCAGCACGAGTAATCTACAAACCCAGGTGCCGCTCTGTCTAGTGAGGCCATTATAGCAGGCAGCTAGAATGAATTATACATGGCTGTATGTGATCCCCATGGGAGCTGTTATTCATTTCTGCTTCAGAATTGTCTGACCTTAGCAAAGAGAGATAACATTGGCTGGTAAAACAAGGCATGCCACCTCGTTATAGAGAACATGATATGTTTTCCTCCATCCAGATGCAGCCGGTTCTCAGATAGTAAATTGTCTTGGCACTGGCAGCAAGAGTATAGAATGTTTTGGTATAATTAATTACGCAGTAACCCCTTGAACCCTAGCCTGATGATGTCTGAACAAAGGAGGCCGACGATGCCTTCTAATGCTGTGAAGTTTGCTATATATGTGCCTGTTTTACTTGTCCACTCTCTCTCTCACCTCACGGTGTCCGCCGTACACATCGTGGGGCGCTGAGATCCATTTGATCAAATGCTATTATTGAATAAATATATTTGACTTTGGATCCTCGTGACTGGCGGGTCATTAGTATATGGTTGGATGCCTTGATTCCGGTCTTTGATCTGTCAAAATGGTGCCCAAACAGGGGCCCTCCCACTGATGCCCTATCGCGTAGACGAGCGAGGACGAGGTGACCAGACCGAGAACGGCGGGTGCCTTACGGGTGCCCTTATGTAAAGTGAGAAGTGATTCCTCTGCAGATCTGCGCACAGCCCTTCTCTGGCCGGCAGACCGTGTCCTGCGAGCACGGCAGCGAGGGTCCCGTAATCGAGGCAGTTTGCGCCAAGACACGCCAGACAAGATGACTGCATCTTTCAGGACGATTGTTGAAATCAGATGAGTTGTGCCCCAATACCTGATATCTCTGATATTTGTTGTTGAGAGTTGCCTTGCAAGAGCAAACTCCCAGGTAAAGAGAGTACGGGTTGTAACTATGCCTGGGAAATTGGCATCCTGCTTTGCAAGATTTTTGCATTGCGGAAGTCGATCTTTGGAATATGGCCAACCGGCGCCACCCGAAGGGTCGCCTGCTTATGAAATGTACGTGAAATATAGACTAGGAGCAATAGTTTTTAATACGATTTGGCACAGACAAACTAGGGATGCACCAGAACTTCGATGGCCGGATTATGGCAGTTTCGAGCTAGCCCGCATAGCACACTTAGAAACTGTATTGTTACGCAAGAAGGCTAGGCCCTCTGCATTTGACACTATCAGGGACTGGAGGAAGGAAGCGACACAACACTTGCGAAGTAGGGAGAAACATGCACGCAAACACAAGACTAACGCTGAGAAAGCACTAGAACATGACCAACAGACACAGGAAGATAAAATTAGGGGTTTGGACAGGGCATTCAAGCTAGAGGTACAGGAGATATATCCCTCTCAGGATATGCATGCATTAGATGAGTTGATAAACAAAATATTGAATGAGCGAAGGTCTGACCTAGTTGATGATTCCACTGCACCGCCTCCCTATGTACCACTTCTGCCTGCTCCTCCGCTTGCACCCCCTCCTGTATTGGCACCCGTGCTAACTGTTGCAATTGCTACTCCCTCGCTCCCATCTGCGCCGCCGGCGACATTTCCTCCGCCACCTAGCGAGGCGGATTTGCATGTTGACTCTTGCACGAGTGGTTCTGCTCCACTGTCGGAAGCCTATAATAATTACAGAGAAACCCGAAGTACAGTTAGCAAAGAAAGAAGAATGGAATTGCACCAGTGGGCTGAGACATATGTTGAAGGGGGCGATGAAGGTGCCACTTTATCTGCTTTGTCCGATCATGGGGATTTCACCAACCAAAAGGTACTGATTGAAAGAATGGCTTCGTATTTGATTGAGATATGGGGAGATTTAACAGATAAAGTTACGCTGCAAGACTTGCGTGACCAGGTGGTCCTTGCCCGGACTTGTAGCAACAGCGCGAAGATGCAAAATTATTTGAGTAGAATATTTGTGTTCAAGAGAGAACTTGATTGATTACATAAATCACGTGTAGGCAAGCATTAGACGCAGAAGTATTATGTTCAGAAGCGGTATTTCCCTCTTTCAAAACCGGTTAGAGAAGACATGCATATTTGTGTGAGAGATGCCCTTAGGTGGATTTCAGATGCCACTATTCCCCCAATTGAAATTCATGATACATTTTGTCAATACACAGCTGCGATGCAAAGGAAAGTGTCGCAGGTGATGGTCGAGTATTTGCAGGACGATTGCATGAAGCGTAACGCAAGTTGTCCGGCTGATTTAATGCTGATTTATAAAAGAGCTTTTATACCAGAAACCCCATTGACTGCATTGTCTCTTGACCTGGCCCTATTGTTGAATAGACGTTTAGACCTTCCCATGATTGACCCGCCCACTATGCAGTTACCTTTGAGAGAGGTTCCGCCAACATTTGTTCCTAAGGTAGAAATTCCAGCCGTTGATGGAGGTAATGCACGCACCATTGAAGCACATATTTCCCAGTTTGTCCATGTCTCATTCTCTTGCCAAGAAGTAAATACACTTAAACAGTCGATTGCAAATATTAGAAAGAATCCTTCTGGATTCTAAGAGGAAATTGAATCTGTCTTACATTCATTGGGCGCTTACATTGGGTGATATTGATTTGTTATTTCCTGTTATTCTGCTTGCTGACATATGGAAACAGATTAGGTCTGTGGATGACGGGCCAGGATTAGGTGACACATGGGCTAACATGACACAAGCAGACCGGGATAGAAAGGCTGGTGAGCGACCGCTGCAGATTATCTTAACTTTGCCTATGAACATTGTGACGAAATTGAAAACGATTGTCCCAGAAAAAAGGATTGTCTGGGACAAACTCACTGCTTGCATGCAAAACACGCAAGTCGGAAGGTGCTACAGAATATTTTAATAGGTTTGAGGAAGTGTTTTCAGATTTTAGTGGACAAGATCTGAGTACGGAACCAGGTAAAAGATTGTTTGTCGGCAAGTTTGTGCAGAATACAAACACTGATTAGGACGTCTGAAAGCGCATGGCAAGCAAAGTTGCAATCCGAGGTTCTATACATGGCTCAGTATTATGAAAATAGAGTGAATGCAGAGAAGGATAAGGTGGAGAAAAAGAAAGGTGAATTGAAAACAAGGGTTTTGCTTCAGCAAGTGGCAAGGGGAGCTAGAGGCGGTAACACACAGTTTAGAGGACAATACGTACCAAAGGGCCAGGCCCAATTAGGTACCCATCTATTAACCAATGTGCATACTGTAGACAGGAAGGCCATTGGCATGCGCACAATGCCCAATTCTCCAGCAGAGATCGAATGGTACCCTATCTAGACGATCGAGGGGACATCCAGGTCTGGGGGGCCCTGGAAGGAATAATTATGCAAATAATTCACAGCCACAGACACAACCCCAAGAAGGCCAAGGGAACCAACAACAGAATACAGGTGGCAGGAACATATTTGATAATCCCTCCAATGCATATTACACTGAAGACTTTACATCTGATGATGTACTTTTCCCAAAGGACAGCCCAAAACAGGGTCTGGAACCAGTACCTATTCCCATTGACCAAAAAGGGCCCTATGTAGAGATGAGAATTGGGAATAGGGAGCATATATTCTTAGACACCAGTCCGCAGAAATGCTCAATCGACCATCAGCGGGTTCCAGATATACCACTGTCAGGGCAAAGCAATGTTTACGTAGGGTTCTCAGGTACACCAGTAATTTGCCCGGTTTCAAAGCCGGTGCCCATTACATTGGGTCCTTTCACTGAGCAGTGTCCATTCCTACTGACCAGGAATTGTGGTGAGAATGTGCTGGGGTTAAATTTGTTGAAGAAATTGAATGCTGTGATTTACTGTTCTCCGGATGGAGTGTATTTGACGATTTAGCCGCAACCAAATACCGTTTCGTCGTTTGTATCCATGCCATTGCCAACTGAATTAAGTACAGTCCCAGCATGTCTATGGGCCGTGAATGATAATGATGTCAGTGTTTTGCAAGTAGAGCCAGTACACATTTCTTTGAAACCAGGTGTTGCCTTGCCACGTATTCCGCAGTATAGAATCTCGGTTGAAGGTGAGCAGGCCTTGAAAAAGCATTGTCTCTGATTTGGTACTTAGAGGAGTAATTGAAGAAATTGCAGGGAGCGTGTGCAATAGTCCGATTCTTTCGGTGTACAAGAAAGGGGATAATGCAATCCTGTTCTGTTGTATTATTGATTTGCGTGCGATTAACAAGATTGTTACTCCACAGTACCCGATTGTCCCAGATGTTACTACGATTCTGACTATGATCCCGGCTACCGCCACTCATTTTAGCGTGATTGATTTGAAGAATGCTTTCTTTAGCATTCCAGTGCATGCTGATAGCAGATATTTGTTTGCTTTCACATTAGGTGGGTGCTCCTTCACCTTTACACGAGTACCACAAGGCTATACAGAAATTCCTAGCATCTACAGCAGGGCCCTGAAAGAACAGTTGGATACGTTAGAACTACCCTTCACATGCACATTATTACAGTACATTGATACCTTGCTGATAGCCGCAGATTCAGTGGACGCTTGCAAGGAGAGCACTGTATTGTTATTGACACACTTAGCAGAACACGGCCATAAAGCATCACTTAAGAAATTCCAATATTGTCGCCAGGAGGTGGTCTATTTGGGTTACCTCTTGTCAAAAAAGGGCAGACGCTTGACGCCAGAACGAATTCGGAGCATATCTGATAAGTCTGCCCCAAATACGCAGAAAGAGGTCAGAGCTTTAATTGGCATGGCCTCATATTGTAGACAGTGGATCCCAAAATTTTCTTTGATGATTAAGCCTATGTTGGCATTGACGAAGAAGATATTCCTGCGCCCTTGCCATGCAACATGGACTGTCAGACAGCATTTGATTTGCTCAAAGCTGCATTGTGTTCAGCTCCAGTTTTGGGAACACCGAATTACGAAAAATGTTTTTCCCTGTATGTGCATGAAAGAGATGGATGCGCTTTGGCTGTATTGACACAGTACCATGGGGGTAGGGGGGAGAATAGACCATGCGGTTATTTTTCCTCCACACTGGATCCTGTTGCATGCGCTTTGCCGCGTTGTCTGAGAGCTGCTGCTGCTGCCGCTGAATCAGTAAAGCAAAGTGAGGAGATGGTTCTGGGTCAATCTTTAACCGTCATGGCACCTCACTCAGTAGACGTTCTGCTGAATAGAACGCAGACACAACATCTCACGTCGGCTCGGCTAACAAGGTATGAGCTGATTCGCTTTGCTCCGCATATCCAAATTAAGAGATGTTGTGCTTTGAATCCGGCTGAATTGCTACCTTCTCCACAGGAGACAGAAAACTGTGACATTGTATCACATGATTGTCTTTTGTAACTGAACAAGATACTAAGGAAAGGGTTGACCTCACTGACACACCCTTGAGAGAACCAAATGGAGAGCTATTTTGTGATGGCTCCTGTTTCAAATTACCAGACGGCACATCCACTGCTGCCTATGCTATCACCACTTTGACTACTGTTGTGGAAAGTAAACAAATCCCACATAACTCAGCCCAAGCCGCAGAAATAATCGCCTTGACTAGAGTCTGTGAAATATCTGAAGGTCTTAGTTTAAACATATTTACCGATAGCCAATATGCATTCGGGTTAGTTCATAACTTTGGATGGCTGTGGGCTGAGAGGGGTTTCTTGACATCGCATGGTACGAAGATCCAGCATGGCACTTTGATAGTGCAGTTGTTGTCGACACTCGCACTCCCAACCAAACTAGCAATAATGAAATGCGCCGCAGATAAAGTGACGGATGACATGGGAAAAGAAAATGCTTTTGCTGACAGAATTGCTAAGCAAACTGCAAATGACGTACACTCCAAAATGTACATTTTAGAATCAGCAAAATGGGTCACTGATACTTGCGTGATGGAGGAAGGGATTGGTAGCATAAAGGAAATTCAGACATAGGCTACTCCTGAAGAAATCAAATAATGGTCAGAGGGTCCCGCAAGATTAGACAATGATGGCTATTGGGTTGATCATGTCAAACAAAGATGGATGTTACCCAATGCATATGTTACCGCCATAGTCACCATGGCACATGGTCCGACACATATATGTGCGAAAAAGATCTGTCCGCTTCTAGACCCTGTCTGACATAATGAGAACATCCCAAAGGTTGTTGAGCGTCTTGTCCAAAACTGTATGGTCTGTTTGCAACATAACACTGGAAAGGGACACCAACACCAAAGGGTAGTTTCGGTCCTCCGTCCATACCATTTAAAGTAATTCATTTCGACTTCATTGAAATAGAACGCCGTCAGAACTACAAATATGTTCTGGTGGTAATTTGTGCTTTTAGTAAATGGGTTGAGACCTACCCACTGAAAGATTGTACAGCTATGTCTACAGCCAAATCCATGTTGAAGGAGTACTTCCCCAGGTTTGAGTTACCAAGAGTAATTTGGTCCGACAATGGCCCGCATTTTGTTGCAGCCGTAATACTGCAAATATGCGCAGGCCTGCAAATTGACAAACATTTTCACTCAGCGAGGCACGCTCAGAGTGACAGACTTGTGGAACGTCACAACGGTATTCTGAAAAATAAACTTGCAAAGATATGTGCCCACAGCAAATTGAAATGGCCTATGCCTTGCCCTTAGCCTTACTCTCAATGTGAACAACTGCACAGTCTAGAACAGGTCTCACCCCCTATGAAATTATCATGGGGAGGCCAGCGAACGTATGGAATGTACCCAGGCCCAAGAAGTTGAGTGACATAGAATACCCTCTGTTGGCCGATTACTGTCA
This sequence comes from Ambystoma mexicanum, assembly GCF_040938575.1. Classification (NCBI taxonomy): domain Eukaryota; kingdom Metazoa; phylum Chordata; class Amphibia; order Caudata; family Ambystomatidae; genus Ambystoma; species Ambystoma mexicanum. The sequence continues at coordinate 431,501,669 of NC_090924.1, forward strand.
TCAGTTGACTCAAACATGCGTTTGATTCATCCGCAGGTGCAAGAGGCTCTTCCTGCCAAATACGAAGGGCCAGGGCATTGTCTATGGCCAAGGGACTGGGTCCTCACTAAAAACTTTGATCAAAGAAACTGCCTTGAACCTCGGCGGAAGGGCACCTTCCAGGTCTTCCTGGCCACGCAGACTGCAGTACGTGTCGAAGGCCGAAAGCAGTGGATCAATGCCACACACGTTAAGCGGATTCTGCTTCCTCTGTCCTACGACAAGTGGGACGACAAAGACAACAATGACTCCATCTCCCAGAATACATCAGCACTGATCAACACGCAGAATGCCAAGCCGGAGTTGAATCTACTTCCTGAGCCTGAAAGGCCTGGGGAGCCTGCAGCGCCATCTTTGTTGCCGTCCCCATCTCTTGCATCATCTTCTGCCAGCACTGTCTCCGCATCTGCACCTGTTCCCGGAGACAGCAGCGTTTTGTTTCCTGACCACTCACTACCTGGTGCAACCAGGTACAATCTGCGACCACGCAACAAGAGGAGTGCTACAAATTTGCAGTAGCCTTTATCTTCGGCCCTGCCGCTTGAAGGGCCGGAGGGAGGGGCTAGGGAAAGGGAGCTTATGAGCCAGAAGGTGGCACGGACACATGTTTTCCCAGTGCTTTTGAAGGTGTACGGTCTTTGGTCATTGTGGGGACAAGCAAGGTCATTGCTCCGACACCTCTGTGATCTACTTGCGTTCTCTTTGAACCAACGAATTGAAGGATACCTGAATCACGCCAGCCCCCTCATCAACCCTCTGCTGGAAGTTGGAAAGAGGGCAAGGGGTTGGCAAGGACAGACAAGCTGCCTACAGACAAGACTAACAGTGCGATCAGGTGCTGCCTATGAAGAAACTGTAAGAGGTCGACAGCGAAGCTCTAAAACGGACACTGAGGAACCTTTAGAGAACTAGGCCTCTGTTTGGGGCTGCGCGTACAGGTAATGCTGATGACCAGTTTGATGAGGTTAGACATGTGCAAATGAAACAATGGTCCTTGAAGGCCAAATGTATATGGATTACAGTATTTGCATGTGTTGCAATAGCTCTGATAATCATGTTATGGAATTATGAGCACTTACATCTGCTTGATACTATGTTACCAACTATGAGCACGACCACAATGGTTACCCCACACGTCCTTTCGCATACTCTCCGTCCTTGGGATGTTAAACATAGAGGGGGTTATGACAACAACACCCTTCTGCTGATAATGAACGCCACACATGCCATCCTGAGCAATACAAACTGCTGGGTGTCCTCACATCTAACACAGCATGGGGAAAGAGGGCTGGGTTGGTACATACATCCTCTCCCTCGGACTACTGCCTGTTATGCCTCTCTTAGGGCGCTATATTTTGGAAGATGGAATGATAGTGCTACAGGGAACTCCGATGGTACTAACATTAATGACTTTGAGAGACTTGTATTGACACCATTGGGTTGTTCGATATTTTCAGACAAAATAAACCAAACATTGCATCTACCAGGCCCTATTAATCTATGATCACTTTCAAGATGGCTCCAGAGGACAACAGGGATGCCATACCACCCTCCTAGACAATAAACCATAGTCCACACTCTGTTCCGTTTTGTATGTAAAAAAATGGCACTCGCCAAATAGGCAACTTTGACCAGTGCGCAAATACTAATGTCTTAGGGCATGAAGACAGACCATTGTACATGGGGGTCCTGTTTATTTTGTATGCAGGGATGAGGCATACCCATGGTTACCCAGGGATTGGGGAGGTATCTGCTACTTGGGGATACTCTTGCCAGGAGTATATCTTGCAACAACTTCTGAAATGTCCAAATCACGCCCCAGGCGGCAGACAGATGGTGATACAGCCTGCGAAATTTTTGAGGATGTGGCAAAATCTTTTGTACCCTTCTGCGGACAGGCAATCAACTCGTAAAACATTAGGAGATTGAGTCCTGGAGAAGACAATCAATGATACAACAGACAATGTATAACATGACATTAGAACAAAAGGCAATCAGGCTGGTGGCCCTTCAAAATAGGATGGTACTCAACGTCATCCTGGCAGAGCGTGGTGGTGTATGCAAATTAGTGGGATCCGCATGCCGTGTTTTCGTACCTGACTGCTATTTAAAGCGATAAAAAGGTTGCATCTACTAAGTACATAAATGTATGTCCCCAAGGGTGATTGCAACATTGGTGGCTGGTTCTGGAACATGCTAAGATCCTGGGGTTGGAAGATATTCTAATTCTTGGCCATAATATTCAGTATCTTACTATTCTGTTGTTGCTGCGTGCAGTGTCTACCCACCATTTGCACCATGATAGGGGGTAGCTGTGCACAGGTTGTCACAAAGATCAAGATGAAACCCAAAATGTCCCGAATCACCAACAATGCAATGGTAGCACAAGATGCCATGATGAGAATGATGAGAATGATTCAGGTTGTTCTGATGACAACAGCTCGGACACTTGGTCTGAGGAAGATGCAGTTTTTGGGTGATTCTCTTGGCTTAGGCCAAAAGGAGGCTTTGTAGAAATGTAAATGCAACTATGCCAGCTGATTATATATTGACCTAAGCGCACTCGTACCACTTTCACATCATGAAACAATGTCGCAATATGTGAACCTGAAACCATTGCTTGAGAAGCCATTTTCACATGATTTGTTTGGTCTTATAATGAGAGAACCTTGAAGCTGAACATTAGCACGAGTAATCTGCAAACCCAGGTGCCGTTCTGTCTAGTTAGGCCATTATAGCAGGCAACTAGAAAGAATTATACATGGCTGTATGTGCTCTGCCGCGGGAGTTGTTATTCATTTCTGCTTCAGAACTATCTGACCTTAGCACAGAGAGATAACATTGGCTGGTAAGACAAGGACTGCCACCTCGTTATAGGTAACATGATATGTTTTCCTCCATCCAGATGCAGCTGGTTATCAGATAGTACATTGTCTTGGCACTGGCAGCAAGAGTGTAGAATGTTTTAGTATAATAGGTATTGCTCCTCTTCAGTGAGGTCATATGCGTCTGTAGAAGGGGGAAACAGCCTAGGAATCTTGACCCTAGGGTCATCCTGGGTCCATTCTCTTGGTCTTTTGGGTGTGGGTGGGTTTTGGCTACCCAAAAACCTTTCCATTTTCTCCATACAAGAATGGAGTCTTTCAAGGGTCTCATGGGGAACCCCTGAATAGTCTAGAGGGGGGAAATCAGTGTTTTCACCTTCCAAACGCTTAGAACGCTCCCAAAACGTCGACGAAAGGTTTCCGTCGCCCTCAGAAAAGCCCTCCGGTAGTTCAGAAGTGCCCTTAGATGAAGGGGGCAGTTCCTGGCTACTCTTGTGCTTTTTTGGCGTTTCTATATCTTTTGGTGCGGTATTCGACGTCTGTTTCGTCATCCGCTTACGTTTGTCTTCGGAAACAATTCTCGCCAGGCTCTCGATAACGAGTTCGTCAGTAGAGGGTACTGGAGTCGAAGTTGCCTGCGTTACGCGTTGTTTCTCGACGGCCGCTCTATGGAGCGTTACGTCGGATGTTTTTGAGGTAGCGCCCGTGTTAGATGAAAGCCCAATCGCTGGTCGCGGCTGCGTTTGCGGGTGGGGCTTGAGACCCTTACGGTCTAAGGTAGACGCCGGAGTGCCCTGCGTCCCCTTCGGCGCTGATGGATCCTTCGTCCTCGACGAAGAAGAGCCGTGTGTTGTGTGCTTAGGCCTATGGGGTCTGTGTGCGTCCTTGTCGCCGGGGTGTTCATCCCCATAAGCAGGGCGTGAGCCGAGCCCGTCGGGGCCGGGGACGGACGTCGAGGAGCGCGAGCGCTCCTTCTGGGGGTTAATGACTTCCGTAACGGACGTCGAGTTATCACCCTACTCGTCACTTTCTGTAACAGCGGCGGCGGGTGAGGAAACTGACTTCAACATAGCGTAGTCCGCCCACCTCTTAACTTTCCGTTCTTTAAGAGTTCTTGGTTTCAAGAGCTTACAGGCCGCGCAGCTGTCCTCTTTATGATAGAGGGGCAAGCAACGATTACAGAGCTTGTGTTTGTCCTTCCAAGTGTATTTGCCCCTACAGCGTGGGCAAAACTTAAAAGGTGTCCTCTCCATAGCTCAGGCAATAAAAACTGGTGATAACAACCCCAAGGGAAAGATAGGGGAGAAAGAAAGACATTCTCGACGAGAAGAAAAGAACCCCCACTCTCCCTACTGTATGTTGGCCGGTGAGGCCTGGCCACGTGTTCGGCAGCGCCGAAGGATCTCCTCCGTCTCTTCCCCTCCGTCGAAAACTTGCTCGGCGGAGAAACAGCTTCACAGCTAACGTCGAGGGGAGGGACCTTTAACAATAAGTATAAATTAAGGGCCGAGGTCCGTAGTAAGTGTTTTTCAATGTCTCTCTAGGAGCTCCGCGTAAGGCGACCATAAGCTGGGCGGAAAAAAACAATCTGAGGGACCTCGACGCGTGAGGGATTGTGGGTACAACGCACGTCACTATAGGGATAGTGTTACAGACACGCCTTGTCGACGTCCCCTTTTCGACTACGAAAAACAAAATGCAATACTCCGCAGTGACCACTGGATGTCGGACCTATGCACAGCATGTGATTCTAAGCAGATTAACAAACATCAGGAAATAAATTACGCAGTAACCCCTTGAGCCCTAGCCTGATGATGTCTGAACAAAGGGTGCCAGGCAATGCCTTCTAATGCTGTGAAGTTTGATATATATGTGCCTGTTGTACTTGTGCTCTCCCTCGCTCACCTCACGGTGTCCGCCATACACATTGTGGGGCGCTGAGATCCATTTGATCAAACGCTATTATTGAATAAATATATTTGACTATGGATCCTCGTGAATGGCGTGTCATTAGTATAGGGTTGGATGCCTTAATTCCGGTCTTTGATCCGACAGTAGTAGCAGGACATTGATGTGGAGATTCTTCTCCTCGGGTAGCCACAGGCCTCTGGCGCGGTGACGTACGGTGTGGAAGCGTCTGTTGTGACCGTCTCCTGGTATGGGGGGCTCTGGAATTCCGTGCCCCCGGCCCCACCACTTTATCGCTCAACGGAATTCCTTGTCAAGAATAATCTTCTCTGGAAGCTTCCTGACACCTGGATCCATCGAGCATCTAGCAACTCCTAAAGGGGTTGCATCTGCAGCCTGCAGAGTCTGATCAGGTCGATACAAGATGGCATCATGCCGAGCAGTGACTTGATAGCCCTCACTGTGGTGGTCTTCAGTGCCAACAGCCACTGCACCTTCGCCAGGATGGATGCTATCCTGTCTTCCGAGGGGCCCGCCAGATAGGAGACTGTGTTGAGCCTGACCCCCAGGAACAGCGCATTCTGCGATGGAATCAAGCAAGACTTTGGATGGTTTACGGAGAACCACAGATCTGTCAGAAGGCCGGACGGACCTGTCCGTGTGGTCGACGGCGATCTACCTTGACTTGGCATAGAAGAGCAAGTCGTCGAAGTATGGGTACACGTGTATCTCTTGTAGACACAGATGGGCCACCACCAGAGCAAGGCACTTCGTAAATACCCTGTGTGATGACTTCAGGCCGAAGTGTAGGGCCTTGAACTAGTAGTGCTTTCCTTGCACGACGAAGCAAAGGAACCTTCAATGTTTCTCTTGAATGGTGATGTGGAAGTAAGTGTCCTCCAGATCCAATGACAACAGGAAGTCTCTCTCCTTTAGTTGGCCGAGCACGTGTTGCAACGTGACCATCCTGAATTTTTGGGACTTGATGTACTTGTTGAGTCGTCGTAGGTCAAGAATAGATCTCCAGCCTCTGGTCTTCTTCTTTACCAAGAAGTATGTGGGGTAGACTCCGGAGCCCCTGAGTCGCCTTTGAACCAGCTCTATCGCCCCTTTTCTCAACATGGCCCGTGCCTCCTGCCAAAGCTGAGGGATGTGCTGCTCCTGCCGTGTCACTGGGGGTATTCGCAGACACTTCTGCTGGAATTCTAAAGTGTGTCCGTGGGCGAGGATGTCCAGGACCCATCAGTCGGTGGAAATGTTTTCCCACACGCTGACGAAGCCAGCCAGGCGAACTCCCACCGGGGTGCTTGTTTGGGGGCTTAACATCCTGGCCGGTTCAATCCTGCTTGGGCGCCTGTGTGCCACCTTGGGAGCGACGATGTTGGAGGCTATGCCCGAAAGCTTTGGAACTACCCCTGTAGGTTTCCTGGGTCGTGGAATGAGAGGGTTGGTGGTACAAGGACGATCCTCCGCCGAAACCCTTCGACAACCTGCCAGATTTCTCTCCAGAGGCCCAGGACATGGGCCGTCTATGTGTCAGATTTGGTGGCTTGCAGCAACTCATCGACGGTCTTTCCAAAGAGATTGTCCTAGTCGAACGGCATGCCCAGGACCCTCGTCTGAACTTCTTGCCTAAAGTTGGTGGCCTTCAACCAGCCACGACGACAGAGGCAGACCCTATTTCCTATTTGCCGGAACCGTGTGTCCGCAATGTCCAGGGCCACGGAGATGGCGTGGTCTGATGCCACTTCGCCCTCCTGGAGGATCTCCAGTGCCTCGACCCGCTTGTGCTCGGGAAGGAATTCCAGTAGTGGGGCCATCTTGTACCATAGCTCCCGGTCATATCTGGCCAGGATCGCTAAAGCATTCGCCGCCTTGACTGTCGTTGCCGCTGAGTAGATGACCTTTCCACCCACAGCGTCAACTTCTTCCCTTTGCCGTCCGGGGGAACGGAGGTTGAGGACGACGGGTTGGAAGACTTCTTCTGCGCAGCCGCCGAGACCACAGAGTCCGGAGAGGGCTGAGACCGCAGATTCTGAGACCTGCTATTTCTTCTCCAGACGGTCTTTTTTTGCTGGGGCTGAGGCAGGGTTCTTTAGCAGCACCAGGCCCTCATCCCAGACGTCGTCCAGGAGTGGCACTGCCAGAACGATCTTCCTTTCTGCCTCCAGGCATTGATGAAGGAAGCCCTCGTTCTTAGTCTCATTCAGTGTTAATTGGGAGAGTTCCGATGCGCGAGCAATCATAGCATGGAACGAGCCCACTTCGTCCGGGGGAGAAGCTCTCGGAGGCAGGGAGATGCCGTCGTTGGCTGGCATTGCTGTGTCTGTCCATGTATCCCTAGAGGGGGAAGGCATGTGGGGCGGTTGATGAGGGGTTGTGGGGTGCAGCTTCCTCTTCTTCATCGCTGGAGGGCCGGGTGCTACCGGGACAGGCGCCGGTGGTGCCGTCAGCATTCAGCGTGTGGAGAGTGAAAAGAATATCTTGTGACAAATCCCTGGGAGGTGTCGGGGGAGTAGGCTTGCTGGGCCCAGCGCCTAAATCGTCATCCTCGTCGGCGTTACCGCCGCGGTCTGCGTCTTCCCCCTCGGCGATCCCGCCATCTTCCTACTCGGCGTTACCACCACCGTTGGCATCGCTGACGTCCTCCAGTATCGTATGGACGGACACCATGTTCTCTTCGTTGGAAGAAGAAATATCCATGCCCTGGAGCACTTCCACTCCCCCCCTCCTTTTTGTGTCCTGAGGGGTCGGTTTCAGACTCAGGGACGGCATCCTCTTATCCAGTGTCGTTTCCACCGGTTTGGTTGAGGCCTCCCTCCTGGTAGGAAGGAGTCACTCTGGCCGTCGTCGGGGCACCCTCGCCGGAGAAACGGACTTGCGGTGCTTGGCATTGTCTTGGCCCCGAGACCTGCTCAAGCTGGCCGGTCCTGGATGAGGCATGCCCCTGTGCGCCACACGTGGGTAGAGGTCTTGGCGCTGATTGATGGTGCAGATGGAGAACCCAAGGCAGATCTCACAAACATCCTCCTTGTGGTCCGGGAGAAGACAGTATAGTTACTGGGAATGCTCGTCTTCCACAAAGACATTTCTCACACCGCAGCTGGTGCAGAGTTTGAAGAGGGAACCCAGGTCGTTTTCATCTGACATGGTCTGGCGTGTGGTGTAGGCCCGACCACCTTCTGGAAAAAAAACTCTTGACAATTCTGCCCTTGAGGGGCATTGAAAGACGCCGACAAATGGATCCCCGCTTGCTTAACTAAAAATGGGAGAGCACACAGGCTTTTATGCAACAAAAATAGGAATTTCCTAATAAAAAAGCATAAAAACGCAGAAAAGCCCTAAGAGCGAAACACAAGGACTCACTGTACTTGAACGTGCGGTAAACATCTGAAGATGGCTTGCAGAGGAGGGGCTTAGGGAGAGGGCAGTCATTGGCTGGGGGCAGTATGACCCTGAGCTCAGTGATAGGTTTATAGGAGAAAGACAGTTTGTAAGTAAAAGTGAAACTATTTTTTCTTTTACCGAGGATTCCCAGCCTGACGACGGGGAATATTCATGAGAATGTGAATCCATGCCAGACGCCCCCCCCCCATGCTGGATAAGGAAGGAAATCCCAGGGTGACCATGGTAAGGGTTTTGGGCCTTCTGGTTCCAAACAGGAGTCTGGTCATCAGAAGCCTCCATTCTACAAGAACGGCATTTGTCTGACTAGTTGAGGAGCAGATAATGTGATGGGAGAGCCCAGATGGGCTAAATAAAGCCAAGAACTTGTTGGTCTGCTCTGTGAATCTGGCTGCTAAGGTACATTTACAAAATCAGACTTGGTGGAAGAATTGTGGGAGGCAACACTCTTTATGGTAAACGGGGAAGTCACTGGGAGGTTATCCAAAACCCAATCATGGTAAGGTAGCTGAGAAGTCAAGGCTTAGTCTCAGGAAAAGTGAGAGGGTGGTCTAGGGCTACTATGAGTCCACACAAAATACCTCCAGTAATTTAAGTTAGACAATAAGAATATAAAAATACAATTATTTATTAGGCCTTTAGTTACTCACTAAGCCTATCAAAATCGCAGGTAAGTATTGTCACACAAAACCTTATAAAACATATGTCATTCCCCATTTGGAGAATAGACTTGTACATGAATCAATTACATGAATAACCAGTACCAGTATAATTCAGGTGAGCAGTCAGATGCATGGAAAAATAGGCAGAACTCTTCAGAATCAACAAAATAACAGCTTTCCTGAATCTTAAGTCCAACCCTAAGATGGTTTGGGGACTTGTGACTAAACGTCAACAGTTGCATATTATAACTTCTTCAGGTAAGTTTATGCAGTGGGTTTTGGTGGTGATTATATCAAGTCCTCAAAGTTAGATAAAAGTTCAGTGAAGTTCAGGTGAGTACCCCACTCAATCCAACACACTAGGATAGGCATAGGGAAGGATCCTTAAACCAGGTTAAACCACAAAGATCAGGTCAGAGTGAGTTAGGGTCAGGACTTTAAGCCCAATGCAACCCCATGTACAACAGGGGAGACAAAAACCGGCATGTTAACTTACCCCGACTCTGATTCTCTCCCGAAACCACTGCAGGCATCCCGGAATCCTTTGGGGGACATAATCATCTTCACTTGGTCCGGTCGAGGTGTTGGGGGTGCATAGGTCAATTTAGGTGCCGGGATTTCGTTTGTTTGTCATGGTGCACAGGAATTGGTTCCAGATAGTTTCCAGTAGAAGGCCCAAAAGGATGAAAGATGAAGGCTTCTACAAAGCAGAACCCTGACAGGACACCGCACAGGATTAAAGGAGGAGTGTTCCAGCGATAGTCACCACGGTCAGGTGGCGACAGATCATACAGCAGTGAACACAAGAGCAGTCTCAGCACAGCTTTCCTTGGAGTGACACAGCTGAAAATGCAGGAGCTGGCGACTCGTGGCATAAACTGAAGCTCTGCAAAGTTCAAAGGCTTTGCTCGTAACAGCGAAGGCTGCAGCGATGTAGCCCAACAGAGAGCTGGCCAGTTCACTGGTTTGTCCAGGAAGACTTACGAAGGCTCAGAAGGTACAGATCCTCTAGCAGGGGTTGAAACTGGTTGTTGCCACTGGTTTAGGGGTCAAAAGACCAATGAAAGCCTTCTTGACATCAGAGCAGAGGAGCAGGGCTTTGGTACAACAATAGAGTCGATGATGGTAAGCAGCAGAGGTAGTCTTCAGTTCAATGGGCTTCTCTTCTTTGTAGAAGCCTTGGCACCAACAGTGATCTGCTGAACAGTTGCGGGAGCCCTCCTTTTATCCAAGATTCGGGCTACGAGCAAGCATAAGCCCAACAATGGCAAGGATGTCCATCATTCAAACAGCCAAGGGTTGTCCAATCTTGGACAACCACTGGTTATCACATCTGCCCAGCGACAGATTTTGCACGCTGTTGCGAAGCGACTGCAGAAGTAAGAGATGTAAAAGTCTCTGCCAAGTGGGGCAGGTTGGGAGGGTGATGAGGAATTTGTGGAAGGATAATCCATCAGAAAAAAATATTACTGAGGCAAGTAATTTGTTCTTGTAATGGATTCCTTCCACTCACTGATTTCTCATCTACGATAAATTCCCATAGCAGTATGTAACCCTGGAGGAGGGAGGAAAGTAAGAGGACACTAACTATACCAGAAAACTATGGAGGAATGCTCTACTGAAGCAATGGCCCTGCCTTGGAATCCAAGCAATAATATTTTGCAAAACTGCACAGCGAGGCCCACGTTGCAGTGGTAAATGTCCAAAACAAGAAGCACCCCCGACTCCCCTGCCCGTTCTGCAGGACAGAGGTGGCAGCCAGCCTTTTGGGAGAAAAGAGCCCAGAGACCTTCAGGGACATCCTTTTTAGGCAGATCATAGCATTCCAAGATTCAGAGAATGATCCACCTTGACAGGATCGGTTTGGTCACAGCCCCGCCAGCACAGGCATCAACATAACACACAAACATGTGGTCATGTTTCCTGATGTCCCTCAACAGAGATACATAGTAGTTTAGAGACTGCACCAGATCCAGCGGATGGAACCGCCCCTTTGCCTTGGAAGGGTGAGGCAGAGGAAAAAACAAGTATATGGCTTTTTAGAGGGAGATAAAATCTGAGACCATTTTCAGAAGAAAAGAAGGCCCCACTCTCAAGTGATGAGCAACCAAAGAACATGAATGGAGGGGCTCAAATGGAGCACCCATAAGCAATCCTAAATTCAATTCCCACACTGGACTAAACCGCTGAGGAGGGGAAACTGTCTGAACAATTGTCATAAAAACTACATAACAGAGCGACTTGTGAAGAATGAGCGTAGCTCAGACTTCTTTAGAAAACCGAGATAGCGGCTAGATACCACTTCACAGAGCCAATCTGCAGTCCGGTCCATGTTAAGGAAGCAGCAAATCTGACACAGATAATGTGTGACAAGTAAAAGGATAGAGATCCCTCTTCCGGCACCAAGTCGAGAACGTATGCCACCTGCAGGAATAAATGGAACTGGTGGCATGTCTCAGAGCCAAGAGTAACATGTCTAAGGTATCATCCGATATATCCTACTCCTTGTATCTCAGCCTCTCAGCAGCCAAGCTTGAAGGTCCAGGCTGCTGCGGTACAGGAGGGGGACCCATCCTTCCAACTGGGGTAGCATCCACCCTCATCGGAAAGGTGACATGGGGGCAGATGAACATATCCAGCAACTCCAGGTTCCACATTTCCCAAGCCCAGTCCGAGCATTCAAATTCAATGTGGACCGGAACAGGCACAGGCTCATGAGTACCAGCGGAATGAACAGGGTTGGCAGGAACATAACTACCTACGTCAAACGTCCACTCGAATGTCAGTGCGTCCCCCACAGCTCTCAGCCAAAGAAATTCCCAAGCGCAGAACAACTCGCAATTCCTGTTCACACCAGAAGCAAAGAGCTCCATTTGTGGAGTCCACCAAAAAAAAGAAAATCTCCTCCAAAACTTCCCGACCAAGATCCCACTCATGGGAGGCCGAACTCTGCCTGATCAGAACATCTACAACAATGTTTTCAATGCCGGCAAGATGGGCCACCATCAGAGATATCTTTCTTCATTGTCCAGAACCACAGAGTTACTGCTTCTCTGCACAGAGTTAATGACCTCACACCACCCCATTTGTTGAGGTAGCACATGGCCACAGTGTTGTCAGTCAAGACTAGCACACTCTTGCCGCCCAAAGGGGAAGAGGAAGGCAATCTGGGCCAGCCTGATCTCCAGCAGCTCAAGCAAATTGATGTGTTCCCGAGATTCTGTCAAAGGGCAGAATCTGCTCCCTATAAGATCCAACAGGTGAGTGCCCTAGCCTTTCCAGGATGCATCCGTAATTACAGATAACTGGGACCATAATTGCCAAAGCAACACCCCTCTCAGCAAGTTGATTCACAGGGTACACCACACAAGATCTTGAGGCACATCTCAGAGAGTTACAACAGATCTGACATGGAGACCTGGAACCGAGACCACTGATTTCGAAGAAGCAACTAGATCGACCTCATGTGCAACCAAGCTTCTGGGATCAGTAGAATGCAGGAGGGCATGAAACCCAGAAGACCAGAAAAACCTCTGGCAATAGAAGTATGGCATCTGACAATGGCACATGTACTGGACCACTCCGATGAATCAGAGTAAAGGGGACAGATAAACATGGGACATTTTAAAGTCATGGGGAAGCCCAAACTGCAGAGCAGTCTCCAAGTGCAGTACACGTGTACCAACACCTGCTCCAGGATGCAGACTTAGTAGAGCTAATCATCCAGGTAGGGGAAGACATGTACCATTTCCTTCCTGAGACGAGCCGCAATCCATGCAAGCAGCTTGTTGAAGACCCTGGGTGCTGATAAATACAGAAAAGCTGAACTTGTAATTGGTAGAGGGGGTTTTCAACCATGGGCCTCTGGTTCTTCCTGTGCTTGGGATGCATCGTCAAAGGAAGTAGGCATCCTGGCAGTCCAGAGACACTAGATTCCTGCAGGCCAAGAGCCTGGGGGATCTGGGCCAAGGTGACCATCCTGAGCTTGTCCTTGCTAAGGTACTCATTCAAGAACCTCAGATCCATGATGGGACGCAGGCCCCAGTCCTCCTTCGGGACCAGAAAGTAAAAGGAGTACCTTCCCTGCCCTCATTCTGACCAGGGAACCAACACTACGGCACCCTTTTTCAGAAGTTGATGGACCTCCTCCAACAGGGGAGGAACCATAGGCAAAGAAGGCCAGAAGGAAGGGGAGTCTGAAGAAATGGGATGCAATAACCCTGAGTTATTATGACCTGCAGTGCTCAAGTGTGCAAAGTGGTGAGATGCCTCCAAACCTGGAAGAGTAGGGTCAAGTCCCCACCCCAACTGGAAATAAATGGACAAAGCCAGATTCACAGCGGTTTAGCACCCACGATTGCTGTGGGGCAACAAAGATGGCAAAACCTCCTTTGGGCTTCATGACTTCTACCTGGGCGAGGAGGACGTTGCTGCAGCTGCTTGATGGAGGGCACCTGACCACTGTCACAGTGGGGACAAAGCATAGGAGCAGACAGAAAAAGCAGAACAGCTAGCCCTAAGGACTTAACCATGGCCTTAGACGCCTGAAACGTCTGCAAAGTGCATCAGCCTCTGTCCCAAAGAGTCTGTTACCATAAAAGGGCATGCCCGAATCTTAGATTGAACATCAGGAGCTAATTGCAAGGTTATGCAAGGAACCTGAGGGCATCCTCACTTCTACTCCCCCTGGATCCTCTTCTCGGGTGGCCAGGGAAAGGCTATCACTCTTGGATCCTGACCCTCTGGGTGGAGATGCGAGGGAGGATCGCATGAGTGGAGGGACCCTGGGGAGTGGGGAGAGGATGTCTTTAGGGTGAGGCATGGGATCCCCCTTTCCCTTGTAAGAATAAACCCTGCCTCTGCCTTCATAGGTTACTGCCAGTCATTTCCTCTTTCTCACATACAACCATTTCCCTTTAAAACTGGGATGAGGAAGAGGTGACTAGGAGTTTTACACACTCACATTCATTCACACCACTCTGGTACTGAGACAAGGAAGAGGAATGCAGAGGAATACCATTGTGAGAGTAAGGCATGTCCAGTGAATAGGATTACTTATGGTCAGGCAATTGAAACGTAAGGCTTGCACCTGCAACCAGTTAACCGGCCACAACTGTATAAAAGGTGGGACCACCAGCAGAGAAAGAGAACCTGCCTGGGAAATACCTGTCTGGGAGAGACCTGCCTGGAGGACAGGATGCAGCTGACTGTGTAGAAGCCTGGAGAGGGGACGGCGGGAAGGGAACCCGGTGCTGCAGAAGGGAGAAAGTGACGCCGTGGCTAGAGCGGGCCGTGAGAGGGTCGAGACAACAGCATCTTCCTTTGCCTTATGTCCACAGCTGCGGCTGCAGCTGTGGGGCACTGAGGGCTCCTAAGCATTACAGGCTGGTGGTAGCATCTGTGGGAGAAGAGCAGAGCTACCTACAAAAAGCAGTGAGGTTCGAAGAAGGTGAGCGCTGTTTGTCGGGCTCCTGAAAAGTGTATGCAGAACGAAACTGAAGCCGGAAAGAAGAGAGAGGATGCCCCGAGGAGCTACTGCATAACGGTGAGTGGAATAAAGGGAACACTCATGCCGGGGCACTCCTGGGGCTGGAAAAGGGCATATGGTAATGCCAAACAAACTGAAATCTGTGAAAACTGGTTGTGGAACCCAGATTGAGGGGTTCTGAATTTAGAGCAAGCTACAAGTTGTTATGAATACATTTAACATTGAAACAAGTGATGGTGAATATCGAACTAAGGGAAAGTTATGAACAAGTGATGTTGAATACTGAACTACAGGAAAGTTATGATGAACATATGAACAAAGTGAAAAAGCAAGTGATGAGCAGTTATGAACATTGTGAAAGAAAGGTGGTGGAAGAGGGTGAACATCACAGAGTCAGTTGTGTGGGAAACACATTGTGACAAAGCCAAGAGACTGCCAAGTATTAGGCAAAGTTTGTATGCAGTGCCCTCTGGGACCACTACACACAACTAGGACTACACAACTAGGACTACAGGTGTAAGCAAAACCAACCTTTGGCATTAGTCTGTACCACCCAGTTTTTGGTAGCGAGCTGAGCAGCCAGGCTTATCTCAAGAGGGAATGTGAGCTTGTAAGGGTGTTACACAAAGGTCTACAATATCAAGTATTCAGATAGACACTTATACTCAAGGTTTCTTGGTAAAACAATTATTAATGTATTACACAATCATTTAAAAATCATTCACTAAATGAGGCAACTAATATCACACAAACAATATACTACAATACCGATTACTAAGCAATTGAGCTCCCTTGAAGTCGGAGCCAAATAGCATTGAAGTAGGAGCAAAAAGGCATAAGTTGATAAAACGAATATTACAGTTATTTTAAAACAGTGCAAATAGTTTGAGTTTACCAGAGGAGTTGATTCAATGCAATAGGTAGGCCAAAGTCAATGGGCTAGTGTCTTGTATAAGACTGTTGTTCCAATCATGCCTAATAAGATGTTTAACTGTCGGAAACAATAAATGGCGGGTGAGGATGCTTGGACACAGATTTCTACAACAGGTGCATAAACAGCTGAGGACCCCGACTAGTTAAATTCACTGGAACACAAAATACTGCAAGCATTTCTAGGCTTTGTGGTCCAGCAGTTGTGGCAGGGCTGCTCACATTAGTGGCAGGGAGACCAAGGCTGATTCGTAAATAATGGTATGGAAGCCTGACTGAAGCAATGGCAATGGTTAAGATTGATTCAGAGATTTACATCCATCAGACTGAGAGTCCTTACAAATTTCATTCAAAGTATATATTCTGCTGCATGAACTACTTGAGTATAAGTGAAACAATAAGGTTGATAGGGGAGAGTGTAGAAAAATCTAAGTGATTTGATGCAAGGCGTTGAAGTAGGCTATTAGGTGTAATCCAGAACAATTGCATTGGACCACAGATAGGATGGAGAAAGGATGTTAAGAGGGGTACACATTCAATGTACGTGTTTGGTTGTTTACCCATCCACTGCCACGTTAATCTCTATGGTATTCCCACCAACTACCTGACTCCTCCCTGCTGAAACATACCCTCTTGGGTCCTCTTTGAGCTAGATCTGTCACAAAGTAAAATCAAACTTTGTTCTATATTGGGCCTGCTTGTGTTATATCTAAGCATTCTTTTGAGTGTTCAACGACTTAAATGCCTCTGAAAATAATGAGCTCCTGTTGTAATAAACAATCTCTTAACATGTGGTTTCAGCCACTAGATTTAAAAGCAACATGGCATCCTCACATCTGTTCCTTGTACTGGAATCCTAAAAGAAGCAATCACAAAGTCAACCGTTTTGACATGTGTACAAGTAGTACACAGGCATTTTTTCCAGACAATTACATCATATGCCTAGGTACTCGCACCATTTTCTAGATGTTCCCACCTTATTGCCAGATGGTACCCTTATGGCAGTGACTGGCAAATGCCTTTGCCATGTGTATTCAAAAGCCCTAACTGTTGTCTCTCCCTAAGTGAAAATATATATTTCCTGATGTGGGAGCCTTGTTTGCAACGCCTAGGGACTCAAACTGCACCTCACTGAGTTAGTCCAACAAGAGCCTACCTGAACATATCAAGGCTAGGATGGCAAGTATGGACCAACTTCAGATTATCTTCTCATGCATACTTACCAGTGGGCTTCTGACCTAAATAGTATGCTTATGTGTCTGTTTGGAAGCCTATGCTGCCTGGCCAGAACTTTTAATGAAATGGGCAGACAAGTACTGCCTTAATAACATCAGACTATTGGAGTAACAATCAACAATGTCTGTATGCGAACTGAAAACATCATGTTTTGTTGTTTGTTGTTTTGTTTGGGCATTTATATAGCGCTACGAACCCTCAGGTATCTGAGCGCTGCTTATTTCCCACAGTGTGTGGTGCTCATTTATCGACCTCGGAAGGATGAAAGGCTGAGTTGGGCCTGCTGGGATTCGAACCTGCGTCAGCAGGCTCTGCACGATGTCAAAGCGAGTGCTCTACTTGCTGTGCTATCTGACCATGGCCCTCATTACGACCCTTGCGGAAATCGACCGACCGGACCGCCATAGCGTAAATAGCGTTTCCGCCATTGCACGACGGAGCAAAGTGCGGCTCATTCCGACCCATCGGGCACGAGCACCACGCCATGGCGGAAGTGCAAAATCCGCGATGGCGGAAATGACCCCAAAACGGCCCACACCGCCGCCGTACGGCGCCCTAGGTGCAATTCCGCCACCCATCTTAGCGGTCACCGCAATGAGCGGCAACCAGAAAGTACGGTGACCGGAAATATACGGAAACGGAAGTAAAAACATGGTCCCGGAACGGGAAACATCACGCCGTACACCTATAAAAACACTATTTCCACACAACCCTTAAAAACACTACCCTGAGACACATCCCAACCCGTTAGCCACCCTAGTGAAACCAAGAACAATGGGAAAAGTAGCGAAGAAAGCGTGCAACCGCAAGCGGCAGGTCCACTTCTCCCGTGAGGAACTCACCGTGCTCACAGAGACCCTCCAGGAGAATGCTGCCGCCGTCTTCTCCACGCAAATGACCAGGACGGCACTTGCGAACAAGAAGGCCATATGGGCCCTGGTGGCACAGCGGGTAAGTGCGGTGGGGACCGCACCCCGCAACCCACAGCAATGCAGAAAGCGATGGGACGACCTGCGGATCCGCGTCCGTAGCATACTTTCTGCCAACCGCAACATTGCCACAGCTACCGGTGGGGGATCGGAATCACCCATCAAGTTGACCCCCTGGGAAGAAATCTGTGCCTCCACCATTGGAATGGAGAGTATAGAGGGAGTCGGAGGGATGGAGAAAGGAGTGCAGACAACCGAAGAATCAGGTAGGTGCCCCAAATAAAACAATGCCAAAACCACAATGTCCAATCATGTGAAGTACCACGTGTCCACATAGTGCAACAGTAACACATGTCCAGGAGAACGGCCACATGCATAGGCCTGATAGCACACTTTAAAAGTCACATTAAATACATAAATAATTAAAAATTAAAAATCCTAAAAACACCCTCTACACGTGCAGCAGGCACACCCTAACTGCAGGCTGCAAAACAACTGCACCCTCACTCCACACACAAATGAAACCACCTCCAAGGCCCCAACCCAAATCACCCTCAGGTACCACCCCAATGCATGTGATACATTGCCATTCCAATTTCCACAGACCCATTAATAACGCTCGCCCTCCTTTACTCCACCACAGGGTCCGATTCAAACGACGAGCTCCAGGACACCCCTACCAGCACACCTGCAAAGAGGGCCAAGACCAACGGCCAAAGACCCTCCACCTCAGCTGCACGCATCAAGACACGGCAGCAGCACAAATCGAGTGGCAGCACACAGGAGGGAACTCCAACAGGCACCCCAGCAGCCAGCATGCCCACAACAGCACCACCACAGGTCCCCCCAATGGATGCCACAGTAGGCACTGCTTCTGGTGGCAGCAGCACCATAGGTGACACTGCATTAATGGCAGCATGCTCCGACACAGAAAACGGGGATGTCGAAGTTAGATCCATCCATGACCTGTCTCAATCCCCCTGTCTGTTTCATCCCGTACACCATGAGGATACCACGCAGGGGCACCCACAAGACGACGACTGGCCATCCCCCACAAGCCCTGTGGCAAGGCAACATGAGGTGACCAGCCCCTCTGTGACACCACCGCAAATGGCCATGGCACAGCAGAGGCAACAGTCCCTCGACCAGGTGATCGTGCAACAGCAGCAACTGGCCACGCTCCTCAAGGACCATGCTGATGAATGTGGGGGTACTAAGGCAGCCATAGAAACATCAACTGAGACACTTAGGGCAGAAATGGAGAGAAGTACAGAGACACTAAGGGCACAAATGGAGAGAAGCACCGAGAGCCTGAGAGTACAAATGGAGAGAAGCACCGAGAGCCTGAGGGGGGAACTGCATGCGACGTCCAAAGACGTATGTGCTGAACTTGCCGCTGTGCGCCGTGTGCTCACTGAGCTCTCACAAACCCTTAGGGACATGCATGGACGTGAGCAGGCAGAGACATCATCCGTTGCAAGTTCCGTCCAGGGCAGCCCCCAACGTAGATCTGGGAGGAACCTGCGCTCCACAGGCAGGGGTGCCCCTGATACCCGGAGAGGGGGCTTGCAATAGCGACTGCCCACTGACAATGAGCATCTTTGGACACTGGTGTTCGGGGGGGAGGTAGGAGGGTGGAGGGGGTGTGTTGGGCTTACTTGGGTGGCGGGTCGATAGGGTGTTTAACATGATATCACATATGCCATGAACAATGCACGATCATACAATGAGATGCGTGGACATTGATCTTTGTGTACGAGGCCATTATAGGCGTACAGTCCATATTGTGCATGTTCCAGACACACACAGTGCCACAAGTCCCGTGTCCATGTATCAGCCACCAGGCGTGAGTGCTAGAAGCATGCATCTATGATATGCTGACGAATGTCACGGCCCTCCTGTGCCTCGCAGACTCCTTGAGGTGCTGCCACATCCCCACCCTCATCATGACCATCTTCAGGTGCTTGCAGTTCTGCGTCAGGGGGCATGGGCACATTTCTACGTACGCACATGTTGTGTAGCATGACACATGCCATGACCATCTTTGCAACCTTCTCATGTCGGTACAGGAGTGCCCCGCCAGACCTGCTGAGGCAGCGGAAACGAGTCTTCAGTAGGCCGAATGCCTGTTCAATGACTACACGGGTACGTGAGTGGGCATGGTTGTAGTCCTCCTCATGCTGGTCCCGTGGGTTGCGGACTGGTGTAAGGAGCCACCTCTTCAGTGGATACCCGGCATCACCTGTATGTGGACAATGAAGGTGTTTTGAGGAATGCCATTGCTACGTACGCACCCCCCCCCCTTCCTGCCAGGTCATTGCCGCATCACATACCCCACACTATCATGCTTGAAATGAGACTCACCGAGTAGCCAGGATCTGTTCCCTGCGTGTCGCTCCATGTAGCGTGGTATAGTAGAGTTCCTCAAGACCATAGAATCATGGGTTGATCCTGGGAATCGGGCACAACAATGTGTAATGATCCTGTTGGAGTCACACACCATTTGTACATTCAGGGAATGAAATTGTTTTCGGTTGCGGTACTGGGCCTCCATGGCATGTGGGACAACCAATTCCACATGGGTGCAGTCGATGGCACCAATGCAACCCGGTATGCCGCCAAGTGCATGGAATCCCACTTTTGCGTTCGTAATTTCCTGCTCCGAGCGTGGTAGAGAGATGTAGTCGTCTGCGTGCAGCAGGAGGGCATCGAGCACTTGCAATAGTGTCCGTGAGAACAGTGGCTGTGAAATGCCATGCAACTGTCCGACTGTGTGCTGGTAGGTGCCTGTGGCCAGGAAGTGGAGTACAGACACCACCTTCAGTAGGGGTGGGATGGCGGTTGGGCTATCTATCATGCTGACAAGGTCAGCCTGTGTCATGTCAACAATGGCGGTTATGGTGTCCCGGTCCAAACGGTAGAGGGTGTGGATCTGCTCATCAGTGAGGTTGAACGGATGTGCTCGGAGGCGTGGGATAGCGGGCTGCCTGCGTGGTGGTAGTGGCTGTGCTGGCGGCCCTTGCTGGCCCTGCCTTGCCCTCCTCCTCCTCCTGCGTCTCCTCCGTGCGGCCGGTTGTAGTCGGTGTTCGTCTTCTTCTTGAAGTTGGAGTACTTGCAGTGCTATCAGGTCCCCCAGGGCCAACATGGCTAGTCCTGCCGGTAGCATTTCGGAGTGGGTGTGGTTGTGGGAGGGGGTTGGGTGTGCAATTAATGTGTTTCCAGGCTGTATGGCCTCCACCTGTGGTGATTCATTCCACCTGTGCAAGCTGCTCTCCCCTTTGGGCGAGCACGTCCCGCACACAACGCTGCAATTCGACGAATGGCATCTTGCCATTACAATCATGTATTTGTACCCGATGGCAGTGTAACATTGGTTGATATGTTCATTCTGCTTTGGTCCCATTGTTTCACATACTATCTTTGCAGTCGCGAACAGACTTGTGAAGGGTCAGTGGAACGTAGTACTCGAGTAACGGTGGACCCTCATGCAACACTGCACCGAGGTTCACCGACGGGCGGGGCGTCCCATTTGTGAGTGAAGGCAGTTGCCATTTTCACACACAGCCGCACTAGATGGATTGATTTGTGATTTCAAGCGGCCACAGATGCCTTTTCGACGTGATGTTGCAAATGAGGAATTCGAAGGACGGCGCTTTCGGTTTTCAGCCAGCGGCGAGGAGATGCCCACAGGTCTGACTGCGAATATAACGTTCTATTGTTCAATGTCCTTGGGACAGGGGCCATGGCGAGGATGCAATGATTGATATGAATAGTATGGGATGCGCAATAGCGAAGTGGGCGATAAGGCCGGACGTTCCCAATTACATGTTGCTTCACAACACTGGAATTACGGGCTGGGGGGAACAGTGGATTTTGCAGGCTGCATTACGCACAGACTCAATGGAAGTTTCACATGTCATGTGAGTATGGAAGCAGGCGTTTGTGATAGTGTTTTCACCTCGATATAGATAGTTATGATTCGCTAGTGGTTTTTGGTTGGTGATGATCCTTTGGAGTGGGCTAGCATGCATATGGCTGTGGATTTGGTGTGATCATTGAAGTGAGTAATTCAAATGTAGTTCTGATGGCCATTCTATTCTTTTTCATTTCGTTTGGGTGACAGGTATCTCCTCCCCTTTTGCCACTGCCATCTGTATGCCACTCCTGCAGATGGATTTTACTCCCGACACCTGCTGCTTCGTGTTAATCAGTGGAGCAGCATTACGATCTTATGGGACGATCGCCAATGGGCCACATGCCCTTACGCAGTACTAGTGGCTAGGAGCAACATTTCGGCCTTTCAGCTGGACTAGTGCCTCCCTATTGGGACGGCCCTGCGGGTCGAGGCGCTTCCATGTTGCCTTTTCGTACGAGAATGTAGCCCCTGTGTGCCATGAGGGTACAGGGCATCACACAAGAAGTAGCTGGTCATTTATTGCGGATGCAGCCCACAATGGTGAAATGTATTTTGGAGTTCATGGCCTGATGGCTGTATGGGCTTAGTGAATTTGTTGTGCATTAAATTCCTATTCTGATATGAACCGTGTAGCGTTCTTCTTTGCAGGTGATGTGTCATATTCCTATTTGGGGAGCGATGTATTGTGAGGAGATCTGCATTGGGTTCCAGCTTCCGAGTATAGTTGCGTGGTACTGTGCTGGGCGCGTTTGCCTACGAAGCCCAGTGAGGTCAGGGATGAGGGCTGCCAATGTGACTGTTTTGATGATGTGATGCTCAGGGGCGGGGGAATGGCTTTTGTGTAACAGATGCCGGTCAGCCAGTTGGATTGGTGGTATGATGTGATTATCAGAATATGGCTGGTCACAGGTGCCTGTGTTTGCGTGCGTTTCTTGGAGGGAGACTGAGGTCATGTCCATTTGTGTGGCTTCTGTATTCGTGCCATCTGTGCCCTGCAGCTTCCATTGGCCCCTCTTGAGATTCATTTGTTCGTTGGCAGGCATGGATGACTTGTATTGTGTGGCTTCATTGCACCTACGGGGAGTTGTACAATGTGGCCAGGGAGCGGTGTACAGGCACTCAGTAGGGCCGTTTACGGTTGGTTCGCAATGCCGTACTTCTCACCATGGCGGAATGGTACTTTCCGCCGTGCTTGATGGCGTTAGGTGCATGTCCGCTGGGGTCAGAATTCGCGTACCGTTGCGCCATGGTGGTAATTGCGGTTTGGCATGGCGCGCGCGCGCGTACTTGGTGCAGTTAGCGTTGGCGTTCACTGCGGTGTCGCTAATGGCATCGTACTTTGCAGTGACGGGTCATAATCGCACCGAGCGCTATTCGATGGCGGTATTGCATTTCCGCCATCGTTTTTCGATTTCCGCCAGGGTCGTAATGAGGGCCCATGTGTATTGTGGGTCTTGTTTGAAAAGTATGATAAAACCGCTAGGTGTTGTTTAGGCAGTGCCAGAAATTGAAGTTATTTACTGTGGGATCCCACCAGTGACCTTATGCGCGACTGGAGGATTGTCCCCACTTCCCCAATAAACATTTGGCTCTCAGAAGATTGATCATGAAACCTTGAAACTAACACAAGAAAAGAGCATTTCTTAATGTGTTTCTGGCAACGTATAAACGGTGCATATCTGTCAAACGTAAAAAGAGGGTATTTAAATAGTTCCTGCAGAGTGCAATCAGAGATGGATTGAACAGTTGGACAATGGACAAATGTCGGTCGGGCACCCTTGCTCTGCCTTTCCCCCCTCAAAGTCAGTCAGGGCTGCACAGGTCCTTCTAGTGACGCCTTATATTTTTAACATGTCTCAGATTCAGATTATTTAAAATGGAAGTGATTAGTGAAAGGAAAATGTACTTTTTTCTTTAAACTATGTACTCTTAATAAGCAATTTAAGCATGGCTGTTGTGTGATTAGAAATGATAGGGTACAGAACAAGCTGTGTGAAACAATTACTTTGTTATGCATTTCATTTCACTTTGTATCTGTACGGGATTTTTGGTAAATTCTGATTAATTAGCATTGTGGAGCTTGTAGGCTTTCAATCAGACCGGGGAAAATAAAGCTACAATTAAAAATCATTTTACCGCCACTTTTTCCACTCCACAGAACTTGGACAGTTACCACCTATGATTGTAACTATTGGTAAAAACAAGCAGATTCTAAATAGTTAATTGTGAGAGAGATTTATACTTTTCCAGACACAGTTCAAAAGTGAAGTGAAAAGGCGATTTTGCCTATGTTTTGCTATTTACTTTTCCAGTACTTTGTGGAAACAATTCAAATTGCCTGTAGGGGCCCTATTGCAAAGAAGTGCAGACAGTAGCAGTTCCCTATATGCAATTTAGGATTCAAACGAAATTTCCCCAATACTCTTTAACAACTGGATTCTACAATGATGAAAACATTGTCGGGTTGGTTTATCATGTGACTAGTGCATTTTTAAAGTAATCTGTATAAAATTGAGTATTATTATTTGTTATTGTATTTGGCTTATTACAAACCTTTACAAAAAAGTTAGAAAAGTAAGAAAAAGGAACTAAATAAATGGGGAAAACAGTAAAGAGAAAAATCGAAAACAAGACCTTACAAATTAAACAACATTTTTATTTTCATGGCTTACAAGCATTGGTATAAAAGTATGCAATTCATAACAATAAAAAATGTTTTCCTATAAATAATCCCCATCACTGCTCAGAGTGTCCGCCGCAGTGTTCTGCTCTCCGGCTAGGTGAACTGCTGACATAGAGATTCCTTCTTGTATTGCCCAGAACCAGAGATGCATTGCCTCTCTGCACAGTGGTAGTGACAGGTAAGGTATGTAAGGATGAAAAAATGGCCACCCGGTAAATATCCCTAACATGGACCCCTCTCTGGAGGGCTGTAGAGGCGCTGAGACCCCTGTGGTCGAGTGAGCCCTGATGCCAGCTGGAAGCTCCTTGTCTGCCGATTGCTAACACTCTGATATGCACAAGATGATCCACTGCGACAGGATTTGTTTAGTGACGGCAAGACCTTTTCTAGACAAGGAATGGTGCTGCAAAAAACTGGTCTGATTTCCTAAACTCAGACGTACGAGCGACATAGAAACTTAACGCTCTCTTGGGATCAAGGAGGCAGAACCGCTCTTCCTACTTCAAGGGTTGCAGAGGAGGGTAAAAGACAGGCAAGTCAATAGACTGGGACAGATGAAATTCTGAAACCACCTTAGGAAGGAATCGGGCCTGACTGTAAGAGAGACTTTGTCGCAAAAGAACTTCAGGAATGGGGGCTAGCAGCACATGGTTTGCAGATCGCTCACTCTCCTAACAGACGTGATCACGACCAAAAAGGCTATTTTAAAGGACAACAGCTGCAAAGAACATGAACGCATAGGCTCAAATGGAGTCGCCATCAAGAAGTTCAAAAACAGTTTAAGATCCCAATCTGGGCCAACAAAGGGGGTTGGCGGAAACTTGTTGAGAATTGCCCTTCAGGAACTGGGCCATGATCGGAATGGTGAAAAAATAAACTTGGTCTGGGGATCTCTTGAACACAGACAGGGCTGCCAAATACCCTTTCACTGTGGCAACCTGAAGAGGCCAGTGACAGAAGGAACTCCATCACTGTGGTGGTGGGGCAAGAGACAGGGTCAGTCTTGCGTTCCCTGCACCATACCTCAAATCTTCTGCACCTGCACGCCTACAGAGATCTAGTAGAGGGTCTGCATGCAGCCAGCAATACCTCAAGTACCTCCTCTGAGAGGTCCCAGTCATCATACCTCATCCTCTCTAGAGCCACACATGTGGGTTGAGGGAATCCGGGGTTGGGTGGAGCACCCGACCCTCCGACTGGGTCAGGAGATACAGATGCTGAGGCAACCAGTGAGGCGGACAGATGGTCAGATCCAGGAGATCCGAGTTAAATGTTCTCCTCGCCCAATCTAGGGTGATCATGATCATGGATGTGTTGGGATGGAAATTAGTCTATCCCACACCCCTAGGCACTTTAAGGTGAGGCGAATCCCTTATGAAATTGTGTGGAGTACAAGGGGGGAGAGGACCGTGCTATGAACCTGTAATCATACTGGTCGTATACAGACCACATTAGACTGCCATATTGTGCCCTTTGGTCGTATACAGACCACATTAGACTGCCATAGTGTGCCCTTTGGTCGCCTACAGTCCACATTAGACTGCCATATTGTGCCCTTTGGTCGCCTACAGACCACATTAGACTGCTGTATTGTGCCCTTTGGTCGCCTACAGACCACATTAGACTGCTGTATTGTGCCCTTTGGTCGCCTACAGTCCACATTAGACTGCCATATTGTGCCCTTTGGTCGCCTACAGACCACATTAGACTGCTGTACTGTGCCCTTTGGTCGCCTACAGACCACATTAGACTGCTGTATTGTGCCCTTTGGTCGCCTACAGACCACATTAGACTGCTGTATTGTGCCCTTGGTCGCCTACAGGCCACATTAGACTGCTGTATTGTGCCCTTTGGTCGCCTACAGACCACATTAGACTGCTGTATTGTGCCCTTTGGTCGCCTACAGACCACATTAGACTGCTGTATTGTCCCCAGGATCACCTACAGACTACATTAGACTGCCGCATTGCGCCCTTTGGTCGCATACAGACCACTTTGAGGAATTAGCGCTGTGCCTTATGGTCGCAGCTTGCCCTGACACTAATCCAATATGCAAACTTGGTTGCCCCTCATCATGTTCCCGTTCTGCATTCTCCCCAACCACACACCCTGCTTGGCCCACTACTACTGGCCCCATAATAACGGTCTCAGCAAGCCGGCATGCCCCCGGCATCACCCTATCCCATGTCCTACACCGTTCCTTCCCTCTACTCCCCCATTCCCAAACAGCGCAAGTCTTACGCCTAGGACCTATCTGAATACCATCAAGCATCATGCTATCAGCCCTGATCCAATCTCACATGTTTTGCCCACAGCAGAGTCACCTCACCACAGCCATACCGAAAAATTCTCTAACCCCGTGACAGGTGCAGCAAGACACTTCCGATTAAGGTCTCGTACCTTCAACCACCCCAACCCAGTCAAATATGAACACACACCTCCCAAACAAATCAGGCCCAGAGTACCCCCCCCTCATCAAAACCATACTCCTAGCCAGAAACCCAACACTACTTCCAAACCAGCTCCGGACACCCCCAATAAATTACTATCCACCTTTAAAGGAGCGCTTATCAATGCTCGCTCCTTAGGGGCGCATGCTATAGAAGTTCACAACCTCATTATGGAATCACAGCTCGACATACTAGTAGTCACAGAGTCCTGGCTCCATCAAGCATCAGGTCCACTACTAACTCTGGCAATCCCATCCGACTACACCATATTCAGAACAGATAGGACCCACTCACAAGGAGGCGGTGTTGCTATTATAGCCAAGACTAAATTACAGCTTAGATCTTGTCCCATTGAAAGTATTGAAGGGTATGAAACATTACTCGTAAAATTTCCCATAAATGCCAAAACTACTATTAATTTAATAGTAATTTATAGAGCACCTAGCCCCAACAACCACCCAGAGACTGAAATTCCGTTGCTATTAGCTCCACTAATAAAACCTAGCTCAAAATACATCATCCTGGGCGACCTTAACCTAGGTTTCAATGACAGCCAAGATGCCAAAGCAGAATCACTGCACTCCGCCCTGAAGGAAATGGGTTTCAGCCAACTAGTTAATGCACCCACACATATCAAAGGCAGGACTCTTGATTGGATCCTCTCCCTTAATACCCCCGTAACCATTGAGGTCATCTCCCCTCTTATTTGGACCGATCACCATAACATTGTATTTACAATCAATCCCTCCGAACCCACACAAAAGAAACCTAAAACTATGATTACCTATGAAACTAGAAACGCCCGCAAACTCACGCCAGAAAACTTCACGCCTCCTCTTTCAAAAATCCTAGCTTCTACCTCGATCACCAGTGACAACCCCTGTCTCCTAGCAGACATATATCACAACTGCCTCACTACAACCATTAATGCTATAGCACCGCTCACCACCAAGGCAAAACGCACAGACAAGCGATCTAGCTTCTGGTTCAATGATGATCTTATCGCCCTCAGAAGAACCAAACGCGCGTATGAACATGCCTACAGAAAGCATCCTACTGCAGAGGCAGAAAAAGCCTACCAAGAAATAAACAAAACCTATAAAACAGCTACTATTACCTACAAATCTAATGCGTATAATAATAGGATCAGCAAAGCTACTTCAGATACCAAGGAATTATTTGCCATTCTAAAAGAATTGGAAAACCCCACTCCAGCCATAAACCCAACCATCCCCAGCAAGGAATGGTGCACCACTATACAAGACGCACTAACAGCTAAAATTGAACTACTCCAAATAAAAATCACATCCAAAAAACAATCACTAGCCAACAAACCTGCCCTCCTTAACCTAAATCGACCACATCAGGAATTCACCAGCGCCCCATTCCATTTCACACCAGTATCCCAAAATGTAGTGTTTGACACCATCGCCAAACTTAAAGCCTCCAATTGCAAAGGCGATTCTGTCCCCGCATCAGTAGTCAAATCCTGCGCTCACACCCTCACCCCCATTATCACCAACTTCGTCAACGCATCCTTCAATACTAACCTAGTACCAGCTAGCATTAAAGAAGCCTGGGTCACCCCTCTCCTGAAAAAACCTACCCTAGACCCCACTGTGCCCACTAATTACAGGCCAATAACAACTGTCCCATTTCTCCTCAAAATATTGGACAAATTAGCATACAACCAAGTCCAAACTCACCTCGAACAAAACCACCTCCTTGGCACGAGGCAATCAGGCTTCCGCCCCAACCATAGCACAGAAACGGCGCTCCTTGACTTAAAAATCCAGATGGATACCATCAGAGACTCAGGGAAACTCTGCATCCTCCTCCTACTCGATCTCTCCGCAGCGTTTGATTTAGTAGACCGTAATAAACTGTGCGCCACACTAGCGAAAGACTTCAACTTCTCCACCGAAGCTACTACCTGGATCAAATCCTTTCTTGCTGACCGCACCTCCGGGGTCGCCATAGGTAAACAAGCCGCCAACCCCATCATAGTACCCATTGGTGTCCCCCAAGGTTCCTGTCTCTCACCAACATTATACAATGCATACACCAAACTCCTCTTCTCAGCGCTAGACGACATGGGTGTCATCTACACTAACTTTGAAGATGACACCCAGATCCTCATCCCTTTATCGGGAGACTACACTCAAGACACCGACACTATCAACAAAATATATGCCATAATCCAAAATTGGATGGCACTAAATAGCCTCTGTCTCAACGATGAGAAGACTGAGATTCTCATTGTGGGCTCCCAATCCAAAATAGAAGCATTACATCCTGATTACTCATCCATCAACATTGATGGCACAAACATATCAGTACTCAAACAAGTGAAAACACTAGGTGTCTACCTTGATGCCAACCTTACCATGACCAAGCACATCAACGCCCTCTCTTCCTCTACATCCTACACCGCAAAACTTATTGCTCTCAGTCGCCAATTCTTGACACCCATCAATTGTATCACGCTGGCAAGAGCTTTAATCTTATCCAGGCTCGACTACTGCAACGTACTCTACCTGGGTACCTCAAAAGCCAATCTAAACAAACTACAGCTCATCCAAAATAAAGCCCTTCGGGCGGCCCTTGGAATAAGGAAGTCAGATTATATCTCAAATATTAGAAGAAACCATCACTGGCTCCCCATCAAAGCCAGGGTCACATTCAAAGCTCTGTGCGTCACATTCAAATGCATCCACTCATGTGTCCCCATCTACCTCAACCACGATGTCCCCATCTACCTCAACCACGATGTTCCTCCGAGCTCTTCCCTCCGCATCTTGCACTCTACCTTCCAAAATATATGCTGCTCTACCCGGCCAGGCTCAAGATAATATACAATGGGCGTGTTCTCTTTTTTGACTCCCCAGAGGACGCCCACAAGTGGATGGATGGAGAGCGTCTGCAATCAAGAGCCGAAGAACTAATGGATGAAGCGGCTAAGAAATAACACATGGCCCCCCCAGTCAGTACTGACATAGGGTGGCACAAAATGGCGCCCAGTACCCAATTAGAGCTACAAGGTGAACTAATAGAGGAACTCTTGACCAATGATGTTAAGAAATGTAGGATCTAACACTGCGTACCCTCTGTCGTTACAGCAGGGAGCATAGGAGAAAATGTACCTTCGCCCACAAGTTAGTTAGTTTCGGATACCACCTTTGGGTATCCGCCTGCTGCACGACTGTCACCTGAGGTGGACAGGTTTGGTCAGTGTGGAAGTGAATAGCGGGGATGCCGGAGCATAGGAAACATGGCTGGGCAATTGTTGGGAAGTTATGGGGAAGTGTGGGTGGGGGGGTTTGGAGAGGGTAAGGGGAGTTTGGGTACAGGGGAATGGTTTGAAGTTAGCTGTCACAATCACGAGATATGCAAGAGTTACAGGAAGCAGTTGCAGGATGTGTATGAGGTTTTTGACAAATGGCAGGGGACCTTAAGGTAATCATATGGAATGTCCGGGGCCTAAATAATTATATTAGGAGGAGCAGAGTAATTACTTACTTACGCCGGAAAAAGGTGGATGTTGCCTTATTACAGGAAATGCACCTGACTCCAGAAAAACAGAGTCCTCACTTCTAAATGGAATGGCAGCATTATAGTGTCGCCTTATTCAGCTTATGGCAGAGGGGTACTCATATGGATTGCCCCGTCAGACCCTTTTCGAATCCTCCAAATAGCAACAGATAAAGAGGGCAGGATGGCATTGGTTCACGGCTTCTTAGAGAAGAGGGAGATATGCTTTGTGAACACTTATGCCCTGAACCACGACGCAGGAAGGTTTTTCCGTGCTTTATACCCAGAACTAGGCCCATATAGGCACTGTACTATGATCTGGTCGGGGAGATTTCAATTGCACAAGAGATACCAAGCTAGAAAGGTCAGACTCCAGATTCATGCATCCAGCCCTTCCGGGTAAAGCAAACAATGTATTAGTAGAAGCCTTTGATAAGGTGGATGTATGGCATAGTCCCCACCCGCAAACTCGAGGATACTCACATTACGCAGCACCCCAAGATTTATACACAAGATTAGATTATTTTTTCATGGGGTTGGAGACAATGGGTGACATTTTGCAAGTGGATTACAAAGCTAGAGTGTTGTCTGATCATGCCCCTTTGCTGATCACGTGGAAGGTAATACGGATAAGAGCTTGTATTCCAATGTGGAGGTTGCGGGGTGAGGCCCTGAGAGACAATGCATTCAGAGAACAGCTTTGCGAGGGCATAGTGGATTACTTCCTACACAATATGGGTAGTGTTGCGATGGCTGGGAGATTATGGGAGGCCTTTAAAGTGGTGATAAGGGGAGTGGCTATTTCCAAGATAGGAGGGATACAGGCGACAATAACAAAGGAGTTGACAACAACTGAAGAAGCATTGGAAACAGAGGAAAGACGAGAGGGTGACACAGGGGTCTACACTACAGAATCATATAGGTTGAAACAAGAATGTCTGATGCACTGGGACAGGTTGGGTAAGTTAAGCTACTCAAAATATGTGGAGAAACAACATGCCGAAGGGGACAAGCCGGGCAAGCTGCTTGCCGGGTTACACAAGAGGGACACCTGGCGCAACACAGTTAGCTCAATAGTAAGCATTGATGGCACAGAATGGGTAACACAAGCCGAGATAAATGATAGTTTCATGGAATATTCTATGTCCCTATACGATGACCACTCTGCAGTAGATGTGTCAGACAGGGAGGAAACCCTCGCGCAAATAGAGCTACCCACCTTAGCGGCTAAGGAAGCCGAGTTATTAGACGCACCTATAACACTGGAAGAACTGGTAGCCACGACTAGAGAACTTCCCGCAGTCAAAAAAAAAAAGAAAAAAAGCCACATATGGCTTGCCAAGCAAATTTTATAAAGAATATGTCACGGAACAGGCACCCCCACTTCTGCCCATACTAAATGAGGCTTTTGGATAGGAGCTCTCCCAGCAACAGTGAGGGAATCTATTATTATACCTCTCCTCCAGCCTAATAAACCAGAAAAGGATCTTGTATCATATAAGCTGCTCTTATTACTCAGTCAAGATGGGAAGATACTGACTGGGCTGCTGGTGAATAGGCTGAAACCCTCATTAACCGCATTGATACACCCAGACCAGACAGGATATATACCAGGGAGATGCATTACAAGCAACCGGCGCAGGTTGCACCATATAATAGACCACACTAGGGACAGCATGGATCAGTGCGTAGTGGTATCACTTGACGCAATCAAAGCATTTGACTCGGTTAGGTGGCCCTGGTTGATAATCACATTGAAGAGATTTGGGATAGGCCCCAATTACATCAAATGGGTGCAATCACTGTATAGCCAGCCTACAGCCAGGGTCAAATCGGGAAGTTATATTTCAGAACAATGGGTTCTAAAGGCATAAAACAAGGATGTCCCTGGTCGGCTATGCTTTTCATCCTGGCGTTAGAGCCACAAGCTGCGTATCTCTGGAAGGAATTTAAAGAAGCAGGAATTAATGTGCAAGTAAAGTGGCACCTGGTGTCCCTATATGCAGATGGCATACTGCTGTACCTACAGCAGCCTGAGACTAATTTAGAATACATACTGGAAGTTTTGGAACACTATGCAGAACTCTCCGGTATAAGAGTGAGCACACAGAAGTCGAGTCTGTTCCCATTGGCGGGATATGAGCGGAAATATCCTAGATCGCTACTGGTGTTTCCGATCAGGTGGGCAAGGGACAAGATCTGCTACTTGAGAGTAGAGGTATACCATAACCCCAGGGATGAACATGTGCACAGTATGCTGAAAGAAGTTAGCAGGCTTTCTAAATCTATGAACTTCTGGGCGGAACTCCCTCTTCATTGATGGGCAGGGAGGCACTTTTGAAGATGGCGGACCTCCCGAGGCTTCTCCACTGTTTCTCTAACATTCCATTCCACATACCCAAGAGCTTATTCAAACAGCTCAATACATTATGTAGGAGTTTCTTGTGGAGCAATAGTAGGTGCAGACTAGCCTTAACTACACTGCAGGGGACGTATGACCAGGGAGGTATTCGGGTCCCCAATTTGAAATGTACTACGTGGAGAGCCAGCTGCAATTTGTGGCGGGATGGCTGTCGGATACACTGACCCAAGACACTCCCTTGCTGCAGCCCATTCTTTTTGAAGGAGGTAGTCTGGATACAAGATGCGTGTCTAAATAATCCTCCCCTCCTACTCAAGTTGGGAATAACCATGTGGCAGAGAGCCTGCAAGGTGATGGGTATAGCGGTACCATGGTCCCTCTGGTAGCACTAAATGCAGATAGCTGACAGCTCAGGTTGACGGTGCGAAAACACTGGGAGACCATGGGATTGGCCACTGTGGGGGACCTCCTGGAAGATGGGAAACCCCAAGAGTGTAGAGTAATGACTGCTCCAACAGGCTTACACACAGGCCAACACCTAACCAAACACTTCCCTCCTAAATAGTATACACCTTAGGTGGTCCTCTAGAGCAGTGGAGTTGCAGGAAATGGTGGGGATTGAAACAATTTATGACATATTGGAAGGGGGACATGCAGTGTCAAGGATCTATGAACTAATCATGAGCCAACAGCCTGACAGGACCACTAACACTAAACTAAGCTGGGAAAGGGATCTGCAGGAGTCCTTGGAGGAATGAGTGTGGGAGAGGGTGCTATTGTATCAAAACAGGTGTCTAGAAACTGGAAATTACAGTTGCTACAGCTGTACGTGACCCGTAGAGCATACCTGACCCCCAAGAGAATGTCAAGGTTAATCAAAAATTCAGAACAATGTTGCCCAAAATGTCAATTTGTTGAAGCGGGTATGGTGCATATGTTTTGGGCATGCCCAAAAGTGGCGCAATTCTCGTGAGAGGTGGCACGATTATTGACAAAGGCACATGTGGTGTTAGACGTGCACTCCCCCGTAGCCTGTCTGTTGGGAGTTTCGACTAGGCCCAAGAATCTACGACATGTTAGTAAACTTAAACACCTAGGATATGCATTGGCCAAGCGTAGAATAGCAATGAATTGGAAAAATCAAACTGGCCCGAATGCCGGACAATGGTGGACAGACATGAAAAAATGGACGCTAGCAGAGTCTACGGTATGGCAGTCAGCATTACGCCCGGACCAAGGAGACAAGAGTGTAGACATTGACTCCTGAAGGGCAATGCTTCAACAGCACCCTGTAATAGACCCTATGATCAGTTGGAAAATACAGGGACCCCTGTAACTTATAGACTGCATGTAGGCTAGTCCTACAATTGCTCTTATACTTACATTTATATTGTACAAGTGGCAGCTGGAGAGTGGGAAGTGGGTTACAAGGGTAAGAGCCTGAGCACGTTTGTAAATCAGTGTAATTGATGTTATGGCTTTATGTTGTTAGGTTAATAAAATAAAGAAATAAACAAATGAAAAATGTTTGGCTACCTCCTTCCTATCCTCCACCAGCTGTAAAAAGCCGTCCCGCATAGCACCCTCAGGGACGTACTCAGCAGCCTGTTCTACTGCTTTCCATAAGGCAAACGAGTATTTGGCAAAACCACACGCCACGTTAGTGGCTTTGAGCGACATGCTACGAGAAGTGAACACCTTTCTGGCCAAAGCGTCACAGTTGTCCACCTCTCTGTCCATAGGCAGGTTAGAGGTGGAGGCCGCGGGTCTGGTGGAAACGGTGGCAGCCTGTATAACCAACCCTTACGGGGAAGGATGTGTGGCGAAGAAAGAAGGACCTCCTCTTGCCGTCCTGTACTCCCCTGTGAAATTGGAATTCATATGGGGAATGGTACAAGGGTGCTATCATAAGGAGGCTAAGGGGTCCGCAATGGCTGGGATAAAAGGCATATTGTGCTAGACTGTGGGACTCTCATCCAAAATGTCAGTGAGATCATACCCCTGAAGAGGGGCAGTGGATACCTTCAACTCCAGGGTGTCAACTACCCTGTGAATCAGCTCCCTGAACCTCACACTAGCGTGTGTATAGGGCTGTTTTTTGCTATAACTCCAAGTCTGGAGAAGCATCCTGACCACTGGCATCATGTAAGCCCTGAGCCAAAGCCAATAAATCGGCCTGGTCGTCGTAATTGTCGCTGCCGCCGGTTACATGTAAACGGGGGTCAATCGTGTCCTCAGGGTCATTGTGTTCCTCGACTCTGAAAATGGAATGCATGGAATGGAAGAAATTGATCTCGACAGTGGCACAAAGGAACCATCACGACTGTCAGCGCCGAAAGCTTGAGGGTAGGTTTCAAAGCCGAAACTTACAATGCTGAGGGCACTTTCGGCAGTGAGGGATGCTCGGGTAACCAATAGACGTCAGCAGCCTTGGCCCTATGGCCTTCCAGCGACTTATTCCTGACGGGTGTAACACCCGAAGATGGTTTTGACACAGGCAGAGTGGCTAGCTTGGGGTCGGGAGCACCGACCCCCACTTTTGCCATCAAAGCATGCTGGTCGGGCGCAGGAGCCGCACCTACAGCCGCTTGTGTCTTAAACATTTCTAACATAGAGGTCTTAAAACGCTCCCACTCTTCTCGAGTGGTCGGCCCCACAGAGGGCTTACCTCGTTCAGACAACGAGCAGGACTCAGGTCAATGGCGGTGGTGCTGCTTCTTCTTCTGTGAGGAAGACAACGAGGAATGGCTCCTGGAATGAGACTGTTGCTTGGTCTTCTTAAGTAGTTGATCTTTTCCCTTGATGGGGGTGGGCTACTCAGTCTCGGCCTCCGAGGACCGGACGAGTGACCATGCCGGAGACTTGGCAACAGGTGGGCCCAAAGCCAGTTTCCAGGCCCTCTCACGTTGGGATTTCGGCTGCATCTTTGCACACAAGGCGCAGACCTCCGTGTTGCAACTAGCACACGGAGATCATAGACAGACATCATGGGGGTCGGTTATAGACATTTTGGCCTTGCAATCACAGCATCACTAGAAGTCCGAAACCCTGTTGGAAGGCATTGCGTCAATGTTTTCAAAGAAAAAAAGCATACAAAGTACAGTAACAACGTTGAGTAAACTCGAGTCGTGTTCCCGATGCAGGGTGCAAGCGCATGGAAAAAAGGAAGTCATGGGGCGCAATGACGTCGTACATATACGACGGCTGATGTCACATCCGGAACCGATGATCGAGAGCCAGGCAAGACGGATCAACGGTCGACGGCAGAGGTCCACTATGCCCCCTGTCGAAGAATTTCCGAACAGCAGAGCTGGAAGATGGATATCTATCATGATGAGGAATCTGCGGCAGAAAAGCAATCCATTGAAAGAAGGACCTGCAGTTCTTCCAGTAGCTTCTGTTGCGGCTGTTGTGGGGGGAGGTGGAAGTCTTTCTGGGGGTTTTCTCACACATTTATTTATTGTGCATTTGTAAGGCGCTTATACATCAAGAAATTGTGTTTTAAAGCGCCCACAGGGCAAAGGGGAGGGGACATGGGAACAAAGGCAAATAGAATACAGGAAAGGAGCGATCCTACTAGGCCTTGTAAGCATTCAGAACGTGCAGGTGCTGATGGGAGGCAGTAGCCACACTCGGTCCGTTGGAGGGCCCAGGCGTCAGAGGTGATTTCCTGCCATTTGCCAAGAATCCAGAGATTGTCCCTCTAACTGGAAAGTATTCTGAGACCTCAAAGAGGCTTCTGAGGCGCTGTGGAAGCTGACGCTACCACAGCCATTGACTGCCTCAGCCCTCCCCTACCTGTACCCGGCCTCATGAACCTTTGTTGCCCCTGTTTGGCCTGTGCCTCTGTAACCCCTTCCTCTGGACCCGAAGGAATAGTTCTGGCGCAAGGGCTGCTGCTGCACTGCCAATCCTAATGACTTGGTCATGAGCTTAGAGTCCGTAAACCTTTCCAGGGACTCATCGCCCTTGGGCCCAAAAAGATGCTCTCCATCAAAAGCCATGTCGAGCCATTTTGTTTGAACATTCAGAGAAACCCCTGAGCCCCTCAGATATGCCAGCCTGTGCAAGACTGTGGTGGCGCATATCGCACGACCCATGCAGTCAGCCCCGTCCAATCCAGCTTGGAGTGCTTGGCAGGCTGCTTCCTTGCTGTCAGCTTCTATGTCCAGGAAACCAGCTTTGACTTCCCCCTCTGGGAGGTGTTGAGCTGCCTCTGAAATAATACTCCAGAGGAATTGGAAAACCTGGAGAAAGAATATGCCGCATTAAGGGCCATACTTCCCGAGGCAAAGACTTTCTTTTGCCATGGCATCGACCTTCTTCCCCTCCCCGTCAGTACTAAGGTTTGACATTGAAGGCCTGGACGTGACAGTCATGGCCTGTACCACTAACCCCTCTGGGATTGGGATCCGGGATCAGGTGAGACTTCAAAAAAAGACATTTCGGGCGCTGTTGAGCAGCCAGAGGGAATGGAGGTCTAAGAGAGAGCTCTGGCCCCGGCAAAATCCTGAAAGAAGGAATATCCTTTTAACATCGGAACTGACCACACACCCACCTCCAGAGTGAGCTGATGCCTTAAAGCGATCACTGTCCAAGTCTGGTGCCAATTGACGAACTGCGGCAAGAGAAAAGACCGTTCACATATCCTGCGGTGCCACAGACTGATCGACGCCAGCACCAACATCCATGTTAACGAGTGAGGAAGGAACCCAATGTTGCAGCGACACCGGCCTGAAATTGGAGCTGAAATCGTACAATCCGCTCCGCGCTGATGCGTGACAGCGGGAGCTCCTAACGGATATAGGCAAGGGTGACGCCCATTCCTGACTCGGTTCCCCCGTCAATATCAGCGGAGCGCAGGGAGCTTGATGGCCCCAAATGAAGTGAGTGGGGAGAGGCAGGAAGACCGTGGGGGAGCTCTAGCTACTGCAGCTGCTCCTCGCCTGGCGGTGAGGGCCTTCCAACCGCACAGCCGCTGTTGCTGCCCGCCCGCGGATTGTCTGATAACAACCTGCTGAGCTAAAATAAGGCAACAAGCCCTGGGCCGCGCAGTGTTAACCACACTGCTGGCCTCACCACTGCCATTTCTCTGCATCTGGAGTGCCACACAACCCTCGCCCACTCAATGGGGGAAGCATAATCCGATACCGAGATTGACATTCATAAGAACTGGCGGTGTCGACCTAAAGGAGGAGGGACTGAAACCCTGTGACCCGCTCTGTGCCGAAAACTGGCAGCGGGAGCTCCGAATGGACTCAAGCAAGAAGTGGCAACCTCTCCGGACACAGCTACCCAGTGGACACCAGTGGACTGCAGTGGAGCCTGATTGAAGGGGCGTACGTGAGCGGGACACATAGATAGGTGCTCTTGCCGCCACAGCTGCTCCTTTGCCAGTGGTGAGAGCCACCCAAACCCCTCAGGTCCGACTGCTGGATAGATACCTACCGGGGCTAAAATAAAGAGATACAGGCCGGGTCAGGCAGTGGACACCACGCAGTGTGCATCACCACCGCCATCTTGCTGTGTTTGGAGCAGCGCGCAACCATCTCTCACTAGATGGGGGAGGAATGATCTTCCCTTTTTGGACCGGCCAGTGAGAGGATAAATTCTAAACTGGACAGCCTATCCATTATCTACTGGTGGGCCACTGGGACTGGAGCAGTCCCTGGGGCATATAGATCCTGATATCAATCCTCTGTGGGGGCAACAACGGAGCTGCTTGATTATCACCAGCTGGGGCTGCAAGAAGACGATAAACCCCGGGACACACAGCAGGTCCCATATCACTTGCCACATCACCGCCATTTCTTTA
The DNA here is from genome assembly GCF_040938575.1 of Ambystoma mexicanum. Classification (NCBI taxonomy): domain Eukaryota; kingdom Metazoa; phylum Chordata; class Amphibia; order Caudata; family Ambystomatidae; genus Ambystoma; species Ambystoma mexicanum. The sequence continues at coordinate 431,539,848 of NC_090924.1, forward strand.
CGCCCAAAGCAGCACGCAATCCTCCCCTACTTAATGGAAGATACATGACTGGCTTTGTGACACCGACCACAAAGTGAACAACACTGAGCTGGTCAGCTGCTACATTAGCCACTGCAGACCGTTAGGAATAGTCCTAAACCCAGACCATACAGAACCTAATCACAGGTTGTCCTGGGCACAACAGCGGACCATGTACTCAGACACACCTAAACAGACAAAGAGGGATACTGTCAGGATCAGCGCATTTCAATCAAAGTACGGAACCGCTACACCCACTACCTTGAGGCAGCAACGCAGTGGACAGCTCCTTGTCACACTCAGCAACTTGGCAAGGCGACATATCCAAACCCACAAAGCAACTGATTGGTCATAATGCCCTACGGGCCTCAGATCGAAGGAGCTGGGAAAAATTAAGGCCTGATGGACTCATTCCCCAGCGCCCAGCCAGCGGCCCTGCCATCGGTAAGCCAGATGCAAGGAGAGAGTTAGAACATCATCCCTGGTGAAGCTTGAGAAGATCAACTGATGCAGGCAATGCATAGTGGCTTCATGTCCATTCATGTCAAACTTGACGATATTGTGGCAACGAATGGATCCTTGAAGTCCAAGCTGGAGAAGGAGACTGCCCGTATCAATGAGGCTGAAACCAGAATTGGAGATGCGGAAGATGCAGTGGGACGATATGACCGAGACATTGCTGAACTAAGGTCCGAACTGACCAAAATAAGGGGCAAGTGCGAGGACCGAGTCGCGCTCAAGGCGAAACAACATACGTATCGTTGGAATACCTGAGACGGCATTTAAGGGACCCATGGAGACGTTCATCATAAGTTTGCTGACCTCCATGTTTGGGCCAACCAAATTGTCCACACACTTCTTGGTTGAGCGTGCCCACCAAACTCTGGCACCATTACCTAGGCCATGGGACCCGGCGCGCACGATCATAGTGCGACTACTCAATTACAGAGACAGAGACCTGATCCTGAAATTATCCAGAGAGCATGGGATGCTCAGATACAAATCTAGCAACGTCCACACCCAGACTTTGCAAATGGAGTAGAGGTGCTGAGGCTATCGCATGACCCAGTGAAGAATCTACTCGGGGCAAGGCGCGTTCCATACGCCCTTATGTTTCCTGCAGAATTGCATATACAACATGCAGACAGGGCAAATGATTTTGAAAATCCTTCAAAGGCCATCAAGTTGGGGTAGATGGTGAGGGAGGAGGGCACGTTGGAATGTTGAGGTAGGGCTACAAGTAAGGGAGTTGGTAGAATTTTGGGGAAGAGAGAAATGGGAAGTTAAAAGCAGACAATGTTGGGAGGATTGTTGAATGTAGGAAGCACTATGCGCAGAGCTGTTACTCAAAACAAGAGCATACAAATTGATGTGGTTCACAAATAAATGCTGGGTGAAACAATAGATGTTCTATCATGGAATATCCGCGGCCTGAATAATCCGATTAAAGCCAGGAAGATTGCACCATACCTTGAACGCCATTCCCCCCAAAATTGTAATGCTACAGCAGACACATGTGCTGGGACCAGCGCATGAAGGGTTTGCACCCAAATGGGTCCGACAAAGGTTTTATACGACTTACTCCTCACAGGCCAGGGGGTACTCATTTTAGTACACCATTCCATATGTTTTCAAGCAGAGCAGACAATAACTGATCCAGAGGGACGGTACATCATACTAAGAAGGGAAATGACAGGTGAGAGGGTCACACTTGTAAATACATATGGACCAAACACAGATGATCTGGGATTTTATGGCCAGATATCAGGGTTATTGGCAAAGAAGACAGCGGCTCCCATTATATGGGGAGGGGACTTTAATACGATCCTGGACTTACATAAGGACAGATCTACTACCACACAACGTGCCCCTACTGCTGCAGCAAAAATGATAAAAAAAGCATATGTACAACTAGGCCTTATAGATGTCTGGAGAGAGGAACACCCCAGGGGGACTGAATAAACATACTTCTCTACAGTCCACGATACTGCATTGCGGATTCACTGTTGGCTACTTTCATCTATGTGGGCCCCAGGCACGAGAGAGAGCAATATCCTGCCACAAACACTTTCAGACCCCTCCCTTGTGGTGATATTACTGGAACTTACTGATCCAACCCGTCCCCACCCGCTCTGGACCATGTCACAGAGTGTTCTTTTAGACAACCCACTGGTTGAAGACCTACACAAGAAAATAGCATTTTTTTTTTTAGATCAACGAAAACTTGGTCTCAAGTTACGCCACATAATGGAAAACCTTTAAGGCCTGGTTGCGGGTGAGCTATTTCAGCTACATCCGGAGCACTCAAAGCCATTAGACTGGAGCTTACAGGGACAGAACGTATGCTACGTAGATTAGAGAATGAGCACGGCACCACCGTCAATAAAGGCACTAATAGGGGTAATTAAGGATAACCTATAGAAATTCCGGACACTGGCTGATCGCGAAGTACAATACATGATAAAACCTGTGCAAGACTTGCTCCGTCGACTTTCCCTGGATCAGCCAGTCATCCAGGTACAGGAAACATGAATGCCGGATCTCCTGAGGTTGGCTGCGACTACCCCCATGAGCTTGGTGAATATCCTCGGAGCAGAAGTCAACCCAAAGGGAAGCAGTTTGAATTGGTAGTGCTTCTCCCCTATGAGGAATCTCAGGAACTTGCATCAGAAGCACAGCATCGGCACATGAAAGTAAGTGTCCTGGAGAACGATGGACACCAGCCAGTCTTGCAACTTGAGAGTGTGTCTCAACGTCACCATCTTGAGCTTGTCGTTCCTGAGGAACTTGTTCAAAGCCCTGAGGTCCAAGATGGGGTGGAGTCCCCCCTGCCCCCTTCTTGGGTAGCCGGGAATACCAACCCAAATCTCCCTGCTCAGGAAGTACCTCTTCCACAGCACCCTTCAACAGCAGGAATCACAGTTCCTCCTAGAGCTCCTGTTCTGGTTGTTGAGGAAGTGGTGGCGGCCTGTCCGGTGACCTTTTTAAGATAGGCAGACCGTAGATCCACCGTACAAGCTGAAGTGCCCAGGCGTTGGAGGCAATCTCCTGCCATTGGGCCCAGTGCTCGGTTATCCTCCCTCCAAATGGGGAAACATGGGGAGAGACATAAAAGCAGCTTTGAGGGCGTAACCGCCTCATCTGCTGCTGCTGTCTGCTGGCCTCTAGAGGCCTCCTTGCCCTTTTCAGAGCACGAGAAATGCCTCTACTCTTGCCTGTGGGAGCTGAGCCTTCCTGCCACAGGGGACATAACGGCGGTAGCCTCTACCCCGTGATGCAAAACTAAAGGCAGGTTTAGCCAGCTGTGTACAGCTAGGGCCAGCGACTTTGCAGCTAGCTAGGACTCTTTAAATTTCTCCAGAGAGTCGTCAGCCTTGGGGACGAAAAGATTCTCACCATAGAAAGCAATGTCAAGAAGTTTGTTTTGAACATTTAGTGAGAATCCTGAAGTCTGCGGGTAAGCCTGCCTCTTGAACACCAAGGTCGGCCCCATCAATCTGCCCACACAGTTTGTTACGTACAGGGCCATCTGCAAAGATTGTCGGGCCACCACCTTGCCTTCGTCTACCAATCGTTGGAAGCCTTTGTGTATTTCCCCTTTGGGGATATACTGGGCAGCTCCCCAATGGCCTTTCACAATCCAAAAGAATATGTGCCAAAACCGCACAAGGTATTGACCGCCTTTAAGACCATGCCGCCTGATGAAATATTTTCTTCGCCAAGGCGTGCCCATCAGTCTGGAGACTGGATGTAGACGTGGCTGGCCTGGTAGATACTGTGGTCGCCTGCACCACTAACCCCTCCGGTGTTGGGTGAGTAGAGAGATACAGAGGGTCTTCCCTTTGCAGCCTGTATTTTTGGCAAAAGTCAGGGGGTGTGGTACAAGGGCACTGCCACAAGTTGGCGTTAGGGTCGGCGATAGCTGCGTTGAAGGGTATATGCATAAGAATGTCAGTCAATTCATATTCTGAAACTGGCCTTGCTGGAGCATTCCACCCCAGGGTATCCACCACCTTGTCAACCAAAGCCCTGTACTTGGCATTAGTGTGGCCATAAGGGTGGGCCTGCTACATATCCACGTCTCGGGACATGTTGAGCCCACTGGCATTGTGACGACCTTCCTCCAGTGCCACCAGGTCTGCGTGGTTGATGAAAAAGTCAGATCCTCTAGCCCCTGCGTATGTAGGATCCGAACCACCCTGGTCGTCGTCATCCGTGGTGCCAAAAATGTCAGCCATGGAGCCAAAAAGGTAAGCCATGGAGCCAAAAAGGTCAGCCCTGGACTTGGGCGCAATAGACCGGTCGATTGCTTCGCAGTCATCGCTGATTGAGTTTTTGGTGCGGTGGGCACATCAGAAGGAACCAGCGCCGAGGTCAGCTGTCAAGTACTGGCGCCGAAGGCAGCCCGACCTTGCTCTGCGCCGAGCCCGACGGCTCCGCCGATGGCGTCATGTTCGTATTTGCTCTGGGGCTGGGGTCACCGGGCGCTGCTGGAGCTACCAGGGCCTGCTGCATTGAGGGCTCACCTGTACCCTCAGCTGCTGTGCAAAACATGTCTAACATCAGAGTTTTAAATTCCTCCCACTCTGCCCTGGATGTCGGCCATGCTGAGTACTTACTGCAGTCGTCTTGGTGGAGGAGGAAGAGGACGAATGGCTATGGGAATGGGACTACTTCCTGGTCTTCTTCTGATGCCTCTCTTCCTTTTCTGGAGTTGGCCCGTCTGTTTCGGCTTCCGACGACCAAACGGTCGACCGCGGCAGGGATTTAGAGGGCGGTCGGCCAACCACAAGCTTCGTCACCCGTTCCCTAAGAGACTTCGAATTCATCTTGCCACATGAAGTACAGCCCTTGTGTCGTGACCATTGAAGAGGCACCACACGCAGATGTTAGGCAGATCTGTCACAGACATTTTCAAGCTGCAGTCCTTGCAGCGTTTGAATCCAGGGACTCGGGGCACGAACAAGGTCGAATTTGTGTCAAGCAAAAAATGACAAAAACATTGAGTGAAATCGAAGTTATCGAGCAATGTTCCTCTCGAGCAGCATGCTGAGCATACAGAAAAAAGGAACAACGGCCTAGTGACGCAGTAAATGTACGACGACCGGCATCATGTCCGGAGCCGATGACAAAGGCATTGTGGCAAGACAGATCGACGGCCAAGTTTGGTGCACTACGCCCCCCTGTCGGAGAATTTTCCGAGCAGTTAGTGCTGGAATGGATATCTATCTGATGAGGAATCAGCGGAAGAAAGGCAATCCATTGACGATGCATAGTCATTGGTCAGGTTCTATTTCCAGAAGTTCCATAAAGATAGTTTTTATGTTAAGATGTGGTGCACAAGCAAACTCCTCCTTACAAGATGAAATACAGCACATGCATAGTTTATTTAGGAAACAAATGATTATCCCTGCGTTTGTGTGGTAGCAGTGTTACACAGCCAATAATCCCTCCTAATGAACCCATCCTCTATTCACCTCATATGCGATGGGCATCACAGCGCGATGAAATGCCATCAGGTATTCTGCATCTCTCATCTTACTGTTATTCCATGCAATGTTGACATTGAAGCCTGAGCCGCTCATGTGACCCACATGGTCATAATCTGCGTCTGTAGAGGTGGGGAAGAAGGTGGCGTGGTCGTAGCGGTGGAGGGAGACATAGAGGACGCTGCAGAGAGGAATGGAAAAGAGCTCAATGTAAGAATATTCTCAATCACCTCCTCTCAAAATTGCCCTGAATGGGGAGTCTAATGCCTCCTCACTTAATGTTCAGCCAATCAACCACACAGCCATGTAAGGACTGCTCCATCTCAATAACATTTCTGAGTATATCAACCATACAGACAGAAGAGCATTGGACATAAACTCAGATTTCTATCGGATTGCTTGGTTGAAGCATGTTGTTATCTCTTTGACAGGTTTCCTCATCAAAAGGTTCCCCATCCCAACTCACTGTGGCCGTTTTATCGCTCTTGGTTAAGGGCTGTTTTACTGCATTTTTTTCACAACATTTTTTAGGTGGGGTGCATGGTTAGGGTATGTTTTATTTAACATTTGAAAGGTGGTTGGGGAAAGAGTGAAGGTGTTAACGGTGGGTATGGAGGCTTGCCCTCATACAAATTGCTACAAGAAATGTGGCAAAACGGCCCTGGTGAGTTGGAATCCAGGTGAATGCAACAGATTGCATCTACGCCCTTAATCTAAGAGGTGAGGCCCCCCATATTCCACTCCCCCAGAAAAAAGGCAACTTAACTGCCGCCTAAAATAAGAAAAGATTATTCCCAAATGTCTTAAGTGAAATGTGTTTTCCCTTAAAGCTAAAGCAAAGCTAAGTTACATCCTCATGGCAAAGAATAAAGTTGCTCGACACTCACTGTGGCTTTATTTTGTCCGTTGCTGCTGGAAGCAAGCCAACATGGCCTACTCTACAGCAGTCTATACAGTTAGGGAAGTATTTCATTTTTGGTGTTTTTGCTCCCCCTTTTCTGGGTCATCTAAACATTTTGAAGAAAAGGGACTAGAGGAAATTAACCTCTAGTACTGAGTGGTCCTATGCGAAGATCGCATATATTTACTATCATTTATTAATCCATTAGTGATCTCTCGCTTTCAATGCATATACACAAATATATTCAGTTTATTGATCAATAATAACAATAAGGAGACAAAAACTAGGAACACATATGTCCAATGCATTTCAGACTAATCCAAGTCCTTAGTCAGGGACAAATTATGTTGTCTTCCTAGTATACGCATTATAAACAAAAGGTAAAAAGAGGATTTATCAACGGGGCACCGAATACCCAGCCTCGATTAAGGAATGATTGCTGTCACCTAGACTATGGTCTTATATGAATGTTTTATGAATTATGTGTGATGTGATTTGTTCTCATTGAGAGTTTCATGATATTTCTTAATATCATTTATAATTGATTCATACAATTGTTTTTAGTTTTTGTTTTGTTTATTGTTTATTGGTTTGTATAAACCTTTACAAAAATCCATGAAATTTATTAAAACAAAGCAAACAAACAAATTTGCACAATACAATAAAATAATTTCACTATCATCTAAGTTTCATGATTACATTTAAGCTAAAATTCATGTTCAGTACATAAAACAATTCATGATTGCATTTTCTAAAAAAGCATTCACTCTAATGTAGCATTTCATCCCAAACTTGATGCCTATGGACATTGGAGACATCAACAAATTGCGAGAAATATTAAATCCTTTCCTTATTCAGAATCGGACAAATTAGTAACAGATGCATGGAATATTCTGTTTCACCAGCAATTAAACATAATCGACAAACTTTCTGGTCTTCGGGTACTGTATTTCGCACAAAACAGATTTCTTTTGTATTTAATACATTAAACCTGAAACGCATCGTGCTATTCCTCAAGTGCCACAAAGGATATTTTACTATATATTTCTCCGGCTCAGGTTTCCACTTCCATGCAGATATAATTTGAAAGTACAATTTCGATTTCAGAATCACTGCATTGTTTTCGACCCAGTCAAAAGCTTTAACCAACATTTTTACCTTAGCTGTGTTTTCAATAAGACATTTTGTTGTAACACCAATATTCGTAATCATTGTTTCAACGTCAATTTTAAGGGTATGCATAAAATCTTCAGTCCTATTGTCACCAAATAGCGTATACAGTAGGTTTCTTTTACTAATTAGACATTATCTGTATAAAGTTATCTTTTTTGCATTCCATAATGCTTTTTGGAAAACAAAGACCATACTCATACCGTATAGCTTGCATTAGTATACATTTTTGCAAGAAAAACAGAACCTTTCTCCATATTATGGCTTCTATAGTTTTCAGATATGGTGACAACATAACAGGAAACCATTTCAGCCCAAAAGCTAATCTGGGAATAACCTTCATACAATAAATATTCCTACATACAGACATTGAACATTTTCCTAATTTCTTTTCAATTACTCGTCACCCAGCCTCTATTGCATACATCCTTAGGCAATTTTTAAAAACATTTTGAATCATACTACTGGAGAAGGAATATGCCAGATAGCGAATAGCTTTCTGCAGATGAATCTTTGTACCCTCGATGTCCCATATTGGCTTTGTAAATTTTGTATTCATTTCCCCGAAATTTATTATTACAGTTTTATGGGGATTTATTTTTAACTTCAATTCATTTATCAACTGAACAAAAGAGTTAACAAGCCTTTGCAGACCAATTTAGGTCCCATCAAAAAGTAAAAAATCATCTGCAACCCATTTTATAGCAGTTGCACCTACCTTGGGTGCAACTAAACCGCTTTCATCTACGTCGTCCCTCGCACCAGACACATATAAATTAAACAAAATTGTGACCAAAGCACATCCGTGCTTGAGGCCGTTCATCGCCTTGATTTTCTTTGACATTAGCCCATCCTAACTAAGTCTCACCCTCAACACTGTATCCGAATATAAATATATCAGCATATACAGTAGACCTCTATCGATGTTCAGATTCATTAGCCTTTGCCAGACATAGCTCTGTCAACCATATCAAAGGCTGCAGAAAGGTCCATTGATGCTGCATACAGGAGGGAGTTGACTTGTATATCATGCTTTCTGCTGCAATGTGATAACAAGTAAACCCCCAACGTCAGTCCCCATATCCTTCCTGAACCCAATATGTCTTGTATCCAAAATGTCATGCTCTTCCATCCAACTTATCAGTTGTTCGAATACTATGGATGCAAAAATCTTTGCCTCAACGTTCATCAACGATATAGGCCGATAATTTGTGGGACTCAAACAATCACCTTTTTTGAAGATCAGTAGGACATAAGACATTTTCCACCACACACCGTGGGTAATAATAAGCAACGCTCAGATACCTGAGGGTTCGTAGCGCTATATAAATGCCTAATTATTATTATTATTATTTTCCATGAATCAGGAATAGTCTTTGTTTCGATCACATTTCTGAATATTAAATGAAGTATCTTAGACCACAAAGACACATTCTGTTTGAATGTTGCAAAGCACAGGTTATTCGGCCCAGGGGTAGTAGACTGCTTTGCTTTTCTTATAAACCTTCTTATCTCATCTGCTGACACGTCCAATGACCAATTAACTTTTTCATTTGCAGGCTCTACTGAAGGCACAATATGGTCACTCCACATAGATTCATTTATGGGATTTATGGTCAATTGAAATTGTGAGACTTCGGTACCATTAATCAGTAACCAGTAGTTCATAGAATAGTGCTCACTCATCGCTGTTAACATAGCCTCCCCATCTTTTTGATGCTGGGCAAAGCGATGGTGAATCAACCAATTCTTATACCCTTGCCGACACACTCTAAGATGGTCTTTAGATGTTTGTAAAGGTAAGTTTAACTTCTTTATTCCACGCAATTCTTTGTTCAGCTGAGCTCTTCTCTGTTTTATCTCTATATCAAATGCATGTTTATGACTTTTTTGTTTGTATAATTCCAGATGAATCGGGCATGCAAAATTTAAACATTATCTTCCCCAAGTATGAACTAAAATTATCGACAGAATATGTAAACATTTTAGTTTTGAGCGTTCTTTGTATGAAATCATTCGTCATCAAATTGTTCAATTTTGCGGTCTTTTCCGGATTCCATTTCACTCGATTACCTCTAACATTGACCAAATTACCAGCACAATAAATATTTTTATCTACAGACTCTTTCTTCCACTTTGGACAACATGGCATGATCACTGTGAGGACTAATTTGTACATTCACATTTTCTGACCTTTCATTCATTTGTTCACTTACGAACATGAAATCAATAACTGAGTACTGCCCGCGTGCATACCAAGTAGGTTTGTTGTTAAACTGCAGTATCAAACCCCAAGTCCTTGCAAAAAATAACCATAAAGCTCCTCTATATTTTTTGTTACCAGTTATAGATCCATGGTCACCCAAAGCCGTTAATGCCCACTCCATCTCGCAATTAGTCAGATTACAATCAGCATTTAAATCACCCGCCAAAATTATGTGTCCTCATGGAATAACATCCAACTCAAATCCAAGTCCTCTATCAGATTATTCAGTTCTTCAATCAGTTTTTCCAACATTTTATCAGAATAATCAGCACTGTTCCAGTAGATATTTATCAGCATCAGGGGTAAAGTGTCACTTATGGTTTTTACAGAAAAGGTGGCTATCAATGCGGAAGTAGTAATGTGCTTTTCTGTTAGCATTGTAATCTCTTGATTATTCTGATACGGTAGGGCTAGTCTGCCTTTGGGACGACCTCTGGATCCACTACTGGCAGAGAGACACAATATTACATATCCGTCCCACAACAGCTGTCAACATGCACAGGTTTCCTGAATTAGATCAAAGTCAAAGTTCTCAAGCGTATTACATACTCTATTATTTAGGACTAGATGTGAATGTTCTTGAGAATTCCAAGATGCCAGACAATAAGTTTTAACTTCGATAAAGGGGTTTGCCCATGTTTTTCAACTGGGATATCGACTCTCTTAAAGATACTGCAAGAGTTTGCCATTCCTGCATCTCGTTAAGAGTAAATCTTTCATCATATACGAGACGATTCCCATAATCTTTAGCTGGATTAGCTGCATTATATCTCATAGAATCTGAAAGCATTACCAGCTCAACCTTCCTTAAATCATGATAACTAAATGTATCGATTCCTCTCTTCTGTAATGATCCTGCTTCTTTCAAGATCAGTGAGCGCACTAAACGTGAGGGAATCACCAGTCAAATCTATGAGGATGTATGTAATCTACCAGTATTTAAATCTTTAGGGCACCTGGCTAGGTCCCGATTTACCCAGGTGGGTATGCGTATAATAAACAAAAATAATCAGGATGGGGAGATCCAAAACAGAGACACAGAGGTGCTAAGCGTGTGTGTTTATTCTATAATCACACAGGAAGAGGTAAGTATCTGTACAATTTATTTTACATTACTTCCGATAAGCACGAAAGGTGGTATAGAGAAGACGGACAGGGTTGGTTATGCAGTGGTGACACAGGTGGGTGCAAACCTCTGGAGTGTAGAGGTCAGCATTACATTGAGATGCATATTGCCTCGTATATCGAGGGGGTATAAGGACCCGCTGTTGAACAAAAACACAAGGAGCACACAATAATCTTGAAAGTGAACAGGTACAAGTAGTGATGCTGTTGTGATGAGTAGTTCGACACAGGGAGTGACACAGGGTGTGTTTCGGCCAAAGAAAGTGGCTTTGGAAGTAGCCGTCTTTATGCTGGCCTTCGTCAGGAAAAGGGCACCAGTAGTGGTGCTGTCCGTGGTGTCTATGGGTGAAACAAAGCTATTAGGATCTCGGGTAGTTGTTCAATAAGTACTCAGAGTATTAAATACGGGCCAAATTAATGCCCAAGGGATACCCCATACGGAGTATCTTAAAAACAGCTTACCTGCCGCCGGAGGGGAGCAGGTGGGTGCTGTCGGGTGAGCCGCGAAGAGTGCGGGCGGACCGGTGCTGGGTATGGCACAAGGTGGAGGGCTGTGATTGCCTGCGAGCCTACGTGGTCATGAGTATCACGAAGCAGGAGTGGGGCGTAGCTCGACCCAAGTCTGGAATGAAAATTAAAAGGTATAGGTAACCTGAGGGAGTAAAGTGTTCAGGAAACCAGGGCTATCCCGCGTGAGAGTAGGGGGACTTACTGTAGTCTGGGTGGTATGCTGCCGTGCTGGACGTAGACTGGTGGGAGCCGGATGAGTCGGACACCAGGGTGCCGTGGTTGATTGTATAAATGGCCACCCGTGGCTGGGGACAAACGAATGGGATCCCGCGGTCCAGGAGCGGCAGTCTGCTTGGGCCAATCAAACGGCAGTGAGCCGTGTTCCAATGGAAAGGCGGTACTACGTGTGTGGTGTTGGGTAATGTAGTCCGGTGGGGGCAGAAGGGACTTCTGTTAAAGGGAGCTCGCACGATAAGGCGGGCAGGTCACATGGAGGCCGATATCGGTACTCCAAGACGGTCATGTGGATGAATAGTTATCGCTGCCCACTGTGGGTGGTTCAACACAATGGGTTCTGGTGTGTAATAATCATCAAATCATCATAAGGTGAAAAAACAACGATGTCTCGAGTGTGCACAGAAAGATGGTGACAGTGCACAAAGCATTTTCACGGTAGAAGAACATAGGTGTCTAATGTACATATTAAGATCAATCTGGTGGAGTGGACACTGGTATGTTACCAGAGGGAGGATGTTGGTGACTCATAGCTGGTGGCAATTTCTGTTCTAAAAATGTTTCCATTCCACGGTTATATTGAGGCCGTCTTGGACGGAGTTCAATTTGTGGACCCATCTTTGCTCGAGTCTGGTAAGGGCAATGTTGATGTCGCCTCCTCGTCTCTGAGGCTGAAGTTGTTGAATCACGGTCCACGTGAATTGTTCATGGGTATGTTTTTTCTGGCTGAAGTGTTCGACCAGAGGTTTGTCCTCTACTTTGTTTTTGATGCAGGATCTGTGTTCGTTGATCCTTTGTTTGACTGGTCTAATGGTTTTGCCGATGTAGATCAGGTCACAGGGACACTTGATAGCGTAGATCACGTGTTTGCTTTCGCAGTTGGTGTGGCTGTTCTGTTTCCATATTAGGTTCTTATGGATGAACGTTTTGCTGTTCGTGGTGAAACGGCAGGCGACGCAATGTCCACAGCTAAAGTGCCCCACCACTGGTGGGAGATTCCACAGCGTGGTGACTGGTTTGGTAGGTTCTCGGAAGGTGTGGACCAGGGAGTCTCTAAGGTTTCTGTTTTTCTTGAAGGCGAACAGTGGTTTCTTCGCCAGGGTCCCTTCATTTTTTACCAGATGCCAATGTTTCTTGATGGTATTTTTGATGAGGTTACTGACTGGGTTATACGTAGTGACGCAGACAGTTCTATCATTAGAGTGTCTTTCTTTGGTAGTTAGGCAGAGGGAGCGGTCGGTGTTGGCCGCTCTTTTCTTGGCCGTCTTAATGGACTTCCTTGGATATCCCCTCTCTCCAAGACGTGTTTGCAGTTGTTGTGCATGGTAGTTGAATTTTTCTTTGTCAGAACAATTTCTCCGGATGCGTAGAAACTGACCGTAGGGGAGATTGTATTTTAAACCTTGTGGATGGTAACTGGTGAAGTGGAGAAGGGTGTTCCTGTCGGTAGGTTTTCTGAAGAGTTCCGTCTTCAGCGCATCTCCGGACCGATAGATGTGTAGGTCGAGAAAGTTAATCTCTTGGTGGTCCAAAATGCTCAACAGGGACCCCACACCACGGCTGCAAGAAGAGATCGTCAACCTTACGAAGCATGCCGAAGATCAGGGGTGGATCTGTCAAGAAGAAAGGATCTTTCTCAACAAAACCCACCCGAGGACTCCGGCCTTCTATATTCTACCCAAAATTCACAAGCACCCCACCAAACCACCGGGCAGACCCATTGTCTCCGCCTGTGGTTCATTGCTGGAACCTCTCTCTTTATACACAGACTTTTTTATGAAGCCTTTCGTAGGTAAGATGGCTTCTTACCTAAAAGACAGCACTGAAACCATCAAGATTTGGGACTCCATACATTTGACCGCCCAGTCCATTTTGGTCACCATGGACGTTGAGGCATTGTATACCTCCATCCCACAAACTGAGGGCCTACAAGCTCTGGCAACTTGCCTTGAAAAACGAGCTAACACCTCAACCATACCAACTAACTTCTTGGTGGAGTGCATCCGGATCGCCATGGGTGAGAATTTCTTTCTATTCGGCCATCAAATGTACCAGCAAATAAAAGGAGTGAGTATGGGCGCCACTTTTGCCCCGGACGTCGCCAATCTTTACATGGCTCAATACGAAGAAGATCATGTCTACTCTGACAACAATCCGCACAGACCTAACATCAAGGTCTGGCGTCGATACATCGATGACATTTTACTCATTTGGGAAGGAAGCTCTGAGGACTTACTTGCTTTCCACCAATGGCTTAATGCACGTAACGATTACATCAAGTTCACCATTGAATGGGACCACCAAGAGATTAACTTTCTCGACCTACACATCTATCGGTCCGGAGATGCGCTGAAGACGGAACTCTTCAGAAAACCTACCGACAGGAACACCCTTCTCCACTTCACCAGTTACCATCCACAAGGTTTAAAATACAATCTCCCCTACGGTCAGTTTCTACGCATACGGAGAAATTGTTCTGACAAAGAAAAATTCAACTACCATGCACAACAACTGCAAACACGTCTTGGAGAGAGGGGATATCCCAGGAAGTCCATTAAGACGGCCAAGAAAAGAGCGGCCAACACCGACCGCTCCCTCTGCCTAACTACCAAAGAAAGACACTCTAATGATAGAACTGTCTGCGTCACTACGTATAACCCAGTCAGTAACCTCATCAAAAATACCATCAAGAAACATTGGCATCTGGTAAAAAATGAAGGGACCCTGGCGAAGAAACCACTGTTCGCCTTCAAGAAAAACAGAAACCTTAGAGACTCCCTGGTCCACACCTTCCGAGAACCTACCAAACCAGTCACCACGCTGTGGAATCTCCCACCAGTGGTGGGGCACTTTAGCTGTGGACATTGCGTCGCCTGCCGTTTCACCACGAACAGCAAAACGTTCATCCATAAGAACCTAATATGGAAACAGAACAGCCACACCAACTGCGAAAGCAAACACGTGATCTACGCTATCAAGTGTCCCTGTGACCTGATCTACATCGGCAAAACCATTAGACCAGTCAAACAAAGGATCAACGAACACAGATCCTGCATCAAAAACAAAGTAGAGGACAAACCTCTGGTCGAACACTTCAGCCAGAAAAAACATACCCATGAACAATTCACGTGGACCGTGATTCAACAACTTCAGCCTCAGAGACGAGGAGGCGACATCAACATTGCCCTTACCAGACTCGAGCAAAGATGGGTCCACAAATTGAACTCCGTCCAAGACGGCCTCAATATAACCGTGGAATGGAAACATTTTTAGAACAGAAATTGCCACCAGCTATGAGTCACCAACATCCTCCCTCTGGTAACATACCAGTGTCCACTCCACCAGATTGATCTTAATATGTACATTAGACACCTATGTTCTTCTACCGTGAAAATGCTTTGTGCACTGTCACCATCTTTCTGTGCACACTCGAGACATCGTTGTTTTTTCACCTTATGATGATTTGATGATTATTACACACCAGAACCCATTGTGTTGAACCACCCACAGTGGGCAGCGATAACTATTCATCCACATGACCGTCTTGGAGTACCGATATCGGCCTCCATGTGACCTGCCCGCCTTATCGTGCGAGCTCCCTTTAACAGAAGTCCCTTCTGCCCCCACCGGACTACATTACCCAACACCACACACGTAGTACCGCCTTTCCATTGGAACACGGCTCACTGCCGTTTGATTGGCCCAAGCAGACTGCCGCTCCTGGACCGCGGGATCCCATTCGTTTGTCCCCAGCCACGGGTGGCCATTTATACAATCAACCACGGCACCCTGGTGTCCGACTCATCCGGCTCCCACCAGTCTACGTCCAGCACGGCAGCATACCACCCAGACTACAGTAAGTCCCCCTACTCTCACGCGGGATAGCCCTGGTTTCCTGAACACTTTACTCCCTCAGGTTACCTATACCTTTTAATTTTCATTCCAGACTTGGGTCGAGCTACGCCCCACTCCTGCTTCGTGATACTCATGACCACGTAGGCTCGCAGGCAATCACAGCCCTCCACCTTGTGCCATACCCAGCACCGGTCCGCCCGCACTCTTCGCGGCTCACCCGACAGCACCCACCTGCTCCCCTCCGGCGGCAGGTAAGCTGTTTTTAAGATACTCCGTATGGGGTATCCCATGGGCATTAATTTGGCCCGTATTTAATACTCTGAGTACTTATTGAACAACTACCCGAGATCCTAATAGCTTTGTTTCACCCATAGACACCACGGACAGCACCACTACTGGTGCCCTTTTCCTGACGAAGGCCAGCATAAAGACGGCTACTTCCAAAGCCACTTTCTTTGGCCGAAACACACCCTGTGTCACTCCCTGTGTCGAACTACTCATCACAACAGCATCACTACTTGTACCTGTTCACTTTCAAGATTATTGTGTGCTCCTTGTGTTTTTGTTCAACAGCGGGTCCTTATACCCCCTCGATATACGAGGCAATATGCATCTCAATGTAATGCTGACCTCTACACTCCAGAGGTTTGCACCCACCTGTGTCACCACTGCATAACCAACCCTGTCCGTCTTCTCTATACCACCTTTCGTGCTTATCGGAAGTAATGTAAAATAAATTGTACAGATACTTACCTCTTCCTGTGTGATTATAGAATAAACACACACGCTTAGCACCTCTGTGTCTCTGTTTTGGATCTCCCCATCCTGATTATTTTTGTTTATTATATGTAATCTACCAGTTTTATATCCGATGATGTTATCAGACTTAATTCTGGTATATCAGTAAATAGACTTAGTATATAAGATCTATTTAAGGAATATGGACCACCATCTTCGAATACATAATGCATAATTAAGCTTGGGTCGCTAGGAAACACCAGAGAACGTACGATCTCTTTAGAGTAACCTTTAGAATAGGGACAGGCAACCCTTTCCTTAAACGGGCCCACGTTACTGCAATTGGTCAATGGAGCAGATTGCAAATTTTACTCGCTCTTTCCATTTTCGTGGGGACACATCGGCCGCTCCCCATGTCTCTCAAATTCACTATGACCCAAATTGACCAAAGGTGAACTAGAGACTAGATCAACCGCATCTAATTGAGATTGTTGAGCCATCTGGAGTACTCCCTGTGATATCTTATGATCATCAATCTTCTGGTTCAATATATTTTTAATTACAGTTCTAGTAAAGTCCTCAGGGAGAAAATTATTCGCTGACAATGGAGCAGCTCCTCTCCTTGGATCATCAATAAGAACATTAGTATTAACGTCGCTTGGGATTGCTTTCTGGTTCTCTACAGATTGTAACTGAATATCATTTCTAGATCTTACTATAACCCGTTTTTTTAAGCTGTTCTCAACGGTTAATGCACTTGCTAAGCAATTCGCCTGTGTCAAGTCGGCTTTAACATCAGCCGAAGGGACTGCCCCAAAAAAAGTTGGAATATCAGAAGCAGCCACTGCCTCCGATGTCGGAGTATTTGTACGAGACCGGGCTGCTGGGTTCCTGAAGATATCAAATATATCCAAAACACCCATTTCGATAGATTTCAAATGCATATTTATTCTGGCAGTTGCGTCTTTATTCTTTAACACCTCACATAGGCGATTGTCGCCCTGTGAGTACCCATAATGGTTTATCCATAGCCTGCTCGGAGTTATTTACTTGAGGATTAATTAGTGGCAAATGTATTACTTCAACAATTTTAACAGGGGAATCCTTAACAAGAACTGCATCCCTTTCAGTTTGATTCTCACGCAATGAGCCGCACTATTTGCTATCTCTCAGAAACTTGCAAGATGATAGATTAATTGCTCTTTGTGCCTGTGCTTGTTTGCGTCTATTTTTTTTTTACTTTTTCTTGGATATTTTTGCAATGAATTGTAGTGACGAATCATTTGCCTCAGTGGGTACCTGTAAGTCAGATACACTGGACACTTGGTCTTAATGGGATTTAGTTTCTGCCTCACTAGGATCTCTTGTGATTTTGCCAGACTCTAGTGAGACAGGTAGGGTAGCTACGTCAAATCCATTCATTATGGGTGCACCACTGCCCCTAGGGGCGGGGTATATTTTTATCATACGTTTTACACACATCTCAGGCATAGCAGTTAATAGCATCATAATTTAATTCAGGGTTTGCGTTTGTTTTTTTAATTCCATAAGGATCATTGAATCATTGGCACTATTATGTAGTGCGTCATATGATGTATCTTTGTTGATGATAGCGGCTGTTGGAACATTCGAAGTAGTATCAACAGGCTGCTCAGAAAGTTGGGTTGAGGAATCTAAGGGTTGGGAAAGACTTAGTAGTGTGATTTTCCCTGAACCAAATATCGGAGGGGTGTCCATAAAAGAAAAGCTAGAATCAAGCCTTCCCATAGGATTTATACCCTGAGGTGCCAACATCAGAACCTTTGACTGTTTGTTGGGATGCTCCTTATAGTATAGAGATTGATAAGACTCTAGATTACCCAAGGAGTCAGCTACTACAATTGCTTGTCCTTCTGTTGCGCATATGTTCGAACACTGTTGGACGCACTCAATAAGATCCTCATCAGTGTCAGAGGAACCAGGAAGTGGAAGCGCATCCGCTCGTGATAAATCACAGGAAGCATAACATCACGCTTCCTCTACATGTTCAAAGCCATATTTATATTGCTTTTAACGCGACTCTTTTCAGAGTATAAATTCAATTTCCCAACACAGCTTAACCACCCAATCACAGTCGTTGCGATTTGAATATTGAAGCGAGTCAGCCTCGCATTATTACACTCCTGCCTCTTCTGTGCCTGGTTCCTGAGTTTAACAAACGGGCAGGGCACTTCCTGAGTCAACTTCCTAATGTCTCACAGCTATTTCTAATATTCTGTGGTTGATGCCGCACCCAACACACATACTTGGTTAAACATATTAATCGACTTGCAAATGTTGGCATAATGGACTTCTGCCAGCGCTAATTGCAACACGTACCGCAACTGAATTACGGGCAATTGCACACCAGAACAGGTGTGGTACAAATCAAAACACACAATTAAGCTTTAAGAGATGTAATTATAATATTCTCCCTCACCACATACGCTGTTTCCTTCTATTGCCAAACATCGAGCCCCCATGCAACTCCCGAGGCCTTATGTTTCAAGAGCTAATGCCGCAATTAGTCTCGCGTCCATCGAATTTGTTCATAAACAAAAGCTGATGCAAGCAGTTATAGCGGGTGGTGACGTTGTCACTACGGCACTACTGAATGCACAGTTATTGTTATAGCATTTGCCATTTATAGCACTGACTTGCATATGTAGTGATGTCAGTTTATCCTGTATGACAAATCCCTTGCAATTGATCAGTCAGTATAGAGCTCAAGTACCCACCAAACTGCTTTCGAGCGAGTGCGGCGAAGCCAGAAGGTGACGAAGCCTACGTGTTCCAACTTGTTAATGTATGCTTCGCTGCGAGCAGCTAAAAGACCACTTGCTAGGAGCGCGCACTACAGTCTATTTAAAGATGGCTGAAAAAGTTGGCTTGGCCTAATAAAAAAGTAAAGAAAGTACGTATTACTGTTCTATAATTCGGTCTAATCCACAATAATTATATTAGCAGGGCTACACAGTCCATATAAATGTTCCTTGTACGGTTATGTACCAAGTTGAAGTCACCAGAAGTTCCAGGCAGGTAAAACGAAGCACACAAAGCAGAGTTTCCCAACAGCTAACAGACCACTTGCTAGGAGCGCGAACCTTTAGGTTTAACTGTTGATAAATCCTTTCTACCTTTTGTTTATAATGCATTTAATCGTTCCCAAGATGAAGGTAGTAGTATCATTTAGAAGTGATCATTTGGGTTTTCCCTTTGGTGTTCACTGTCTTCTTAGTATAAACATGCTAGTGTAGCATTTTGCTGGTTCTCAAACCCATGGACTGGAACGCTTTGTGGGGGCCCACTCAGGTTTCCCCTTTGGCTGGTTGCCCCCTGCTGCTACACCTCTTGGAGAAAAGGGGAGCTTGCCGGAGCTTTCCTTATAACCACAGGTAACCCAAGTAGGTTTATAGTCAATGCATCGAAATCGATGCATCTACATACCAACACATCGAAAACGATGCATCGACTATAAAAGCGTCGTCAGGCCATCTTTTACAAGTAAAAGTGCCTTTCCATCGAAACCAGTCCATCGGAAATATAAATGCACTGGTTTCAATGGAAATGCCCTTTTACATGTAAAAGATAGCATTTTTTGTAACGTTACAAACGTTACATGGAGCGGTCCAGTGCTGAAAGCAGCTAAAAGACCACTTGCTAGGAGCGCGCACTACAGTCTATTTAAAGATGTCTGAAAAAGTTGGCTTGGCCTAATAAAAAAGTAAAGAAAGTACGTATTACTGTTCTATAATTAGGTCTAATCCACAATAATTATATTAGCAGGGCTACACAGTCCATATAAATGTTCCTTGTACTGTTATGTACCAAGTTGAAGTCACCAGAAGTTCCAGGCAGGTAAAACGAAGCACACAAAGCAGAGTTTCCCAACAGCTAACAGACCACTTGCTAGGAGCGCGAACCTTTAGGTTTAACTGTTGATAAATACTTTCTACCTTTTGTTTATAATGCATTTAATCGTTCCCAAGATGAAGGTAGTAGTATCATTTAGAAGTGATCATTTGGGTTTTCCCTTTGGTGTTCATTGTCTTCTTAGTATAAACATGCTCGTGTAGCATTTTGCTGGTTCTCAAACCCATGGACTGGAACGCTTTGTGGGGGCCCACTCAGGTGTCCCCTTTGGCTGGTTGCCCCCTGCTGCTACACCTCTTGGAGAAAAGGGGAGCTTGCCGGAGCTTTCCTTATAACCACAGGTAACCCAAGTAGGTTTATAGTCAATGCATCGAAATCGATGCATCTACATACCAACACATCGAAAACGATGCATCGACTATAAAAGCGTCGTCAGGCCATCTTTTACAAGTAAAAGTGCCTTTCCATCGAAACCAGTCCATCGGAAATATAAATGCACTGGTTTCAATGGAAATGCCCTTTTACATGTAAAAGATAGCATTTTTTGTAACGTTACAAACGTTACATGGAGCGGTCCAGTGCTGAAATTTCAGCACTGGCCAGCTCCGTGTAACGTTTTCATGTTTTTTTTGTATATGGAGGGGGGGGGTTCCTCCCCAACCCTCTCTAACCCCCACACCACCCTAACCCAAACCCCAATCTAACCCTAGCCCTAACCCTAACCGTAACCCTAATGTAAACCTTAATCTAACCCTAGCCCTAATGTAACCCTTAATCTAACCCTAACCCCAACCCTAACCTGAAACCCTAACCCAAACCCTAATCTAACCCTAGCCCCAAACCTAACCCTAATGTAAACCTTAATCTAACCCTAGCCCTAACCCCTAACCATAATGTAACCATTAATCTAACCATAGCCCCAACCCTAACCTCAATCGATAACGCAAACCTTAACCCTAATCTAACCCTTAATCTAACCATAGCCCCAACCTAACCTCAAACCCTAACCCTAATCCAACCCTTAATCTAACCCTAGCCCCAACACTAACCCTTAACCCCAACACTAACCCATCCTTAACCCTAATCTAACCCACAGTTTAATATTACTAATTTCGATGGATCCATCGAATTATATTCAACGAAATGGACATTCTATGGAATGGAATTTCGTTGCTTATAATTCAATGGTATGGTGTTATATGCATTAGTATTCGATGGATTGACCAGATACCTCCACTAGCAACTCACTTGGCGGAAGGATATACTAATCCAACATATGTATCAGCAGGCACCATGGTAGCGCCACCAGCCACAGCCCCACCTCCCCTGTATGTCTCTCCTCCGGAGGTTACTGCCCACACCGGGGTGAGCGCAAGAGACCTAGAAATAGCACTGTCATCAACACGGACAGAGTTGGCAGGCTAAGACCGGCATGTGATGTAACAAAGGCAGATACAACCGTGCCACCTATAGGGGCACAGACACAACCAGTGGGGGATGAGTAGAAGTCAGGAGACTTCTTATTTAGAATAGACAACGCACCCATAAGAACCGTTCACATGGAGCGGGATGGATGGATAGACGGCTTGGGCTATGACAATGTAGGGTCACAGAGAGGAGAGGAGGAAGGCTGGAGTGAATTTGATGAGACCGAGGACGATGGGGAAGGGCACGCAAAGCAAGCGCCCCAGGGCACACCGAGGCTAGAAAGTTTGTGGGGCGGAAGTTTGAGAGAGATTTGGCAGGATAGCAGTGGAAAGAACAAAGGGAAGTGTGACTAAAGGCGGAAAAAGCAAGATGAAAATGCAAATGCCACTGATACACAAGGGAGCAGGGAGGCCTCATTACGTACCCTGGGTGCAGATGGACAAGAATAACCTCCTCAAGGCACTCCAAGCACTCACAGCGGGGGCGGAAAAGTGGATATATGCTTTTGGAAACACAGCGGGGGTGACCTTAGCAATAGGAGACATTAAAAGCTTGTTAGTGGCCGTCGTTGGGGACCAAGCTGAAAATGTATGGGTGAAAGCAGGGTACCCAGGAGTAACACTGAGCAATGATGTCCATGATGGAGCCTCATTCAACAAGGTTAGGGCCAGGGTGTGCGATGCATTGCGGCGAGCATTCCCAGACACCCCAGATTTACAATCTATCATGCAGTGCACTATGGGGGATGATGAAGACGCTGCTCTGTTTATTCCCAGGGTCGAAGAGATGTGGAGGGCAGAATCGGGCAACGCCTGGGACCTATCAATACCCTTTTTCTATTTTATAGTGAAATAGGGCCTACCCAAAGAAGTGCAGAAGGCTCTCGACAAGACAGCAGGAATAGAGGCAAAAGTATGGCCTAAAATTCAAAGTATTATAATACACCATTGAAGAAGAATAGAAGTGCAAGAAAAACGATTCCGAGGCGACAGGCTGAGGAAGAGAAACTGTTCCAAAATAAGTTAGTGTAAGTAGCTGTGGTGGTGACAGTACCAGCGCCAGAACTTGCAGAGGAGGGATGGTACGCCCCAAATGCAAGCATAGCGGCAGTGTGGGCTGAAGGATGACAAGGAAAGTGGAGCGGCAACCTGCAATTTTCGGGGACATAGTAGCAAGGAGGACAGCAATGAGGGTGAGGTGGGTTTCGAGGGTCGAGGGTAAGGTGGGTTTCGAGGGTCAACTGGAGGTGGGTGTGGGGTGAAGAGGAGGGAACAGGGTAGTGTCGGACATGCAGGAGGTGGGAGTGGGGGCACTTCTCCAGAGAATGTCGGAGCAGGAAGGATGTAGAATAAAAAACTACAATCAGCAGAATTATGGCCCTCCACCCCAAGGGAATTCCCAGGGGTCACGTCCCAGAATTACCTCAATTCCCTATGAGAGCCACCAGGCTTACACCAAACTACCCCTGCAAATTCCCAGCCCCTTTCCAACGCAAAACCAGCAGCAGGCAGGTCAACATTATAAACCTGGTCCTAACACGCAACAAGCGGAAAATAGGAATGCCTTCGGCAGCATACATATTGGCACAGTGGCCCCGTTTCAAGGCGCTAAAGTAGTAGGGGGTAAACCTTTTTCATTCCTGGGAACAGATGCATATCCCCGAGTAGGACAGCCCACAGAGAGCACTTGCATGTCCAGTCCTGTCAATGACCCTAAATCCAGAAGAGGAACTGTTGGTGGGGGTAGAGATAGGGAACAAACAATTCATCTTTACGGCGGACTCAATAGCAGAGAAGTCGTGCATCAGTGAAGGTGACTTCCCGTTATCAGACAAAACTCACGACTCGCAGGGATTCTCTGGGGCAACAGTTCTATACACAAACGATTTAGATGTAAAGGTGGGAGCGGAAAGTCGTAAGGGCCCCCCCTTTTATACTCGGAGCTCTCCTGTCAACTTGCTTGGTAGGATCTGCTACGTAAACTAAACATGACAATCTCATTCACCGACAGCGGTAACATCTGCGCCACACCTGGCATGAGATCAGTGAGGGCAATGCTTGTGATGCATGCCATAGCACGCAATGTAGTGGTACAAGGTATCCATTTTCAACCCCGACATGTTCATTTATGGCATTGCAGTTGTAAGGAACTAATGGTGGCAACAGTAAAAACAGACAAAAGTGATCAGAGTTCAAGAGTGTTTATTTATTTATTTATTGTTTACATAGAAACCTTTACAAAATATTTTCCATTAAAATAAATATTATGAATGAACAAGCATTAAAAACATAAAACAGACAAATCCATCACACATTATTATACTAATTAATAACAAATCTTCACTTCACATCGAAATCCAATATATAAATTAGAATAAAAAAATAAATACGCAAATTACATTTCAAAACATCTCTTCATTAATTCCAATTCATGTTTTCAGGTTCCATTCTGGGTGTTTATTAACTGTATGCAGAATGGAAAAACGCCTATTCTAAACTGAAATCTAAGATGGGAGCAAGCTTCGACCATCAAATGAAAAATAAGGCAGTCATTGTAGCATCTTGTCAAAGTAAATGACCTATACTAAAAAAATCTATTGCCAAATCCTTACAACTAAATATTGAAAGAGTGTGGGATAGGGTTTTCAAGAAAGAAAGAAGTGTTCACAAATAATAAGCCCGGATGTGATTGCTAGGGGTCTTCCTTCCCCAAGATCTAAGCACGGGACAAGGTTGATCTCCCGAGCACAGCACCCACTTGAGCTTTCCCAGCACGAGCTGATAGTTCTGTATCAGCTATCATGTTTTTCAATGGTTAAGCCTCTTTCAACCAAAGTCTTTTGCCTTCGAAGGCCTGAAGCTTTCGACAAACACACACAAAGTTCTGTTCCAAGTATACCTTTGGTGATGGATTCTCCCCATTTCCCCCTCTTCCGGGCACAAACCCCACACAAATTGTATTCAACGCAATCAAGTAAACAGTTCCTTTTCTTGATGAACATTGGGTAATGGGTTCACCCTTGGATCCCCCTTTTCTGGGCGCAGAACCCTAGAAAGTTTGTTTATGATACCAGGACCTTGGATAGCTATGTTCTCTTGCTTTCGAGGGCTTGTCGGATGTAAAGTATGGAAACAAAGTTCAATCAAAAAGTTATTTTCCTTATTCGGGTGATAGTTCTTCACGCCAGTGTTCCCCCTCTTCCGGGCTCAGACCCCCCTCAAAATCTCAGCCTCCCTCCGCCGGGTTCACTATGGCTTTCCTCTCCTTCGCAAAGCCTAATGTCTTTTTAAACAGTTCTCGTGGACATCCCTCTGCCAGGTTCACCTTTGTCAACACACTGTTTCTTAGGACTTTAGACTTCGCCCCTCTTTACTGTCATCCCTCCGCCAGGTTCACTGTGCCACTTTACAATTCCTTTTGCTGACAAAGATTGCAGGATTCACTTCCCTTGCTTTCTCTTGATGCGGGATTCACTTCTCTTGCTTTCTTAATAGTTTGTCGGTCAAAGACCTTCGACTGTACAGGGATTTTGTTAAACCCCCTGTTTGACCACTTTGACCTGTCTTGGTGGCTCTCCTACGATCTTTTGGTATCTGTAGTTTCAATCACTATGGGATTACCCAGAGTTTCTCGAGACAGCACCCACATGGTGCCGTTCCCCTCTGCAGCAGGTCTTCCCGTAACAATTTTACAGTTCTTTGAACTCTTCGCAATATGCCATTTTGCGACTTTCATTCAACACAGCTCGGTTGAATATCGACTATCCCCTCGACTCAGCGGCAGTTATGAACCGCTTGGCTTTCTATTCAGAGTCAAGGTTGTACCACTGAGACAAGCGTCTCTCCCCAGCTTGGTTATCGGTGGAGGAGGGTCACATGTACCGTTGACATTTGGTGCAACACACACGTTTGCGGTCTTACGATTCCTTCTGCGGAGGGTTCACTAGCCTTGGTCGGAAAGGGCAAGGTCACTTCTCTCCTTGTCACTCCCTCGGTATGCAAAGTCTTTCTTGTCCTCTTGAACTGCAGTGCTCAGTTAGCTCTCTTGTTATGCGTTTGCCTTGCTCGTACTGTGCTCTTTTGCTCCACCTTTTATCCCTGTGGGAAAGGGCCATTGGCTGCGTGTGATTGTGGTCAATTGCCAGACTTTGCCTAACCCTTGTATTGGGACACGTCAGGTAAACGGCTCTGGTGTTAGTCCGTTGTCTTTCGTGTGGTGCGAAAGTGTCATGTCGGAAGGGGGGGACAGTGTTTTTGAATGTCCTACGTAGTAGGATGGGCAAAAGGTGTTGCCAGAAGGGGGATACCACGTCTCACCCGTCGGTGTCCCACTCCCCAAGGACCCCCCCATCCAAGTGATCTTCCCTCACTGGTTCACCCCCAGGAATTGGTTCCAATAGTGATGGCAGTGTTCTGGCCACCTGGATGACAGATCCCCGGGGACTAGCTAGGGAGACACCTTCAGGTTTCTCACACAGTGCTCGCACAAACCGTCCCCCAAATTACCAGAACTTGCAGGAGATGATCCACTAATTCCTTTTTTCAGCCTGTGGTGTCTCTGGAGCTAGTTGCAGGCACAATACTCTCCCTGGACCTAGATAGTCTGCTGGTGTCGGCCAAAAGAATTGTTGTGCTAGGTACTGACCCTCAAGGATGCCAGTGGAACACTGACTTGTGCATTGATCCGACTATGACCGTCAAGGAATTGACAGATGCTGAACTTTTTTGAGGATAACAGCAATGACGGGGAGATCATACTCAAAATGTGTATACCATGTGAGATTATGGTACAGTGCCGAAGAGTTCAAAGCACCCTTATGGCAGTTGACACATCACACCCATTCAGCCAGGCGGATTTACAACAGGTTCCCACGCACCTATGGAGAACCAACCCACATGATGTAGGGATGCTGAAAGAAGTGACCCTGGTAAGGATCACACTAAAAGCTGGGGCAGTGTTACCCCGGGTGAAGCAATACCCATTGTCCAGGGAGGGGATCAGGGAAACGAAACAGGCCTTACTACACCAAGGGTTCATAGTACCCTCCACCTCACCATGTAACACGGCCATAAACCCCATTAAAAAGGCATCAGGGGGAAGTTGGAGGATGATCTAGGATCTCCGCCAACTCAATGACATAGTGCAGAAAGAATTTCCACTTTTCCCTAACTCGGCCTCCATTTTGTGCAGCATCCCCAAGGAAGTGACCCATTTTACAGTGGTCGATTTGAAGAACGCCTTCTTTTCGGTACCTCTGTACACAGACTCACAGTACCCCACAGCATTTACCCTTGGCGGAAAGCACTACGAACACAATCATTTACCCCAAGGGTACTGCGAAAGCCCCAGAATATTCAACAGAATATTGCATGAAGACCTAGATAACATCCAGATGCCCATCACAATAATTCAATACGTAGACAATTTATTGGTATGCAGAGACTGTGAACAGAACTGCTGCAGAAACTCCATTGCACTGTTGGAACGGTTAGCACATAAGGGGTACAAGGTAAATAGGCTAAGCTCCAGTATTGCCAGAAGGAAGTACTCTACCTGGGACAACTCATTTCTGCAGATGGGAAAAGAATTATCCCCGACAGGGCAGCAACAGTGCGTGCCGATGACCGTGATAGACATGCCGAAATTCCTGGGTTTGTTTAACTACTGCAGGCAATGGATTCTTGATTATTCAGCATACACGAGGCCACTCTTACAGGGCCTCAAGGAAGCACAAAAAGAGAACAGTAAAATAGAATGGACCGCAACCGTGATTCAGTTTCAATGATCTAGAGGGAGTGATATCAATAGCTCCTGTCCATGCCACCCCAGATTACATGCAGGAGTTTTACATATTCGCACACTCCAATGGCACACTCATGCCCACGGTACTGATACAAAATAGCACAATGGGCCACAAGCCACTGGCCTACCACAGTGGCACACTAGACTCAGTGATGCAGGGACAGTATGCATGCGAACAAGCTCTCGCTGCTGCTGCTGCCTTTGCAATCAAAAAAAGTTCCACAATTGTGATGGGGTGCTCCGTGACTTTATATGTGGAACACTTAGTGTTTGCTATCATAGACCGTTCAAAGTCCACCCTCAGCACCCAACAGGCATCAGCATATGACATTCTCTCGAGCCCACATATACACGTTGTGAGGTGTAAAACAGTGAATCCGGCCACATTCCTCACAGAACCGTGCACTGACAAAGAATTGCAACAGCACGACTGTGCAACTATGAGGGCGAGGAAGACGATATCCCCATGGCCCGAGACAGCCCTTTAGAGGAAGGCGAGGTGCCTTTTGTTGACGGATCAGCGACCATGGACCAGGACACGGGGCAGAGACATGTTGGGCCAGCAGTGGTGCACCTATAGGAGGATGACTATGAGACACTAGTAATTAAAAGGTTGCCCATGCATTACTCAGCCCAAGCAGTGGAACTCGTAGCACTTATTGAGGCCCTTCGGGCGTCCAAGGGATGTTGTGCCACCATTTATTCGGACTCTGCATACATCACCACAACGGTGCACACGTCTTTCATGCTGGAGAAGGAGGGGCTTCAGGAGGACAGCTTACTAGTGCAACATGCCGCCCTGATAAATACACTAATTTCCATCCTCACAGAACATCTGTAGTGGTGGTTGTCAAATGAACAGCACACACCAACAACACTGACTAAATATTGTTGGGGAATGCAGCCGCCGACGCAGCAGCAAAGGCTGCAGAATATCTCCCTGTGCCCAAGCCTGCGGAGTACGTTATTGCAGCAGTTACCACGAGGCCAGAGACAGACCCCTACTCATCCCTGTCCATAGCGTAAATAATCGAGCTTCAGCGTGGGCACCACATTGACCTCTAACAATGCACTGGGAAAGTAGCGATGCCTGTGGAAAGACTACACACAGCGTTTGAGCAGTTGCACTACCCTTCTCACAGCTCCAAGCAACACATTGCAGTAGACATCCAGGAAGACAGGTTTGTACCTAATCTCCAGGAACACCTCTCAACGATGGTTGTTCAATGCACCACATGTGAAGTGTTCAGCACAGGGATGACACTCCGAACATTGCAAGGCACCCTGCCCCACCCCATCAGGCCATTCCCAGAGTCGCATATTGACTATGCAGACATTGGGGAGAGGTATAATCAGTACCTTACTGTGGTGGTGTGCCCATTCTCGAGATGGGTTGAGGCCGGTCAGTGAGTGCATCCGGATGCCAAATGTGCTGCAAAATTCCTTGTGCGTGAGGTATTCCTCCGATGGGGGGTATGTGACGTTCTGAGAGCTGACAACAGAACCCATTTCTTCAATAAACTCTTTAAAGAAATCACAGCACTATTGGGCATCAAACATTGCATGTGTTATAGAATGGATCAATGGCCTCCTCAAATGCAGGCTGTCTAAATTGTGTAATACCCTGAAAAGAACTGGGTATGCTGCCTGCCCCTAGCCCTGTTTAATTTACGCACTCAGCCCAGCAAGGACCACCACCCCCCCCATGAAATAGTGACCGGCAGATGCATGCAGACGCCCATCTCCCGTGAAGAGGGCATCAGATGCCCATAGAGTTGCAACAATTCTAGGGGACGAATTCAAGCCATATTTGCCACAGCTAACGCGTATGAACAAGTGCATGTCACGACTGATGGCACCGCCGCACCCAGATGACGCACAGAACATCCCAGTTCCACCGACTGCCCCAGAACCCACCCAACCATTGTTGCCAGGGGAACTGCAATATGTCAGAGGTCTAAGAAAATTGAACAATCCAAGGTTCCAT
The DNA here is from genome assembly GCF_040938575.1 of Ambystoma mexicanum. Lineage (NCBI taxonomy): Eukaryota > Metazoa > Chordata > Amphibia > Caudata > Ambystomatidae > Ambystoma > Ambystoma mexicanum. Next base: position 431,569,262 of record NC_090924.1, read on the forward strand.
GGGTCCTACGAGGTTGTGTTCTCCACCCCTCTTGCAGTAAAGGTGAAAGGGCTCAGATGTTGGATATACCTCCCAGACATCCAAAGGGCCCCTCCCGATTCCACACCAAATACTCAAAGCTAGCACAACAAGTCTAACTCATCTTACTCAACTCAATGCTGACAATATTAGTACATGTACAAGAGATATACGAACATGCATTGCTGCTAAACGCATGAGTTATGTACATTAAATATCTCTCTCTTTCTCTCTCATCCTTACCTTCTTTCACCTCCTTCCCATGCCCACCCATCCCTTGGCTTTACCAGTTCTTGTTCCCACTACACATGTTACGATGAAGACATCAACATCAAATTGTTCATTGCCTAGTGATAGAAATGTAATTAGCAGTGCTAGAATGTATTCTTATCAGTGCAGCCTGCACTTTGCGGCCATTTTGTTTACTTTTCTCATGTTTTTGTTAGGAATATATTGGGGGACACCTTTTATCTGGGCAAGCCATCTAAAAGAGGGGGCAGGAGGAACTGGAACGTAAACGAAAGCATACCTGTTACTTTCACTGAATTGACCCCCCCAAGCCTGAACCTGAATGAAAGTCTGAATAAAAGCATATACATTAGTTTAACTAAACGAAAAAACACAACCACTTATAGGTATAATACAACCCTAACAAATGACAGCAATACCTGCATGACTGTGTGTATGAGTAAGATGTTTAAAGTACTACTTCCAAATGGAAAAAACCTTTTGTGTAGTACAAATAATAGTGTACCTATCTTGAACAGTAGTAGCAGATTGACCATGAGACACCTATCACGCCATAACAGAATAAAAAGGCAAGCACATGCTCAAATATGATGCATACCATGGCTTAGGCCTGGATGCGGTTGAAGATATTCGTCATCCCGAGCACTTGGTACTCCGACATGAGTGCAGTGGGAAGGCGAACAACTAATAGCAGTTGCTATGTGTGTTCCTTAATACTGCACGCATCTGGGGCACCCAAGGTTCTACTACCACAAGAAGTACCAATTATAGAGGCACAACACCTAACTCATCGTGCGCTATGTAGGCTCAGAGGCACTTTCCAGGCACACAACATCCATCTACAACTTGCCAACTCATATGCCCAGAAATGTAAAACCAGTCTGAACAACATGAGCTGTCTAAAACAACCCTAATTGGTGATCGAAGGAGCAAAATATGTTAACAACAAGTGGCAAGAAACGACCGTCATTTGTAAAGCTGAAGGACTTCTAGGATTTCCAGAAAAAAATGTGGCCCTCGTGGAACAAACATGTGCACAGATATGGACACAGCACATCACGAAACTGACATGGATTGTGGCCATGGAGAAGCCGGTGAAAGTGTACCAGGAAAAGACTTATATACTCTGCTTTTTCAGGGAAGGAACTGTCCTTGTAGGCTCAAACAAACAGTGCAACAGAACAGTGTTGATTCCAGACTTAAAGAAGGGCACCGCAGCACTGATGGACTACTACTAGGTGTGTGGCCAACAGGCGTACCTGCACCTCCCACCAGGGGATATTGTACGCTAGCTATGCTACACTCAGCCCTGTTAGTAGCCTCAGAAGAACACCTGAAAGGGGGGCGACTGCCTGACAAAGCACCCACAGTGCCCCCAACCACTGCAGCACAGCACACGCTGCCACCAGCAGACTTTTGCATCCTACCTGAGAAAGAAACATCTGGCCAGCTGCGGAGGAGAAGGAGAGCATCTCATTACCTATCAAAAGACTCATCAGAACTGCTCGCACAAATACCTGACGAATACAAATTGTTTACCTCAGCAGAAACATTTTTTGCATCCTTATTGCTACCCATTATGCAAGCATGAGCCAATGCCAAATGGCTCCACATCCTGCGCTGGGAGCTGATCCAGTTGGCTAATGATACCGAGCAAGGGTTCAATGTTATAAGGGTCAAGCTCTGCGCCATCAGACTAATGATGATGCAAAAACGTTATGTTCTCCACATGCTGACAGCAACGGAAGGCAGTGGTTGAAAAAAGATCAGGAGTTCATGTTGCACATTTGTACCTTCTGAAGATGCTGAAAATGGGACACTGTCACACGTCATCGTTGCAGTGCATGATCTAAGGGCCAAGATGAAGAAGGAAGCTGGCGTCCAGGAAGAAGACTGTTTTTCACTCGCATTTAGTTGGCCCCCATCCTGGCTCGGTGCCCATCATTGCATTTTTCTGGGTCATCTTCTGCACGTGCCAGTTGGGTCTCTGGTCCTGTGCCAAAGCAGTGGCTAATAGCTCAATGATGTTGGTCTCTATTGGTGTCCCTAAAGTACCTCGTAATGCCAAGGAAGTAGTAGTGCAAACTGATCATGCCATTCCCCACATGGTCCCTATCCACTACAGAGATGAATCCGGATCCGCTGATGAAGTCGGGTCCTGGCGTGGTGGAGGAGGCTGATGCAGCGGTAAACGGGTGACATTTCCTCTTCTTGCAGAGGTTGGTGAGGGGCCTGTGGAACAACAGTGCCAGTGTTGGAGGCAACCTCTGCTGGATCTCCATCACTAGGGTGTGGAGAGCTGACAGGATGTCCATGGATATGTCCCTCGGCTGAAGAGGGAATTATGGAGCGCTAGCCCCTGTGCCTTCGTCCTCCTCATGGACTGTGTGGACGGATGCTTGGTAGTCGTCGTCCGTGGAGGAGATGTCCATTGGCAGAACCAAAACCTTGCCGGGCTGCTTTGGGGCCTCCTCGCCCCCTCCCTTTTCCCTCCTGAGGGCCGTGTACCAGGACTAGAGCCAGTGACCCCACCTCCCCTAACCCTCCAGGGGTGCCTGCAGCCTTCGCCGCTGCCTCGGAGGTCATGCTGTGCCTCGTAGGCAGGGATACTCACTGCGCTGTAGGAACCACCCTCGTCGTGTCGGTACTACCCGCCATAGCGGTCGCCCCAGAGGATGTCGGCAAATCAGTCGACAGCATCTTCAGCTGCACCTGATGAGCATGTGAGGTCTTCATCTCTTCCTCTGGCCTTTGTTACTCTGATTTCTCCCGTAACTTGACCGGAGTGGAGGACTTCCTCTTTGAGGGGGAACCTGATTGCAGGCTGTTAGGTAAGATTTTCATTGCAATTATAAATCTTCCTGACCTGGGTCAACCCCAGAACATTTTGTTTTTACTGGTGGATTATTTTTCCTTATAGCTCTGTGAGTGGGAACAGTTTTGCACACTCACAGAATATTTTACTCTTTTTATGGGTGTCATTTTAAGACTCTCCAAAGTGTCTTTTAAAGTTATCCTCTTTGACAACTTTTTGGCAATAAGTCCCTATAGTTGCTGGGTTGCCCTAGGGGCTCCCCTTTTAACTTACGCTTGCTAACCCTGTGAGAACTACAGTTCCCAAGGGTGGAAAGGATCTTTGGATCCCTTTTACATTTTATTAGGCGAGACCAGCATCCTCCACCTTTTGTGGAGTGCTTGGGAGATACAGAGTATCCCCTTTCTCATTTTAAATATAACATTTATGTAACAAGGACAAACTTATCTTTAATGGCTGGTGGCAGTGAAACGTTTTATTAATTCGGTGCACCTTTACCACCAGCGCTCATTTTACCAAAATGGCCCCTGTGAGGTAGTGTGTCTGGTGTGTTGCTCCTAATACGTGCTTGCAGTGTTTGGACCCCAAAGCACACCTCAAATTCATTTCACAGACTTTTGCTTTGACTCACGCTGCTGAGTCTTTCTTCCGGACCTTGCTGGGATACTGCTGCTGTAAGACTCGCCCAGTCTCTTTGTCGTGGCTATTCCCAGACACTCCCCCTCCTGCCGACGCTCGCTCTAATACCATCTCTATAGCAGAGCGTGACGGAGTGAGGTAGAGTGTCTGGTGTCCGGTGGGAGAGGACATGCTGCTAAGGAGCACTAAACAACTGTCTTCGCCGGAACGTGAAAATTCTACCTTTACACGCCAATTACCTGCATTCTGCCCATGCACAGACTTTCCAGCGACATCGAACGAGCTGAGGGTGAGTGAACAAAAACTGATAATTGGGAAATCTTCCACCTGTTTGGCTTGTAATTCTGTTTATTTACCCTCTCTGCCCCGCACGGACACCTTGCAGGGTGCAATAACTGCTGCCAACTGTTTTATCCTTTCCCTCAGCTTCTTCAAAAAGTTTCAGAAACAAGTAGCTATACATGAGATCTAGAATCGCGGACGACACTTCGGCTACGGAAGGTCCTATTAACCTTGCTGAACATCTTCTGGAGCAACACTACACCAATGGCTCTGGTTATTCCACACATCAATGATTCAAGTGCTGAAATTAGCATGGTTACTTCGGAAGAGTTTACGCAAATTGAATTATCTTCTTCTCAAGTGCCGCTTGCGATTGACGAGCCATTGAGGACCTGAGACTCTACATTTAGTCCGTCCTTGTCTTGTCCCTCTATGGGTCCTCCAACAATTGTTAGGGCATTAGTTCACAAGAGCCCTCTCATCAACATGGATCTTATTTCATGTCCATCACAGTCGTTTACGGAGTCGCTTTCCAGCGATCCTGAGGTTTGTGTGCTTTGGCCCATTTTGCTAGTGACCCCTTCCTGTGCGGAGGCGAATCTGGCCCTCTGCTATGGGACTGTGGGAGGGGATTTGGGTCAGAGGCAGGTCAACTTGTAATCTGACCTTAATGGCTCAACAGCAGGGTGAAAATGATGGGAAAGTCCCCTGGAATTCAACTTCCCTCTAAGGGCCAAATGACTGTACCCAAAAAGCCTGGTGACCAGCTCTCTACTTCCAAAGATAAACAATCCCTGGGATCTAGGATGAAAATTTCTGCGGCTTCCAATTTACCTTCAGTTAAGAATAAACCAGCGCGCATCTTCCACAAACTGACTAAACGTTGCGCTGGCTCAGGGGCTTTGGTACCCTCTATGTTTAAAAAGAACAACGTTTTTCAGCCACCTGCCGTCTCGATGGGAGATCTCTCTGATGCTGAAATTTTAGAGGGAGTTGAATCCTGGAATTGGCCCCCGCGAGGTGGTGCAACCTATCGGGGCATCCGTGGTGGTGCCGGCGCTGATTATTCCATTTAACTTTCAAGCTCCTGGTTCTCTTTCAGAGTCACGGTCATACCCACTTTTAGGGCTGGAACCAAAGGAGACTGTCTGCCCCCCTGTCATCAATGGGCATCTTGAATGAGAGGTCTCCCCCTTATATACAGCAAAAAATAAGACCTACAACGGCATTTGAGATCGTACCCGGACCTAGTGGGCTTATAACTGTTTCAGGGGCCAGGCCCGAGGCACCCATTGCTGCAGTACCAATTCATGTCCACCAGACGGTCGAGTTGCCACTAGGGATCGACAGGCCAGGCCCCGTCCCCTGAGCCCCAAGATTGAAGAAACCACTTTGGACGATCTCAGACTGCCCGCTTCGGGGCTGGGTGATCGTCCAATAACTGTGCCAGTTTCTTCTCAGAGCCCATGCTCTGGGTCGCATCTCACTAATCCTGAGTTAACCCAGTCGCCTCATTCACCAAACGGTGAATGATCTACAACAACTAACGACGGACCATAAGGAGGAGAAAATAGACCTTTTCTCAATAATGTCAACATTAACTATTGCCTTGGCCCCGTTCACTAAGTTGTATGCGCAATTGAATGACACGGCTAAGGACCATACAACTTTACTGGCCATGCTCCATACTAAACTTATCTTCCTGGACGGCTTTGTGATTGCAAGTAGTGACAGATTGGTTGGGACAAAGCCTCAATGCGAGCAGGGGCTTGGTCCGACTAACGTCATGAGGCCAACAATTTCTAAATCAGTCCAGACGTTCAAAGTCGCCTTGGCAGTTGATCTAACGATGGAAGGCCGGAAACACCGCCGGCTCCCACAAAGCAGTAATGAAGAGTCTCTTCAGGCTATCATTCCAGCTGGTGCGGAAGCACAACTCTCAGGCAGTGCAGCTATTCCAATTTGTATTCCTCCTAGGCCCCCGGTGGCCGGGGTATTGACTAAAACCTCTATTAAACCCCGCACGGATGTTCAAATTGTAATACAAAAAACTTGTTTACTTGGCAGGTCGAGCACTCTTAAGCCTGCCCCACGGAAATTGTCTATTGCATCTGGTCCTCATGGCTCGTCTGTTGGATGTGCAGCCGCAAATAATACTTGAGCGTCGCCCGCACCGACGAGCCCATTGACGGACCACCTGAGTCCAACCTCACTAGCTTTGTTAGATTTAGCTACATACTCACTGGGCGACTCTGAGTCCAGCACAAGACCGGAGAAGGTGGAGAAGCCCTTGGTTGACAGAAAAAGCCCAAGTTCCACAGGGGAGAGTCATGGGAGCTTGGCCGTGGCTCGCCCATCTTTCAGACACTTGATGAAAAATATCACTGAGTACAATTGAGGGTTCACTCTCTAATTTCAAGGGAGTAGTTGCTTGGCACTTATGCAGCTTCCAAGAACCAGGCTCTTCACCCACCTAAAGATGAAGTATATGGTCGGACATGTGCAAAGCCACATCTTTCACTCATGAAACCCTAAGGCCCTGGAAAGCCTGGGAATAAAAACATCCATACACAGTCTCTCAAACTGGAAAAAATCTTGGATAGAAATAACAGGACCATTCTGAATCGCAGAACGATTATGGATCTTTTGCATTTAATTCCGAATTTGAGATCCCTGCGATCTTCTGATCTGGCGCTGATAGAATTCTGCGAAGACAATCGTCTCGATGCTGTTTTTCTCCACATTACCTCTCCAGTAGTAAAAAAACATGCTGATGGAGGCCACCGAAAGCCTACTGACTCTGGGTTTCGACATAACGGCCATAAAATCAGCAGAAGTGGCTAGTTCAATCTTGCCGAATCAGATGGTGGTGTCAAATGTCTCTGGGTCGGCAGATTTCGATCACCCTAGTAGAGAGACAGTAGCACCTCAGGCATTGCCTCCCAATGCATCAAGCTAATTGGAATAGAGTTAGAGGGTCGACAGGATTTTCGCTTTAAGATCCTAATGGCGAACTCCCCTACTCTCTACATTCCAGAGTCAAACCCACTTACGCACATGTTTTGCCAGTTGGATCAGGACTGACGCAAGGCTCTCCAAAGAGAAGAACAAGTTACTTACCAAATGGTAACTTTCTTTCGACTGGATTTACCTCCAACGTATTCCACATCTTTGACATTAATGTCCACAGCTGTGCACTTCGGAAACTATTTCAGCAGAGGGCGTCCTGCATCGATGACGTCGGGTCGATGTCCCTCGAAGGTCTCAGTCGAAGGCACGTCACCGGATGTTATAAATAGGACACATGGCGCCTGTAGCCTCAGTTTAACTTTTTTCCCTCAGAACATGTGGCACCAGTCTCATGCCTGCTTGACTGCACATAGCCTTGCGGAAACGTAAGCTGCAATCACATATGAAATTCTCCAGAGGGACAGGCTGTGAGGGCGATGTGGAATACGTTGGAGGAACATCCAGTCGAAAGAACGTTACCAGTTGGTAAGTAACTTGTTCTTCGAATGGATTGTGTCATCCAACGTATTCCACATCTTTGACAGACTCCCAAAGCAGTACCAGTAAATGGAGGAGGGAAAAGAATTTAAAGTACCCAATCAGATTTCAGAATAAAGAACTGCCTTACCAAAGGCCATATCCTGAACATGGATTGTATCCAGGGAATAATGCTTAACAAAGGTGTGAAGCGAAGCCCATGTAGCGGCATCACAAATATTCCTAATAGGAACAACGCGCTGGAGGGCGGTGGAAGCAGCCACGCCCCTAGTGGAATGAGCTTGCAACCCCTCAGGAGGGTCCTTACCCGCCAATCGGTAACACTCCGTAATAGTGAGGATAATCCACCTGGACAAGGTCTATTTGGTAACAGCCTGGCCCAATCGGTGTCCAGCATATCCTACAAAGAGTTGATCGTCCACTCTGACCCTGGACATCCTAGCAATGTAAAAGCTCAGAGCTCTCCTAGGATCCAACCGATGGAGATGCTTCTCTTCCTTACCAGGATGAGGAGAGGGGTAGAAATAGGGGAGAACCACTTTCTGACTCAAATGAAATTCAGAAACTACCTTAGGTAGAAAGTACGGACGTACCCAAACTACTACCCTGTCCTTGTGGAACACAGTAAAGGGCGGCTTAGAGGAAAGTGCCTGCAATTCACTCCCTCTGCGAGCGGAAGTAGCCACAACCAAGAACACAGCCTTGAAAGACAACAGTCTCAAAGGACAAGATTGCAAAGGTTCAAACGGAGCACCCATGAGAAATTTCTAAACCAAATTTAAATCCCAAACCGGCACCTGGAAAGGAGACAGTGGGAACACATTAGTCAGTCCTTTAAGAAATTTAGAAATCAAAGGAATCTTAAAGTAAAAACATTCTACAGACGAGCGCTTAAATATAGACAGCGCCGCCAGGTAACCCTTAATGGTACCAACTTGAAGACCCCTGTGGGCCAAAGAAAGCAAAAAAAGACAAAACCATAGGAATGGAGCACTCAAAAGGATCCACACTGTGACCTCTGCACCAGTCGCAGAACTTACGGCAATGGTACAGGGATTTTGTTGCAGGCCACCTGGCAGAAAGCCACACCTGCATCACGTCATCAGGGAGGTCCCAATCCTTAAACCTCAACCTTTTAGATACCAAGCGTGAAGGTTGAGAGTCTTGACCTCTGGATGGAGAACCTGACTCCCCCCCCCCCCACGCGCGAGAGCAGATCCTCTCGGTAGGGAAGATGGCGTGGAGGGCATATTGACATTTCTAGAAGGTCCGGGTACCACGCTCTCCTGGCCCAATCCGGAGCAGTGAGCATCATGTGGGGAATCACTTGAGGAATGACGGGGACTGGAGGAAACGCATACAGCAGTGGGAATGACCAATCCACTACAAACGCGTCTCCTAAGGCTACTCTTGGAGGAAATTCCCATGAGCAGAATCTCTCGCACTTCCGGTTGACACTGGTGGCAAAGAGATCCACTTGCAGGGTTCCCCAAAGGGCGAAGATCTTCTGAAGGACTTCCTGAGCCAACACCCACTCGTGAGAGATAGTGCTCTGCCTGCTTAGAGCGTCCGCCGCCGCATTTTTGTCTCCGGCCAGATGAACTGACAAGATCGAAATTCCCTGCTGGATGGCCCAGAACCAGAGCTGCATTGCCTCTCTGCACAACGGGAGTGACCCTACCCCCCTTTTTTGTTGAGGTATGGCCACTGTGTTGTCCATCATGATCAGGACCCACTTTCCCCGTACAGACGGCAGAAAAGCCTTCAGGGCTAGCCTGATGGCCCTCAGCTCTAACAGATTGATGCAGAGTTTGGACTCTGACGGACACCAATGACCGCTGGCTGTCAAGTCGTAGGCATGAGCGCCCCATCCTGTGAGGGAAGCATCCGTCACTACAGTCACCTCCGGCCACGGTTGCCAAAACGGTTCCCCCCCTCATCAGGTTCCCTTCGTTGGCCCACCACAGAATATCGTGGGAGACCAAGAGTGGAATCTGAACGGGATCCGACATCTTGCCTGAGAACTGTGACCACTGCATCTTGAGGACCCATTGCAGGGATCTAATCCGCAGCCTGGCCTCTGGCATCAGAAAAATGCAGGATGCCATGAGGCCGACCAACCTTAAGAATTCGAAAGCCGGGAGACTCTGGGCATGTTGAAACTTGTCCACCATCTACACAATGTGATGAGACCTCCCCTTGGGAGGTGAGCACTTCCCCAAAGACGTGTCTAACACAGCCCCGATGTACTGGAGCTGTTGGGAAGGTGTCAGATGCGACTTCTTGAAATTCAGGGAGACGCCCAGCCTGTGGATGGTGCGGCAGGTGAGACCGAGGTGATCCAACGCTTGCTCAGGAGAGCGTGCCCGGATCAGCCAGTCGTTCAGATAGGGCTATACGGGAATCCCCCCTCGCCTGAGATACACTGCCACCAGCACCATTAGCTTGGTGAAGACCCTCGGGCGGAGGTCAATCCAAACGGCAGGACCCGAAGCTGAAAGTGTGAGTCGCCAGCCGCAAACCTCAGGTACTTTCTGTGCTTGGAATGAATCGGCACATGAAAGTAAGCATCCTGTAGGTCCAGAGACACCAACCAATCCTGAAGTTGAAGGGCCTGGAGGACTTGAGAAAGAGTAACCATCTTGAACTTGTCCTTCCTGAGAAGTTTGATCAACCAAAGCAAGTCCATGATGGGTCTCAATGCCCTGTCTTTCTTCGGGATAACAAAATAAGGGGAATACCATCCCTTGTTCCACTCTGCTACAGGCACCAGTTCTATAGCGCCTTTCTCCAGCAGGGTTAAGATTTCCTGCGCAAGGAGCGGATCCAGAAGCTTCAAAGAGTTTCCCCAGTGGATTGTCATGAGGCCGCTGAAGGAAGGGAAAGTAGTAGCTGTGGGCTATGGTATCCAGAACCCATACATCTGAAGTAATGGCTCGCCACTCTTCGTGATGCTGAGACAGTCTGCACCCAACCGGCGAACCATGGGACAAGGCCTCATGACTGTTTGGAAGCGGCTGCTGCAGTGCCTGAAGGCAAAGAGGCAGCTGCCTGAGCGGCTTTGGCCCCTCGATTTCCCCGACCACCATGGGTACTTTTTCACTGGCCCCTTTGACTGGCGGCCCCTCTCAATCTACCAAAGGAGGAGTAGTAACATAGAGAACCTCCCCTCCAGTGCTGTCCACTAGGACGAAAAGGCAGAGGTTGACGCACAGCTGAGCTTAAATATTTAGCCACAGCTTTCGAGGTCTGCAACCTCTCAAGGCTCTCGTCAGCCTTGCTGCCAAACAAATGTGCCCCATCAAAGGGCATGTTCAGAAGACAGGCCTGCACATCCGGAGCAAAACCTGACTTCCACGACCATGCAAATCTGCGTATAACGGTGCTCGCAGCCATAGATTGGCTAACACTGTTGGCCGTATCCAAACCCGACTGAAGGGATTCGCACATGGCATCCTTGTCGTCTTGCACGAGAGAAAGGAAGCCATCCCTTTCTTCCCCCTTGGGAATATGCTCAGCCGCTAAAGAAACAGTTCCACAGAGTGTGTGAGAACCTTGCTAAGGCACAAGTGGAGTTGGCCGATTTCAATGCCATGCTCCCCGCAGAAAATACCTTCCGAGCACAACAGTCGAAGCGTTTGTCATCCCTATTAGGAGGGATGATAGGATACGCAGCCTGCCTCGAGGTGGCTGTGGCTGCCTGAACCACCAAACTCTCGGGAGTGGGGTGAGTGGATAAATAGCTGGGGTCGCTAACGGAAGGGCAGTACTTTTTAGTCAAAGATTTATTAACAGCCGGAAGAGATTCCGGTGACTGCCAAGCAGCTGCCACCCTTTTCTGTAAGACGAGATGAAATGTTAACACCGGTCAGAGGACGGACCTTGATCTAAGATGTTCGTTAGATCATCCTGCACAAAGTCTTCAGGAGGACTGGACCATCCCAGATACTCCGAGACCCTAGTCATGAGCCTCCTGTATGAAGGCTCAGTATGAGCCCCAGGCTCAGACCTAACAAATGCCACTTCCGGAGAAGTGTCCAACCCACTGGCATCATGGAGGGTTTGCCTCAACTCCTCCAACTGACTGTCTCCAGAAACAATTGGAGCCACATCCAGTTCACCAGGGTCCTCAAATTCAGACCTTTCTTCCTCTTCAAATATGTCATCCAGAGGGAGTTGAAACCCTGGCCTGGGGACAGAAGAGGGTCTGTAGTCCAATACAGGCCTCACAGACTTCGCCATAGCCTTCCTAGGAGGATCCAGCACATCGGGTTACTCCAATGGCAAATTTCGGGCAAAAATACCAAAGGCGTAGAGGGCGCCGAAGGCTTCGACGCTGAGAGCATCAACAACCTCGGCGTCGTGAGTTGCCGACGGCTTCGCCGTCGACACTGGTGCCGACGTCTGATAAAACAGCAAAGCGTCGATGTCCGAGTCGGGCGGACACGGTGCTGACCGAGTTGACGCCGGCTTCGAGCCCTTAGTAGGTTGCTGCAGTCTCGCTGGGGACGAGGACCGAGACCTAGAAGCACGTCTCTTGCGACATTCTGAAACCCTGTCCGAACGGGTCCTCAAAGGCTCCCGATGCGAGTCGCAGACCCGAGCCTGAAGTCGTGCGAGCCACTGTACGAGACCGATCCTGGCCGGCTTCGTTAGAAGGCGCGTCCGGACCGTGCCCTGCGACTGAAATATTGCTAACATTTGCTCCTTAAAGGCAGCCCACTCCTTCAGAATTGAGGACTTTGTTGGGCATGCAACCTTCGTCGCAGCGCCATCCTCCAAGGAGGATGGGGAAGGCGACTGGTGACGGCGCTTCCGCGAATGCCACAACGAGGAAGAAGAATGGTGGGAACCACTCCGGTACCGAGAACCCCAGGCCTCCTCGCGACGCAGAGAGTCGTTGGTAAACGCCCCTTTGGTTTTTGACTTGGATTTATTGGGATTACTGTGCTTAGAACCCCTACCTACCTGGAGCTTCCACTTCCGCTGCCACAAAGTCTTGGTAGTTATCGACTGGCATTTTGAACAGTCGTCGGTGTTGTGACTCTCACCCAAACACCACAAAGAAATGCGATGTGGGTCGGTGATCGCCATTTTCGAATTGCAAACCTGGCAGGTCTTGAAGCCAGAACAGCGGAGTCGGAGGGGTCGAAGAAAAAGACGTTACAACGATGATAACACACGAGGTGCGCTGAGTTTCACGAAGCAACACGTTTGCAGAAAAAACAGAACTGAGGCTACGGGCGCTGTGCGTCCTATTTATAACATCTGGTGACGTCGCCCTCGACAGAGACCTTCGAGGGACATCGACCCGACGTCATCGACGAAGGACGCCCTCTGCTGAAAAAGTTACAACTGTGGACATTACATGTCAAAGATGTCGAATACGTTGGAGGACACAATCCATTCGAAAGAGAACTTACAAAGACCCGTTGGGAATGGGCAGAGTTCCAACTGGTCCGCTTGAAAAAATATCTGTGTCAGTAGATGCTGCATCATCAATGCGCCTGGTCAAATGTAATGCCTTGTCAACAACTGTGAGGAAACCAGCCATGCTCAATGGGGACTGGTCATGGCTTACAGGGGCCCAAGTGGCCAATAGATCTCTATAGCCATTCAAGGTTAACATCCATGGGTCGCCCCGAGCAGTCCCTAGTGCTATTCCTACCTTGAAAAGAAAGGTAAAACTGATTTCATGGAATACTCAGGGATTTACCCACCTCACTGTCCCCTCGGACATAAATTTGGGCGATTACGATTTGATTTGCTTTCAGGAGACCTGGTTAAGGGAGTCCCCACGTATGGATGGATTTGAAGTCTCCATTAACCCTGCCAAAAAAGAGATCACGGGTCGTTCCTATGCTGGTCTCTTGACGGCGGTGAGAGCAGATATCCCTTTCAATCTGTTAAACTCAGCAAATAAGAACCTGCTTACTCAAGTTTCTATGATTGGTTGGGAGAACTACGGCCCTCAGAGAGATGTTAAAAGCCTAACATTCATTAGACTGATTATAGTCTATTGGAACCCTGTATGGATGGGTGATGAAGAGTTCATAGACCAAATTGCTGAAACCCTCGATGACAACTTAATGCAATATGGGCCAGCTCACTTATCCTATGTGGGGACCTTAATATTCCAGATTTAGCAACAGCGGCACAAGATCGCAACTGGAACTTAGATGATTCTCGCAACACTAGACAACAACTCTGGTGTAATTTAATGGACGCTCACGATATGCACATCTTGAATGACAATTGTTTAGGTGATAAGCCATCGCAGCCGGCGTGGGAGAACTTGGGGATGACATCTACCATAGATTATATGTACGTCTCAAAAAGCTTGCTGCCTTTAATTGAGCGCTTCCAAATTGTCAAAACCACACATAGCGACCATCAGGTGCTTCAACTGGATTGGTTCCCCACAGATTGTCCGGTTCGTGAGTATTTTCCAACAGCCCTGGTTACTTGCAATAAAGGTCTTCTTTTGAAACTCTCACCCCCAGAGATTAATTCACAATCAGCTGAATTTTCGCACTTAGGAGTAACTATAAATTATTCCCCTTTTTTGGAGAAATTTCATCGGGACACTGGGAGGGGTGGAATAGCGCACAATTTTAATCAGGCATTTGACCCATAACTGGTTACACGAAGGAAAGCAACAAGGCAAATTGCTCAAAGAGCTAAAAAATCAGATCTTGCAGAGGATCTTTTAGTAGCAAAAACCACCAGGCTCCACTACAAGAACTGGTTACGGGATTCGAGACATCTCCGTCTCCAAAGAGATGCTGAGGCTATGCTATCAGCCCTGGGAAGTAGAGACCCAAATAGATTCTGGTCTCTGATTAAGGCGGATGATCGTGCTCTGAAAGCAGACCAAACAAACCTGATTGGGGAAACCATATGGTCCTCACATTTTGGCAAATTATACTCTGCACCTGTCAGTCCGTCATCTCGTTTGACAGCAAAGAAGACAAGGATTCGTGGGTTATTTCGACTTTCCCAGTCGATATTTCCCGAAGAATAATGAATCTGAAAAATTCTAGGGCTCCGGTGCCGAACGACTTGTCAAACCTAATGTTGAAGGAGTTCCCAGAGGATTGGGCTGCATTTATCACAGGCCTGTTCAGGCAAATAGCTCTGTCCCACCTTCTGCCGCCTTCATGGACGAAAGCAATAGTGGTCCCCATTCATAAGAAGGGCGATTGGAGCAAGCCCAAGAACTTTCGGCCTATTTCCTTGCTCAATGTGATTGGCAAGCTTTATAGTTCAATTTTGTTGGAACAATTCACTGGGTGGTGCAGAGAATCGGAGTGTGTCGATAGTTTTCAAACTGGTTTCGTCAAGGGCCTCGGCACCTCTATAAACATCCTTCTTCAACTCTTGAAGGGCAGTTTGAGCCCCGCCAAACCAAATATCTATATGGCGTTTGTGGACCTATGTTCAGGCCTTGGAGTAGATCAATCGTGGCAAACTATGGTCCAAATTAATTTTGAAGAAGTGCCCGACGTCTATACCCTACCCTATCAGAGATCTGCACACCAATACATCCTTACGTGTAAGGCTCACTAAAGCCAGCTTACTCTCAGACGAAATAAGAACTTTTCGTGGAGTGAAGCAGAGCTGCCCTTTGGCACCAGGGCTCCTCAACTTTTTTTTTAGAGGACCTCCCTGAATCTTTTGCAGAAACGTTGGAATTTCCTACGAAGGTTGGGCGAGCTCATTTACCACACCTGCTTTATGCTGATAATGTGCTGAGTTAACAAACCCTTGTTGGTCTCCGACAACAACTTGACACCTTGCATTGTTACACTATTAATAACGACTTGGAGATCAACAGGGGGAAGACTAAAATCTTGACATTTGGCCTCGGCACGAAGGGCCTAAACCGTCACACATGGTTTATGACGGAGAAAAAATTGAAAAGGTCAATCCTTTAAGTATTTAGGAGTGTAGTTAAGTAACTCCTGTATCGAAGCCCCAATGTCTGCTCACCTGCAAAGCAGAATGAAACTGCTCTCGAGCCAAGCATCTGCGGTCAATAAGAAGTTTGGCTGTTTTTTGCTATCTCCGGTACCAAAGTACTACAAGGCTAAAGTTGTACCAACTCTAACATATGGGGCAGAGGCTTTGGTCAACCTTCCAGTCTATCTCCGGAAACGCCTCGAAGGGGTTTTTTGGAAAAATATCCTGAGCCGTCCACCCTCCACACCAATGGCCTTGATCCGGAGAGAGTTAGGTCTTAACTCCCTGAAATGCACAATGAGCTGGAACAGTTTGGCCTTGTTCAGAAAGTGTCACGAACAGTCTCGGCCTGCAGTTGTAGATTTGATCTATAGAGAGATCCAGACGGTCTCAAACCAAACATTGGTGAAATGGTCAGCAGCATCCTTGTCCTTGCTGGACGAAATCGGCAGTTCTTTGGAACAACTTTTGGCCAATCCCGAGAGAGGAAAGCCCAGGAGCACGACTGGATTAAAACTCTAGATCAGGTCAAAGGGTATAAGCTAGTGGCAGACTTTCCTTCTGAAATTTACAGTTGAAATACGCCCTCCGCTTACTTTTTCCAGACAAAAGGGCCAGGGACTTTTTTCAGCGAACAAGACTGAATCTACATCCAATAAATGAAATTAGAGCAATCAGAGGCCAGGTAGATGACAATTTGTGTCGTTATTGCTAGGCCCCCAAGACCCCAGAGTCTCTCATCCATTTGATGGCTCAATGTCCCGTCTTGAAAGATCAGCGTACTGAACATTTTGCTTTTTTTTTTTTCGGACTTCATCTTGATGGAGAAGAAAGTATGGTGGTCTTGCCTAATGTCAGGTCAAAAAATATCCTATGTGTTAGCAGTGATGACATTTTTGCTGGAGGTCCTCCCGGAGAGTGCCCTGTCCATAAAATGTTAATTTAAATTCGAATTTCAATTTAAAAGTGGTGACATACTCCGTTTTGTTTTTTCTTCTGTTTATTTTCTTAATTTCAGTTTAGCTAAAAAAAAAATGTTTATGCAATTTTGACGCAAAAAAAAAAAGCACCCCCGTCATTGTTTTCACCATTTTAGTGTTCCTTGTCCTTTCTTGTTCCTTCCCTGACATCCAGGGTGGGAAAGTCCTTTGTGTGATTTTTATGTTCGGCGGGAGTCCTGTGGACTCCCTGCCAAGGCTCCAGATTGTCTGAAGGCAGGAAGCGAGGGAGGAGACCAAAACTCAGCAGCCCTTTGTCTTCCAGCCAGAGTGTGAAATTCCAGTTCAAACTGGGAGACTGGCAGTCCTGAAAAGATTGCCAACCCCCTAAGCTTGAATGCTGCAAGTTTGTTTGATTGGCTGGGTTTCTGCATAAAATTCTGAACCTGGAAGCTGAAGAGATAGTCGACCATTGGAACAAAAACAGAAGAATACGTGGCTGAAACAATTGCCAGCAACCAGAGAGCCTGCTGTGTAAACAGAGCCTCTGCAGCCCTTCCTTCCTATTGACCTGGGGACTCTGAAAACGAAGACCCTGACCCAGAGCCTAGTGAGACACACTAGGCTCAAGACCACCTGCATTTTGAGCCATCTCACGCCATGCTGCAACCTTGCGGGGATGCAATACCCCAATGCCCTGTTACCTCGAACCATTGTGCCGTGCACGGTCTCCCGAATTACAAATCTCGCTGAAACACCATGGGCACCCTGCTGGATCTCCAGAGGCACAATTCCAGTCCGAAAAGTCCCCTCACCAGAGTGCTGGACCTTGAAAATGACCAGAATCCGACTGCGATATTCGGTCTTCTGTGTTCCTGAAAAAGGCGCCAAATCCACAGAGCTGTATCCAGCTGCGAGGAAAACCTTGTCTAGATGCTTCCCTGTGATCCATGATGCAAAAGTCCTTCTAATGTCCTGTCTTCTGTCTTTTTGATGAAGTAATTCAACGGCCAGGTTTTTGGCTGCAGATCCTGAAGTCCTCCTGCTGCAAAATCTTCTTCTTTGCTGAGGTACTGTACTGGCTTGGGTATTTACTTACCTTAAGTCTCTTGTGATTCCTTTGTAGTTTTGGGGTGTTTTCTATGATTGAGAGTCATCTCGTCCAGTGCACCCAGGCCCCTGCTGGAATCCTCCTGGGGTCTCTTCTCTGAAGCCCCTGGACCGTCAACTAACTCTAAAGTAAAGTACTTACTTGTTCTAAAAGTCTTCCTTAGGAACTTTTGCTACTTAAGAACCTATCCTGGCCTGCCTGTTGGACACTAGACCCTAGTGACCCCCCTTCTGCCACTGAGAACACTCATGCTACTAGAATAAGGGAAATACTACTAAGGATTAGGCCTTTTGCCTGGCAAAGAGAATAAGTGTTTAAACGTTTACTTGCAAAAGAAGATGGTTGGTAACTGTAACTCAGAGTGAACAGTTACAAAAGTTATTACTTACCTTAGAAATGTTCTGCCAATCTGAAAAGTATATAAAAGGTTGTTTTACTTAGCTTAGAAATGTTTTGCGCTTCTGAAAAGCATATGTAACATCTTTATTTCCTTAGGAACTGTTTTGCCATTCTAACAGAAATTAGATGTAAGGTTATATTACTCATTTGTGAATTGGTTGTGCCTCTTGCCAAAAGTAATGCTGTTGGTTTCACTTCATTATTCCTGTCAAGATAAATGTATGAGTGTCCCCAACTGGGTCTTGCTTTGCCTGACTTGCTGTTAGCCTGTCCCGAATAAGTCTGCATTAGGTTTTACCTACCTAGAATAACTTTGAGTCATACATAAAGTGTAACACTGGGTTTTGCTTTCACTTGTCCTTCCCCTTCTGTAATGGCTTGGTACGCGAAGAACGATGGTCTGGAGGGTTGCCCAGAGCAATGCCATAGGTTAAGATTCATTCTAAACCTTCCAGCCATCACCTCTTTGTTTTTGCCTGGTCTGTTTTAGACAGACACAAAAACAGTCTTATGAGTCTTTAAGTTGCTGATAGCGCCTGCAAAAGGTGTATAGGTTTACTTACCTTGAGTATTACTGTGTAATCCTAAAATAAGTTTGAGTTATTGCTTCCCTTACTCTATGAACTGAAAAGCAACTGTAATTGAATATTATACCCCAAGCTCCAACTCTCCTAGAATAACTGTGTTATCCTGAATCAGAGTTATAGGTTCCTAGAATCTGTGTTTCACTAGATCAGAAAAGTATATTGTCCAGTTGATATTATTTATTTATTTGCATTTGGTTTATACAAACCTTTACAAACATTGTTTATAAGCTTAAAACTAATACAATATGTTCTAAAAGCATTTATTTCACATACATGAATTCAATTATTTGCTATTTAAAATATCAACATCACATACTTCACAGCAAGTGTACAAATTACTATGTAATTTCTTGCTGAGCGTCACGGTACAACTGCTAGGGTCTACTATCCTTATATTACTAAATATACCATCCAATGGCCCACTGACAGTAAATCGATAGCCAAGAGCCGGTTAGGGATAATATAACACCACTTCGATCTAGGGGACAATGCTCACCGAACCTGGGGTACTTAGCCAATTTAATCTGTTGGAACCTGCCACGGTATCACCACAGAAACTAGACAATCAGTAAACTAAGAGAAAAAATATACCAACCCAGTACCACAACCTGATACATCAACTAAACTACAGGGATTATGAGAAATAGAACCCACTAACCAAATCCTCAAATTTCTGCATACTTAATTCACACAAAAACCCACACAACCACCTATCTCGCAGCAAACCGCACAGACTTCACCACACTGCAACAACAATCAACACATAGATCGCAACAACAGCACGCGAGGACCCTCTTCAATCCTATATGCACACCCAAGCTCAGCGCACCGTGAAAACCGAAATGAAGCTGCCAACAGTACACCACCTCTCACTTTCCTACGCCCTCTTCACCCACTAACCCACCCCCCACCTTTTTTTGTTTACAGATCCGCCTGAGTGCCTGGAGACCAACTCTGTTGGTGACGCCACGCTATATAAATACCTTTAACATTAACATTAAAAGTAATCTAAAAAGTAACTATTGGTTTGACTTCCCTAGAACTCCTATTAGGTGTTCCTAATAAGGTTATATGCTTTGGTCTGTGTACCTTCAAGCATAGTGTTGTGTTTTTCTGTAATGGGTTTATATGATCTGTGATAGTACTTATTGCCCCCAAGATTTACCTGGGCCTACTTGTATTTAAATCATTTATTTTTTACAATACATAATGTTTCTTTGATAATTTGCATTACCATTTAATTTGTACTGATTCCACAGTCCTCTCTCTCTCCTAAGTTAAGCCTGGCTGCTCTGTCTACGCTACCATGAACTCAGGTGGTACAGCCTTATACTAAGAGTGGAGTCTTGTACGGTCTCAGTTGAAGAAAAGGAGGTGGACGGCGACAGTGACAGCGGTCTATCCAACCTGGGAACCGCATCAGCGGCAAACATGGCGGAATCGGTCTTGCGGTTCTTGCCCTGGTCTTGGAACCCCACGGATGGGCTGTCCTCAAAGGACTTTGACCTCCTCCCGGAGGCAGACCGCTTCTGGGACCGACCGGTCCTGAATGAGGTATGACCCTGCTCGGAGCACAAGTCAGAGGCCTTGCTTCACTTGAGCCATGCCGCCAGCCTACTATACCAGTCTGTCTTTGAGAAGCCCAGGCATATCTCGCACCCAACCTCGTTGTGGTCCGAGTGCAGGCAGTATAGACACTTTAGATGTCTGTCCTCCACGAAGACTTTCCTTAGCCCACATTGGGTGCAGTGTCTGAAAAGTGACCTTCCCTCCTTGTACTCCTCCGTCATGGTCAGAGGGCGCAAAGTAGGCCCAAGACGGCTTTCCAGAAATGTTGATGAAAAATTGGTCTTGAGGGGTGCACAACTTCACCAACAACGGATCCCCATTGCCGGCCGATGAAGATTAGAACACATGGGCTCCGATGAAGCACAAATAGAACTTTTCTGTGAAAAACATGGAAAAAAATATAAAATAGCTAGTAGAGCAACTCAAGGACACCCAAAACTGAAGCATGCAGTAAAAATCTAAAGATGGTTTCCAGAGACGGGGCTTAAGGAGAGGACTGTCATTGGCTGGGGGCAGTATGACCCAGAGGACGTTGATTGGTTTAGAGGAGAAATACAGTTTTAAAGAGAAAGTTTTTTCTTTTACGGAGGATTCCCAGCCGGACGACGGAAAATATTCATGAGCATGTGAATCCATGCCAGACCCCATGCTGGAAAACATCTAATCGTCAATTGGCAATGAGTCACAGGGCTGAAAGACGGGAAAAGTATCCAAGAAAATGTTGTCCGGGTCAGGTTCAGGTGCCGGGATAGTAGGCCAAGTACCCTGTTCCTCAGCAGGGACCCAATTATTTGGGTCTTGAGAGATGGGGTCCTGTGAGACGTGATTCGGATCTGGAGATACTAGATATCATATTAATCCTGGTCTACCTGGAAGACATCAATAGGAGTTTCGAGTGTGTGTTGTCCAGACAGGGATGCACATTGTGTACCTGGTGAATGGAGCCTTGGAAGGTATAGGGCAAGTGTTCATAAGCTTATGTCTCTTAACCACATCATCAAATTGGTCTGAAAATGTAATAAATTCAGAATTCCTCTCCATACAGATCTCAAATTTCTCCCTAGTCCACACAGAGGAAGAGAATTCATCTGGGCGGGAAGAGGGGGAGTTCGGGATGAATCAGCTGGAGCAGGATCCTGTTGCAGGGTCAGAGAGAGAGGGGGAAAGGCTGGGGAATACCATTCTGACAAAGAGGAGGCCTTTTTAGGTCCAGAAGTGTGAGAATGGGCTTTAGAAAGCTTTTCACGAAGCTTGGGAAGCATTTTTGGAAGGAGGGGCCTGTTTCGAGCCATCTTTCAAAGCTGCCGCACCGAGGGCCGGAAATTTATGTGACGCGCCCAGTAAAGTTGAAGTCCTAGGGCATTGCGCAGGCTGTGATTGGGGGAGCGCAGCAGGCTCTAAGACACAAGGTTTGGTAGGCCTTGAAGTTTTCGATGGGCCGATGGTTTGCTCCAAGAATCCATCAATTGAGGCCTGGGAGTTGTGCGCTTACGTTTAGTGCAGTGTGTGTCCTTGTCACTGGGGTGTGGAGTCCCCATCGCATTGCCAGCAGCATGCTTATCGGGGTTGGGGACGGACACGCAGGAATCCACCGACTCCACAGGTGCGACTACGGCATCTGAATCCGAGCCGTGGCTGCCAATGGACACCTTGTCTGAGGTGCCGGAGGGAGAGCGACTCTCGGCCTGCATAGCGTAGGCCGCCCACTGCTTGGTGTGCCTGTCTTTTAGGGTTCGGGGCCAAAAAAGCTTTCAGGCCTTGCAACGCTGCTCATCTTGGTCAAATTCCCTTGGAGTGTTTTTCCAAGGGAATTTGCTGTACAAGACGGGGAAAATTTAAAAGGTGTTCTCTCCATAATGGAGAGAAAAGGGAGTCAGACAGAAGAAAAGGGGTAAAGAAGAGGCATTTTCAAGAGAAAGTCAGTAACGTGTCCCCACTCTCCCTACTGTGAGGCCAGGCCTGAGTGCCAAGGCCGAGAAGAAACCAGCCAGCGAGTTGCCGTAGGTATGGAGTCGGCGAAGCAAGATCAGCCGTCGAGAAGATGTCAAGTAGTCGTCGAGAAAGCCGTCGAGGATGCCTGGTGATAACGCATCAAGCAAACACAAAAGCAAAATAAACTCGGTAATGAGCTACGCATTAATCGGCCAACTAGACAGGCAGAAAAAAACTATCTGGTGGGGCCTTGACACGTGAAGGATTTTGGGTACACTACACATCTCGTTAGGGATAGTGTTACAGTCACAGCAAGGTCAAAGTGTCTTTTAGATCTTCGAAAGAAAGCTGCAATACTCTGCGATTACCACTAGATGTCGGACTATTGTGAGAAACCTGATTGCATTCTCACACCTATTCCCCGGGGATCTTCTATTTAGGTGGGCTGGGAAGGGTCATGCCTTTTTGGACCCAGAACCTGGGGGTAGACAAGCAAGGGAGGTTCATCTGGGTAAAGTGTCTCTTGGGACTGGGAGAGAATGCCCAAGGGCGAGACATAGTATTCCCCCGATCTTGATGACAATTTACCCTACCCTCCTGTACCTTTGTAGGCTACTGTGACAGTACCTTACCCCTTGACAACATACAAAGTACTGCGAAGAGGAAGAGGCCTCTTCGAGTGAAGAATATTACCTATGAAATAAAACATTATAGTACTGAAAAAAAGAAGATGCGAGCAGAGGCAAACCAGTATGTTCAATACATGTGTCCCACTAACGAGGTCAGGCAAAGTCAGGCACTTAAAACTAACTACTAACAAATGCAGCCTATCAGCCCTTGCTCGGAGTATAAAATGGACAGAGTCAGACAACCCAGAGAGAACAGTATACGCAGAGCACAAGGAGCAGTAGGAAGGGGTGTTGTGTGCAAGAGTGTCCCTGAGAGAACAGAGTGGCGAGCTGTCAGAAGTCTGCAAAGGAAAGTCGGCAGTGTGGCCAGGGAGCCAGACGGAAGAGGTGCTGGGTGCCAGGTGTTAGGGAGAATTCTCTGTTAAGGCTAATTTCCCAAACCTAGCGAGTCCCCCAGCAGCTTTGCTGGATTTTTGGGGTTTATTTTTTTCTCCTGCTAAGAAAGGCTCTTTTTCTCCCACTCTTAGACATGATTTGAGAATGTCCTTTGACTATATAATGTGTTTTATGGGCTATGGGGTCTTTTACTCCATAGGGCTTCATGTGTTTTTGGTATGTGTGTTACACAGCACCCTCAGTGCAGTAACACAGGGGTGTCATAGTGACCCCCAAACATAGACTCCATACCCTGGGACTGACAACTGTCTCCCACGGCATGTAAAGTCACCAGTGGCTTTACTAGTCTCAAATTGAGAACAGAACCAGTACAAACCATCATATTGTGGAAGTACTGGTAGGGGTAATTAGATTGCCCCTGGGCACTGTCCAGTCCCCCCCTTGTCGAGTTTCTGGCTGGTGGCAGTGGATACCACACGAAATATTCCACCGGATTTTTAAAGATACCGCCGGGTTATTTATTTAATATTTATTCCCCGGTTGGTTTTGCCAGGACTCGGTTTTAAAATGGCGTTTGTGTTCGCCTCTGAGACTCTAACCCAAGTCGAGCCCTTTGTTCCACTTTTTGGCGGGCTTCTCCACAGAAGCCCTCCAAATGTTGCCACTATGTCTGGGGTCAACAGAATGTGTGGGAGGGGGATTAGGCACCCTGGACTGTGTTGCCTTGGCAACTAAAGTCGCACTCTTTTGTGATTGGCCCAGTGGTGAGCCGCCCTGCTCACCACTTAGCATGTTTGAGTGACAGCTAGGCTGATGAATGGGGGTTTGCTGCTTAAAATAAGGCTTTGGGGACTGGAACTTCAGAAGTCGCCACAGGACCTAAAGAATCCGAAGAGGGGAGAAGCTGAGCCATCTACAACGACGACACCACCGGTGGAGCCCTACTGTACGAACTCACCACTTCCCCGACGACAGAGGAAATCTTCTTCCAGGAGAGCCTTCTTCCCTTTGAGCTGGTGGGACCAACCAGTTCGCCTTTTTCACCTTCCTGGATCGTCTCGTGGTCGAATCGCCCTGCCAAGCACCCCGGTGGCCAGATAGCCACGCTTCACCACTACCGTGAATAAAAAGGGTCGTACCTTTTAATCCGGGAAACTCTGCGGCTGGTTTCTTCCCTGGCAGTGCAATGACGTCCAGCTTTCCTCCACATCGAGATCATCTCTTCCCCTGAACGAAGCCCCGACTTGCACCCGCTGCCAGGAACAACTGCCCCTGCCGGAGCTTTCTCACCATTTTAGGTACTGTGTCCCGCCTGGTCTCTCTTGCAACCGATTGTCCAAGGTGTCCCGTAAATCCTTGACTCTCTATCCTGGGTTGACCTCGGACCTGCTAAGTTTACCTTTTTGAACTGATCCAACCTCTTTTGACTTTTCCGCAAAGACTATGAGTGCATTTCCACTCTGTGATCTTGGGCACAGTAGACCCTGCCTTTCTTGACTTGCTGTGGGTTTCTTAAAAGTGATGGTGCTGTGTTATTTTCCTATTCTGCCTTTTCTCTCCCTTTTTAAACAAATTATTGGAGTGCCATCTACGGTTACGCGCTCACCTCTGTTTTGCTAAATAAGTGGTGTCTTAACCTAGACTTGTCGAATAATTAACTAGGGAGGTGTATATACTGATAGTGACTGTGTTTGAACTTGCTTGACATATTAGTGCCAGTGTATTTTTACAAGTGTGTTTTTAAATAAATAATTATATACTTTTATACCAAAGCTCTGGTCAGTGTTTGCTTGTGCTACTGTATTTTTAGCCCTATTGTGTATACTCTATATATTGCCTAACTCTTCTTGAGAGAAGTCTGACTGCTCAGCCACAGCTACCAGGTAAATATGGTTGGTGCAGACTGCTACCAATTGGGTTTACTGCTTACTCCTGTGGTCTTAAACTTTTTGCAGTGGTCCCTAAGGGAACTGCACAGGTTTCTGCCTAACACCAGGTTTGCAGACTGTCCCTGTGGTGAACACCCAGAACTGTTTTTTACCCTGGCTGGAACGCCAGTCCAGGGTTGTCAGAGGGGCAGCCCTCCCTTTTACGAGTAAGAACGAAAACGCCAGTGGTCCAGACGCGAACGCAGATGGGTTTCAAGGGCTGAATGAAACCTGGCGCGCGACTAAGCTGAACATACATTGTGGCCGCGTAATCCTGTGCGACAGGTGGTTAAATTGTACGAATCTGAAACTGAAGGAGAGCGGCTGGCCGGTAATGAAAAGTAATGTAACATTGTGACAGGGCTGAATCTCCCGAAAACCACGGAGTGAAAAGCTGCTGTGGGAGCTAGCTAAGTCGAAGCAACTGCAGATAATACATGAAAGCACGTTGTAAAAGTCAAAGAAGTGGCTGAGGGCAGCGCTGAGGTGACTGGTTGCGTGACCTGTAATGGGTGGACCACATGGTCTAAAACTGCGCCTAGACCAGAAAGCCCTAATATATAAAGAAAGGCCCTAAACCCCAACGTTATGCCTAGGATAAAGAGTCACTGGTTGCGTAACCTGCTATGGGTGGAATGTGCAGTCTAAAACTGCACCACGACCAGCAGGGGGCTCCAACGAAAGAGTTGTAAGGTGAGAAGAACCTGTGAACTTTGTTTTGTGAGCAAGAACTGTATTGAACTTGGGGAAGGAAACCCTGAGCCTTGAATGAATACCACAGGAATGTTTTGATAACTGGCTACTACATGAACTGGTAACTGAAGATTGGGGAAGGGCACCTGAACTTCTTATGTACCTTCTTTTTTAACTGAACTTTTGCCAGTAAACCTTGTGTGATTATAACCAGAGACTATACCCCAGAGGGTACGAGATTTACAAGATCCTACTATTTTTAACTGTATCCTGGAAAGGGAGCTAGCTAGTGCTCCAAACTTTATGTTATTCACTTCTTCAGTTGAACCATTCCTTCACTATAGTTGTCTCTAAGTTGTGAGGCCAAGCATAGGTTTGGAGCCAGACATAATTTTTGACTCAACGCCCTGACTTTAACGATCTTTAGTTTATTTAGGCAGGGCAATTCCGCCATAGTGGTAGGGCCAGATGGGCTTTTCGCCCATCCTGATTCAATGAATAAAGGTTTCAAAACTGTATCACCTGTGTCAGTCTCTCTCTTGATACCATGCCTGTCTCACACTCTATGCACAGCATGTGATTCTAAGCATCAGAAAAAGACTCTTCCTGTTTTCTCTCAAGAGGGTTGGTTTTACTTGATGCTTGAGTGAGCTGTGAAGTGAGTCCCTCACCGGAACGCGGGTCCTTGTGCCCATGGGGGAGGTCTATCCCGGTGAGGCTCCGCCTGCCTCTAACCCCTACGGAGGGTTTTGTGTAGCTGGCTCACATCCCTAGCCTCAAAAGGAAAAGCTCCCCTACAGAGAAGTGACTGAATCCCCTGATTCATCACATACCCTTTCCCTTATGAGTTTGGCTTCCCCTTCTCTGTTCATCGTGAATCTGCTGGGAAAATCAACATTTCCTTTCTATGCTCCATGGAAAAACAGTAGGGTTGGCGATATACAAACCAATGTGTTATCCAAGTCTTTTCTCAGACTTAACTCTGTGAGTGGGGAATGGTCTGTGAACAACCTGAACTTTCGACCTGTAAGATAGTATTTAAGATGGATTATTTGCCCACTTAATGGCTAGGGCTTCTAACTCTATAGTCGCATAGTTCTGCTCTCTTGGGAAAATATTTCATTTCTGCTTATATACAGAACAGGGTGTTCTATACCTTCATACTTCTGTGAACGGATCACTGCAGTTCAAACTTTTTTTTTTTTTTTAAACAGTTTTTATTAGTAGGTTGGACACATTGAAAAATTGTGTAAGGAAAATATACAATGCATGCTCTGCCCATGCTCACAATCTTGGTCTCCACTTCGACTCCTCTTTTTCCATCTCCCGCCACATTTCTCTCACCGCTCGTGCCTGCCGTCACCATCTTTACAACATTCATAAAATCCGATCCTCCCTCACCTTCCACGCTTCTAAACTCATCTCCTCCCTCATCTTCTCCCATCTCTTCTATTGCTCGTCTCTCCTCTTTGGGCTCCCTGTCTCTTATCTGACCCCCCTCAAATCCATATACCACTCCTCTATCTGTACTCTGTCTCCACGGTCCTCGCAACTCTATTTCCTCCTCGCTCTCCCTCCTTGACTGGCTTCCCTCCCTCTCCCAACTTAAGTTTCAATTCCTCTGTCTGGCTTTCAAATCTCTCCATGACCTTTCACCCCCCCACCTCTATTCTCTCCTCTCGTTCTACACTCCCTCCCGCTCTCTCTGCTGATCTCTTCCTACTCACTGTACCCCCTTCACCATGTGCCTCTTCACGATTCCGTTCCTTTCAGCTCTTGGCCCCCCCACACTGGAACTCCTTACCTCTCTCCATCTGCTCCATCCCCACCTACTCCTCCTTCCGCACCGCCTTGAAAGCCCTCCTCCTTCACTCTCCCCCTTGACTTTCCTTCCTTCCTCTCTCCTCCCGTCTTCCCTGTCCCCCCTATCCCCTTCATACCCCCTCCTTCCCGCCTTTTTTCACACCCGCTGGAATTTAAATCTGACAACTGAATGTGTTCCCCCTCCTTGACTACCCTCTTCCCTTCCCTCGCCTCCTCCATCTAAGGAAACTGTTCTACGTATTGTTACATTGGTTTGTATCATGATTGTTTATATGCTTCTCCCACTATTGTACCTTGTTGGTATACTGTAAAGCGCTTTGGATTATAGCGCCATATAAACCTAATAAACATAAATACAGACAAATTATGCAGTACAGATAATAAATCTTGCACACTTTCGGTCAGATTGAGTCAACCATTTCCCTCATGTATCTCCCTCCCAAGTAATCCTGCCACTATATGGTGTCAGAAGACTGCCAAAATGGGTTTGGATGTTAAGGCTGGGAAAGTCCGATTGTACACCAAAAAGGGAACCCCACATGTTAGTAAATTGGTGTAGTTTTCCTTCCTTTGCTGGCTTGACTTTTTTCCGCCACTAAGATTTCCCATACTTTA
Organism: Ambystoma mexicanum; assembly: GCF_040938575.1. Taxonomy (NCBI): domain Eukaryota; kingdom Metazoa; phylum Chordata; class Amphibia; order Caudata; family Ambystomatidae; genus Ambystoma; species Ambystoma mexicanum. Next base: position 431,597,355 of record NC_090924.1, read on the forward strand.
ATCCACCAAAGAGACAGACCCGGCCCTTCTGGGGACTTCCAGCGGTGAGCAATCGTGATACATGCAGCCAGCAATAGTTGTGTAATTAGTTTTTCACGTTTCCCAGATTCAGGATATATCTCTTCAATTGGACCCCCTAAAAGAAGAGCCTCGGGGCACATCGGGAGTTTAGTACGTGTGATGGCCTCTATACCTTCCCAGAAAGAGTGAATAAGCAGGCAGTGCCACCACATGTGGAAATATGAGCCTTGTGCCCCACAGTTTCGCCAGCAGATAGGTGTCAATGATGTCTGATAATGGTGTAGCTGTGCTGGGGAGTAGTACCAGCGGAAAAAGAGTTTCTGGGCACATTCGTTGTTGGTCACACATCTGGAGGAATAGTGGTTTCTAGCCCAAAAGTCTAGCCAAGATTGGTCCTCCAGCGTGTGGCCCAAGTCTGTCTCCTAGAGACTCAAGTAAGATGGGCGCCCGTATAACATATCGCCCCTCAGGAGTTTGTATAATTTCGAACTCTTAAGAATATATTGTGTCCATCATTTATGTCCAACCCACACTCTAAGCTCACTTAGCTTCAACAAACTCCAAACACTGGCTTCCATAAATGTGGAGGCTGCTCGATGTGTGCTCACACGCTTGAAACTAGTAAAGTTGATTTTTGGAAATTAGGAACACACAATATCAATTCCTTTATAAATTGCAACACCAAATTCTGTGTGTATTGCATTATTTGCATATGTGGACAGTGTTATATTGGCAGCACGATACGACCTCTCAAAATTAGAATACGTGAACATTTGTGCACGATTTAGAACCTGGAGTCTAAATATCCCTTAGCCACCCACTGGCAAAAATCTCACCAAATGGACGATAAACAACCGATTAGATTTGTGGGTATGGCAAAAGTATCTTTACCTCAGCGAGGTGGCAACCTTGTTCTCAAACTCGGGGAATTAGAAGCCTGCCTTATATGCCAATACCGTACGGTAGCACATGGACTTAACACAGATCACAAATTAGCTGTATTTTTGTGAAGCGGGGTATAAATTGTGTTGTACAATCAAAATCATGAACTAGACTGGTCTAATGGGACATATTTGTTATGTTAAGAGTTCAATACTGCCCATGATTGGAGATGCATGTTGCCCATCCTAGGTGTGCGGAAGCCAGTTGTCATAATTACTTAAATGACTATCTAAGGCGTGAGCCAAAAATACATTGGCTTACTAAGCTCTTAGAGAAGGGTGGGACTGCACGCCGGTTAACAAAAGATTACGATTTTGATCTAGTTACGAACTGTATGATTGATTTCCATCTTTACCTCCTTTTTGATACTCTAATGCTACATAATTAGAGGTTCCTCATACCACTTCAGTGTGCATATTGACACAATCTTTAATAATTTATGTGGACTGGCTCCCCGGACCATTAAACCCCCTCCCCCACCCTGCTACCTTCTCCCAACGGCCTTATTCGCCACTGGGTCTTTACAATGAATTCATTTTAGGGTCATAAATACAGTTGGCCAATGTTACGCGCAATCGATGTATCAGAATTCAAGATCCCTTATAATCTTTTCAATACATCCAACATGGCCGCTAGACTTATGACCTGTTAAAACGGCTCTGATTGCTTACCGCGCTCGGCTCCTTTCACAACACTGATGCGGAAACGCTGGTGAGTAATGGTCTTTCGCGCACATCCCTAGCCTGTGCTATTGGGGGCTGCTAATGAGCATGTGACCGTAAGTTAAGTTATTGTAATTAATTTAGCTTGTTCTCTCCCCTTCTCTTTTTATGCTACCTCTGTGATCTCCAATGCCCAATAGAAGATTTAATCTGACTCTAATTTATGGATACTGCCTGACAACAGCGCATAACATAGGTACGTGTAATGACTGACTTTGATATTATTTGGTCAATTTCTAATTACTACGCATGGCTGATATCAATCCATAGCTGAAGTGAAAGCGCTATGGTTTACTTCTAGTGGAGCCCAGTGACATGACTAACAAGAACAGCACTACCTATATTAACTAATTGGTAAGTGGCAAAACCTCCCTTGTGCCCCCAGTATCCTAGCCTGGTCACTTCTCCCACATACCTGGCACTAACCTTATATCTCCCAATTCTCCCTTCAGCTTTCCGCATGATTTTCAAGCAATTCAAAAGGTACACGTTTTTCACAGTAATAATATGGCGTCCGTGCATCTAATATAAATGCACATGTTGAACCAGCATGGACACATTGCTAATATGGCACTGTCTTGTGTGTTTTCTCTCTCTCTTATCTTTTATTTTCATTGGCACATTGCACCTACCTCACACTGAAAATTCTGCGATACCCAATTGATGACTAATATCCTTTTTCATATACGGGATCTGTTGCAATGGCCATACAATTATGTGTCCATATATTTTCGTGAAATGTTACAATGTCGGCAAGTATAATTGACTCCGATTTGGTTACTGTCCAATGTATAATTTGTCTGCCTAACTAACTAATTGACCAATTCACCGTTTGTGCCTCTTTTGTGTATTGGACAATATTGCACTAATTGTGACTCACGGTACAATTGTGCAATCCTACTGTATATGCTGTCTGCAGCCTCAGAAGAAGAGCCTTATCGAAACACGTGTCAAGGCTGCTTTGTACTTAATTAAACTGTAAACTTTACAGTGATTTTGTTGTTTCAGTGCGCAGTGTGAAAGCAAAAAAACCTCTTTCTGTGTATAATTTGGAGACCTCTACAGGCTTTGGGCCCTTGAGGGTGGTTAACTCAATCGGACTCAAGGCTCGTGTGGCTTTTTGTCTCATCAACGGATGTGTGATCCAGTGTTGTACCTGTTTCTAAAGGCACCGGCTGCATACCAGGAGAAAAGGCAGGATTATGGAAGATTGGAGAGTGGGCCCATGCCTCTAGGGATCTTTTCCTGTCCCAGAGCCCCATCCAATGACTTTAAAGTAGCTTTTGAGGAGGAGAGCAGGTTTAGCCATTGTTTTCGTGCAGTATGGGGACAAAAGGCAGAAAGCAGGCAGTCTGGACTGTTCAATGTCAACCCATGGGGACATCCATGTCAGGAGATGCAAAATCTGCGCCGCCTCAGAGTACTTGCGTAAATCTGGGACCCCAAGCCCACCCAACCGGGCGCCTCCCAGCATCACCTTCCTAGGGATCCTAGCCTTCTTGCCCTGCCTGATGAACCCCAGAGTTTTCAGTTGGAGGCGGTGAAGTAAATTTTTCGGAATTACCACCGGAAGGGACGAGCAGAAATAAAGAAAACGATGTAGTAAGTTAATTTGAACCACAGCAATCCAACCCATTAAAGAGATCTCCTGAGTCGCCCATTTCTCCAGATCTGTCTCTAGTGTCTCAAAAGGGGAGACAAGGGGTCAGGGGGGGGGAATTAACTGCAAATATGTCCTTGGGTGAGGCCGTGATCCGAACCCCCAAGCATTCAATGGATTTGGTGTCCCACCGGATTGGACAGAGGGATTGAAAGGACAGCCCCACCCCCAATGCTACAGATTTCCTATAATTTATTTAGAAACCAGCCACTTGGCCAAAGGAACGAAGATCTTGAAGGGCAGCTTGAAGGGAGGGTCGGATGTTGGTTATTGAAAGTAGAACGTTGTCAGCATAAAGGGATAGTTTATGTTGAGAGCCCCAAATCATGATCCCCTTGATTGCCGGATTGTTACGTATATGTTGAGCAAGGGGCTCCATAATTAGGGCAAATAAGAGAGGGGAGAGAGGGCATCTGTGTCGCGTCCCACATGTGAGGAGGCCAGGGGTTGTTGCTTTCCGATTTTCCTGGAGTATTGTGTTAGGGGATATGTAATTTGCCAAAACCATTCTACAGAAGAAGGGACCAAATTGGAATGCCTGCAAGGTTAATTGCATGAAGGCCCAATCCACCTTATCAAATACCTTAGTGACATCTAATGCCAAAAGGGCCACTTTGCCCTGGCCTGCTGTTTCTATCAGATTCAGGGCTCGCCTAATGTTCTCCCGGGTTTTCCTCCCCAGGTCGAAACCCGTTTAGTCAGCATCAATCAATGCTGGGAGAAGTGGAGCCAAGCAGTTGCCAATACTTTAGAATAGACATTTGCATCAATGTTTAAAAGAGGGATTGGCCTGTAGGAGGCACAGTCCTTTAGATCTTTCCTGGGTTTTAACAGCAGGATAGTGGTGGAGGTCTGCATAGAGGGGGTTATATTTCCCACTTCTCTGAAAGAGTTGAAGAGGGCCGTCAATGGGGACACCAGTTGGACTCGGAAGAGTTTATACAATTTAGTTGAGAAACCATCGGGGCCCGGGGCTCTGGATTTCAGGGATCTAATTACTGCGTCCACTTCTTGTAGCTGAATTGTGGATTCTTGGGCTTCTTTATCCTCCTGAGGGAGGTGTGGGAAAGCGGCTCCATCAATAAACCGATTTGGTCCCTGGAGGGACCTTTCTGGCGCCGCCATCGTTTCCATCAGGTGGGATTTTGCCAACTGCAGCTCAGCCTGTTCCCCGTATTGCATCACCCCTAGCTGGTCTTTTAGGCCTATGATAGTATTGCGTTTTTTTGATTGGGCTAACTTCCTAGCCAAACATTGGTTGGCCTATTTGCTCTTGACAGAATACCCTTGTTTTGTCATTAAAAGGGAGTGAGCTGTCTCTTCGGCGTGGAGCGCCTCTCGCTTGTTTCGGGCAATACGCAAGGCATGGTGAAGTTTAGGGGACCAACCTTTTTTATATTTTCCCTGAATCTCCAAGATTTCCTGTTCTAACTGAGCTCAAGCCCGTTTTTTCTACTTGTAGTAAGCTGCAGCTCGGGCTATTAAGACTCCCCTAATAAATGCCTACATGGCGTCCCACGTTGTTGCTGGTGACGTGAGTTCGGTAGGGTTTTCCCGGAAATAGTCCTGTATTGCTTTAGCCACCCCATCCCTAAGGGCCATGTCATTTAGGATTGGGTCATATTCATTACTGTGGTCTGGGGTATAGAGGGGCGCTGGATCCCAGATTCTAACCTGCAAAAGAACTGGGGCATGATCGAAGAGAACACTGGGGGCAATGGACACCCGGTCAATAAATGGTATAAATAGGGGGGTAGACTAAAATTAGGTCTATACAGGAAGAGGAGCAGTGGATGTGAGAGAAAAAGGCAAAGTCTTGTTCCCCTGGATGTAACACACTCCATGAATCTACCACCGTCAAGGACTTGAAGAATACTTAAGGCAATCTTGAAGTCTCTAGTTGAGGGGTCATGTGTTTTGTCCATCCTGGGGTCAGGGTCCCAGTTGAAGTCTCCCCCAATAATGACCCGACTCTCCAAGAAGGGAAGGATTATTTCTTCTGAATCTCTGAAGAATTGATCTTGTCGCTCATTGGGGGCATAGATTGAGACTAGAGAGTACATCTGCCCCAATAACATACCTTTCACTCCAATGTATCGACCCCCTGGATCTTGTATGGTGTCCAGCTCCTTGAACGAGATGCCTTTTACCAATAAGATAGATATCCCCAAGTCTTTCAGCGGCTGGAGGCCGGGAATTGTTTAGGGAAAGTCTCCTGCAGGAAGATCAATGAACCGTTCAAGTCTCTCAGGTGTCGCAAAATTGACTTTCGTTTCACTCGGGAGTGCAAACCTTTAACGATAAGTGACACAAAGTTCAAATTCTAGTGAGGTAATGTAGAATCTCCCGGGGTGGTGTCTTCCATAGAGGGGGAAGGGGCCAGGTGACTTTCAGCCACCATCGTGAGTTAGTGTACATCCAAAGCCATGTTCCAACCAAGGTTTTAATTGAACTAATTAACGAAAAAACAAAACCACAAAAAAGAAGAAAAAAAATGTAGGGCAGATCGCCCCAACGACGATCTGGTGACATCTCACTTGAGGCCGGGCATGGGCCGCATGAAGCCCGTTGTTAACTCAACGCTGCTCGGCGTCCCCTCGGTATTAGTTACCTATTTGCATACGCCAGGAAGCTCCATTTGGAGCCTTGCCCTTGATTCGGGTATGTAGTGGGGGTTTCCCTGGATTGCGACCATTGAGGACTCTCGGCCAGGTGGTACGCTGCATCTTTATTTTTTTTGCTCTCTCCCCCCTCAAGGGAAGTAAGGACCCATACTCTTTGTTTGGTAGAGAGGAGCTCAGAATCCCCTCTGCATCCTCCAAGCTGGCGATGGTAAGGAATGTCCCCTTGAATGTGAACTGTAGAGAAGAGGGAAATAGCCAGCAGTATTGGACATTCTGGTCCTGCAAGAATAAGGTCACTGGACGGAGAGCTCTGTGTTTCTGAATTGTGACAGTGGATAGGTCCTGAAAAACCTGTAGCGCTGAGCCTTGAAACGTCAATTCATCCCGGGTGCGGCCCACTGACAGAATTTCCTGCTTGGTAGTAAAGAAATGGATCTGGGTAATAACATCAGGTGGAGAGTCCGGTACTGAGCCACTGCGAGTACGCAATCTGTGGATGCGATCCAGTAGGGGTTCCACAAGTGTAATTCATTTTCTGGTTTACTTTCCAAATAAACATTCATTTTTATTTGCGTTTTTTGGATTTTACAACTGATTAAAAATCTATAGAGTGTCGGACCACAATTGATAATAGTCAAAATATGATTAATCGTCAGAGGTAACTCCTATGTTGCGAGGAATACGATGGTCTATTTATTTCGTGGATGGACTCCGCTCCTCAATAGGTAGGTGAAAGTGATGGAAAAGATGATCCCTTCTAGTTACTGGGATTAAAAAGCGATCTGATGTAGGGATCTCCCTGATCCGTGTTGATCTACTCAGGTCGCAAAAGAAGCCGACCGGTTTCAGGGGTACAAAAAAAGATGGATGTCACCACTTTCTTCAGGGCTGGGGACACGCACCAGTTTTGTTGTTGAAAGAGCTCAGTCTCTAGTATCCAGGAAATAGGAGGTCGCCCTATATGATACATGGGGCGGGAAAAGGGGAGAAAGAGAGAACGGGAAGATGCCATTAGGAACATGTCCCACCATTTGTCTCAACAAAGGATAGATATAAAACTACATCTTAGCCAATAGAGCTGTAGAAACTCCCATCTATCAGGGTCCTGGATTCGAGTAGGGTTCTTTCACTATATCCCGAATCCAAAAGGGTTTATTTATTTACCCACCTACAGAGAAAGTATTCTTTAAGTTTCACATGGAACACTAAACACACTACCATATCACACTCCTCAGACATATTGGTGTAATAGTATGATACATTTAAAAATTACAATTGAAAACTAGCTCGCTAAATTTCACAGGTCAGCTCCAGAAGAGCTTGAACTGAGGTACACTCCGGCCCAGCCGGGCACCCTCAAACGATTCCCCAGTGCTTCGCTATTTTGTGTGGCAGAGAATGTTCTCTGGAATGTCAGAGATACCCCCGTCAAGCACGAATTGCGGGTGCGAACCTGCATGGTTATAAATGAAGTTGTACTAGCTATAAAATTTGAATGGGACATTAAAGCTGAAAAAGCCTTTCAAGAATTAAAGAAGTGAGGTGAAACAGTTCAAGAACCAGAACCGCTTATTGCTCCTGAACGCTTTCTGTTAGCTGGAATTTTTAAAGGTATAGATGTGTTGAATGAAGTTCGCCAATCTATGTCATTACAGAAGATGGAAGAGTGGGTGAAATTGGATCCAGCTACGAGTTTAAAGGAAGGTCTTCCTTTTTTTGATAATAGGCTTTATTTGCCCACAGTTGAATTAAGAGAAAAGATCTTGTAGAATTGCCATGAATCGATCTTGTCTGGACATCCAGGATTCAGGAAGACACTGGAATTAGTTCGTAGAAATGTTTGGTGGGAGAAGGTTCGTCAAGATACTTTGAACTTCGTCAAGACGTGTGCAGTCTGTGCACAGGCAAAAAGTCAAGTTGGGAAGCCGCATGGTTTATTAGAGCCGTTATTTGTTCCTCCTCGACCTTGGCACACGATTTCTATGGATTTCATCAGTGAGCTTCCCCTGGATAAAGGTTGTACAACTATTTTAGTTGTGGTGGATCTTCTTACTAAGGAAGCGCATTTCTTGCCGATGGAGGGAGAGGTTACTGCTGAAAAACTGGCTCATAAATTCTTGCAATGAGTGGTTAGGTTGCATGGTCTTCCTTGTAAAGTTATCTCAGACGGGGGTCTCAATTTATCTCAAAAGTTTGGAGGGCCTTCTGTAAAAAACTTGGGGTGGAGGTTAGTTTAACTTCAGGGTATCATCCAGAGGCTAATGGACAAGTTGAGAGAGTCAACCAGGAGTTAGAGAAATTATTAAGATGTTATCTACAAGCTAGTGAGGAATAGGTTGATTTGGTGTGGTTGGCTGAGTTTTCCTACAACAATTGTGATAAGGATGCTGCGTCAATGTCACCTTTTTATTCGGGACGTGGTTTTCATCCTCGTTTTCTGAGTTTTGAGGTTTCGGAAGATTCAGGGAATCCTGCAGTGGAAGAAAGTTTGTTGCTGATGAAGAATAATTTGGATAAAGCAAAAAGGGTACTCGGAGAAGGCAAATTGAGATATAAAAGGTGTGCGGATGTGAAAAGGAAAGCTGGTCCTAAGTATGAGGTAGGGAACTTAGTGTGGGTTTCTACCACACATTTAAGAATTAAGGGGAAGAATAAATTTAGTCCTCGATTTGTAGGTCCATTTGAGGTTGAAAAAATCATAAATCCAGTGGCAGTACGATTAAAGTTACCCAAGCAGTTGAAAGTACACCCCACTTTCCATGTTAGTCTTTTGAAACCCGTTAGACCAGGCACCAGGTTTAGAACTCATCCCCCTCCTGTGATTATGGAGGATTCTTCAGAGGAGTTTGTAGTTAATAAAATTTTGGATTTTAGGAAAGTGAGGGGAAGGTTGCAATATTTGATTGACTGGGAGGGATATGGACCTGAGGAACGTACCTGGGAAGATTCCTCTGATGTACATGCTCCTAGGTTAGTTGCTAAGTTTCATGCTAAAAATCCACATAAGATTGGTCCAGGGACTGGGCATTAGAAGGGGGTACTGTCAGGTTTCCTTAATTACTGTCACCAGGTTTCCTTTAATTACTATTAGGTTCCCTTTAATTATTTCCCTTTATTTCTGTGTGGGTTTGGCCTTGACCTTTCTATACAGATTCCTGGCTCTGGCCCAAGGCAAGATGGAGTTTTACAACAGAAGCCTTGATAGGCTAGAGAGAACTGCAGGACAACAATGAACGTTCTAAACCGTCACTCCCTGCCTTTCATCGTCGTAACCCCAGCTGAGAGGACGTGTCTGTAGCTACTCCTGCTGAAGTCTTGGGCCTAGTGGATTTGAACTTTCAAATCCTGGCAGTCGAGCGGCTACTTATGCGGGGTTGTTCAGGAGAAGAATTCAGGTTCGCAGGAGAGTTTCTGGAAGTTCTTTTGGAGAAGAAAAAATTCTTAAGCTACGTGACTTTATTTGGATATGTAAATCTTGCTCAGATTCATTACAAACTTTAGGACATTGTAAATGAAAATTCAAAAGAAGAACTGATGTTACAATGTTAGACTGTTACGTGTGATCGTGCGCGAGAAAAGACTGCTACGTGAAAACTACAGCGCGCGAAGTCATAGCGCGAGTACGCGTGCGCTAGAAAAGACTGCTACGTGATTTCTATAGCGCGTGTGTTCCAGCGCGAGTGTTCAAAGCGCGTGTGTTCATTGCGCGTGTAGTCATAGCGCAAGTACGCGTGCGCGAGAAAAGACTGCTACGTGATTTCTATATATAACGCGTGTGTTCATAGCGCGTGTGTTTAAAGCGCATGCACACGAGAGTAAGAAAAGACTGCTATGTGACTTTTTTCAGCGCATGTTTTCTTAGCGCTTGTTTTCCTCAGCGCGTGTTTTTTCTCCGGCGTGTGTTTTCTTCAACGCGTGTTTTGGGCGGGTACATTTTTGCGCGTGTGCGTGAAAAGGTTTCAACGGACTTGGAAAAGTTTGCAAGTTCTTCAAGAGACTATGACCTCTATTTATTAAGAAGAAAGAACAGGATTCATCTAAGTCTTCTTAACTGGAACATTTAACAGTTTATAAGGCAAGAGTCAAGGTTCTTAAGAGTTCAATAATCAAAGGAGTTACTGTTATTTTCAAGACTTTCAAAGCCACAAGAAAGGTAGAAAGATTATATCAGCTATTATTCCAATCTTCTCTAAGATCTTAAAAGAGAAGAACCAGGTATGATTCTTTACATTTTAGTTAAGGAAATAAAGTTTTCATAATTTAAAGGTAGTAAAGTAATTTGAGGATTCTGTATGTTCTTATGTATTTACTGCAGGTTCCGCATCAGCTAGTCAGAACGTCGCCAGCCTGGTGTTTCTTATGTTATCCACTTCCCCCTTTCCCTTTGGGGTGTAGTTAACAGAGCTGAGAATTATCGGGTTCTGAGGATTACACTTCAGGGGGATTGTCGGGGGTTCAGCAGCTTCCGTGGACACAGGATAACTCTCAGCCTGACAATACCTTAAACGTTTCAAAAAATTCAAATAAGAAAACGGTGACCTGGCAGATGGATACTGATAGGACTAGACAACCTAATCCGAACCCAATGGGAAATAGACACAGACCAGTTTATCAGACACAACCACCTATGACCCAGGTAACTACTCCCCCCTGTGTGATGTCTTTGGTCATAAATCTTTCAAAAATTACACTTACACAGGAACAACATACCCTGTTGGAAAAAGGACTTTCCTTCGTACCGACCTCTCAACATGATCCATTCAAAACTAGGATTGAGGCAGCACAATTGATCTGTAAAATAAGGTTAAAACAGTATTTTGGTACAGTTCTGGAGAGTGAACCCCCGAGAATGACAGAAAAATGTGCCACTGATTTAAAGAACAAATTAACCTTTTATCCACCACCGAACAAGATCTCCCCAGAATCCATCACCTTTGAAAAGGCATTATTCAAAAGTATTGAAAAACTTGAAAAGGAACAACATCATGTCTTTAATAATTTTTCAAGAAAAGAAAAAGATGCCCTTAAGACGCTGGCAGAGAATGACCAGATTGTTATAAAACCAGCAGATAAGGGGGGAGCAACTGTAATCCAGGATGTGGAAGACTACAACTTGATGGTCCAAAAACTTCTGGAAGGCCGAACTAGTTATAGACAGCTGGGAAAAGATCCTACCGAGGATATTCAGAATTTGATCCAACCTATTTTGGAGGAAGCCATCTCTGAAGGACATATTAGCCTGAAAGAATATGAGTTCTTATCCCCAAAAACACCAAGAAGACCAGCTTTCTACGCCTTACCAAAAATCCACAAAGAAAAAACACCCATCCCGGGAAGACCTATAGTATCGGGAATAGGATCAGTGCTTGAGCCACTCTCAGAGTTTGTGGACTTTTTTCTAAGACCAAGAGTGAACAAAATGCGCTCATACCTTAAGGACACAACAGCAGCACTGCTCCTTCTAAAGTCCCCTGCTAAATTCTTCACCATAACTGCACTGATTCTGCAACTGGGCCACTCTCACCGACCTCGGTCTTGGGCCCAGTCACTCTTCACTTGCACTGCCTCCCTGGCAACCCCTGCACTGCGGGACTGTCTCTGTCACTACAGCCCCCCCCCCAGCACTTGTCTGCACTTACCTTGCACTTGCCACCAGCTGGCCCTATTTATTTATTATTTTATTTCTATTCTACTATTTGTACTGCACTCCCCCCCCTTCCCCTTTTTCCCTTCCCCCTACCCCTGCACTTGCGCAGTCTGAATGACACCTGGCCTAGTAGGATCGTTGTCTGTCTTCCCCTTGTTCCCCCCTCCCTGCCTCGTCGTGCCTTGAAACACTTGTGTATAGGCGCTTTACAAATGCCTTATCATATCATATCACATCAAAGAACCAGCATTTTGTCCCCAATACACAGCTTATTGTCACCCTTGACATTGAATCTTTATACACACTAATCCCACAAATGGCCACTCTGCAAGTAGTCGACAACATCCTCAGAAGTCTGGATCCACCTTTGGAGACCCCAGTATCTCCGATCATGCAACTAGCAGAAATAGCGCTTACTAAGAACTATTTTCTTTGAACAAACATTTTTTGAACAAACATCAGGAACAGCAATGGGCGCGACCTTTGCGCCCAGAATTGCCAATTTGTATGTAGCAGCATTCGAGGAGGAGAGGATCTACCCCGACGTGAATCCATGGAAAGCCAACATAGAATTGTGGTCTCATTATATTGACGATGTCCTTATGATCTTCAGAGGTACTGAATTAGACCTTGGGAATTTCATGCTCTGGCTAAATGATCAGAATAGATATCTGAAATTCACGGAAACACACAGTGCATCTAAAATACATTTCCTAGACTTACAACTAGAGGCGCGTGACAACATCATAGCCACTTTGGTTTTTAATTAACCAATTGATAGAAATTCCTTGTTAACCTTCTCAAGTTTCCATCCAGAAAGTCTGAAGAATAACCTGCCGTTTGGCCAGTTCCTGAAATATAGAAGAAACTGTTCAAACGTTGTAGATTTTGAGAGACAGTCACAACAGTTGGAAAGCAAATTGAAGACAAGAGGATATCCAAAAAGAATCATAAAACAGGCGAGGAAGAGGGCACGTAATATATACCACGCGATTCCACACTAGAACAACACGCCAAAATAACTGATTCCGAGGATAAAATCACTGCAGTCTTCACTTTTTCACCTCTTACCAACAAATTAAAACAAGTCGTCCTGAGATTGTGGCCCATCCTAAATGTAGGACAATCAAATTTGCCCACTCTACGATTTGCCATGAAAAGGAATAAGAACCTAAGAGATTCTCTTGTAAAAACCTATAAAGAAAAAAACGTACCTGTCGAAACTCTCTGGAATCAAGAAAAACCAACAGGACATGCGGGTCGTGTAGTGCTTGCCCTGGCACCATGAGAACAAAAACTATAGACATTGGATGGCGCTACCCATGGACACAAATAGAAATAACGAACTGCAATACCAAAAATGTTATCTACCTGATTACATGTCCCTGTACTTTAAGATATGTGGGCATGACTACCCGCCCAATAAAAATAAGACTGGCTGAACATTGTTCGTGTATACGAACCAAGAAAATCACGGCACCGATGGTAGAACATTACATAGAGAAGAAACACAGCCCCACTGACATCCAATGGACAATTTTGGAAAAAGTGACGATACCTACAAGAGGAGGCAATATCCACGATTTGCTCTTAAGACGCGAGCAGATGTGGATATACAGATTGAGAACAGACGTGGAAGGCCTACACGAATCCATGTGCTGGCAAACTCTTGTAACTCTTTAACCATCATCTCTCTTTGTGTGTGTGGTTGTTTTTGGAATTTTGCTGACCTTGTGAAACATATATGTGATATACATCTATGAGTATCCGTGACGAGTGCCCTCAGTAGATTGGGGTTGAACCGATTGCAAATAATTGTATAATGCCAAATACTTTATTGTTTGCTTCTGACTTATTGTCTTCATACTACCAACATTTGATTTCCACGCCAATGTGTGGCTCTTCAGAGAGCGTATTTTCTTGCCGTCAGATGTAACATCGATCATTATACAGCATATATTGAGAGCTAATTGATACTGTATGTTTTTTTTACGCATACTTCTGTTTAGAAATAATCACGTCCCGCAACATGGTAATGGCACCCCCGCTTTTTCAATCTTGATTATTTTTATTGAGCATAAAACTCATCCTGGGGTATTCCCTTAGATCATTACAGGTAGTGTGCTGCAGCAGTACTTTGTTGATGTCTATCCTTATAGTTTGTTGCCTGCGGACGGTAGATGATGCGGATCATGTGACCGCCATACAAAACGGAGCGCGTAGAACGGCACTTTGTTGTTTGTATACCGGCTGGAAAACGACTGTTGCGTTTCTCCTACCAAGTGGGAGGTAAGCAAGGCGAAGTCACTTTTCCCCCGTTTTCTAAGTATAGCTAGTACAACTTTATTTATAACCATGTAGGTTCGTGTTGCTCACATGAGGGTTTCTCAGGGCACGCCTCTCCTATACGACCAAGCCATTGTTGTTATTAAATCTTTTCTTGCACATCCAGCACGTAAACAGTTCCCCCCCACTCGCAACGCCTATCACTACCATCACATAAATTAAAACCCGTCCCCACCCACTCTGGCAATTCGTGCTTGACGGGGGTATCTCTGACATTCCAGAGAACACTAGGCAATCATGGAATGGTCATTTTCAAGCGCCTCTTTGGGGACACTTTGTTACTGTTACGGATTGGTCCCCTAAGTACCTAGTTCACATTCTCTGCCACACAAAATAGCAAAGCACTGGGGAATCGTTTGAGGGTGCCCGGCTGGACCGGAGTGTACCTAATTTCAAGCTCTTCTGGAGCTGACCTGTGAAATTTAGCGAGCTAGTTTTAAATTGTAATTTTTAAATGTATTTTACTATTACACCACTATGTCTGAGGAGTGTGATATGGCAGTGTTTTTAGTGTTCCATGTGAAACTTATAGAATACTTTCTCTGTAGGTGGGTAAATAAACCCTTTTGGATTCGGGATATACTACTCGAATCCAGGACCTACTCGAATCCAGGACCCTGATAGATGGGAGTTTCTACAGCTCTATTGGGTAAGATGTAGTTTTATATCTATCCTTTGTTGAGACAAATGGTGGGACATGTTCCTAATGGCATTTTTCCCTGTTCTCTCTCTCTCCCCTTTTCCCGCCCCATGTTTCATATAGGGCGACCTCCTATTTCCTGGATACTAGAGACTGAGCTCTTTCAACAATAAATAATGCGACCGCACAACAAAACTGGTGCGTGTCCCCAGCCCTGAAGAAAGTGATGACATCCATCTTTATACCACTGAAACCGGTCGGCTTCTTTTGGGACCTGAGTAGATCGCTCGCATCCGTGTTGAGTAGATCAACACGGATCAGGGAGATCCCTACATCAGATCGCTTTTTGATCCCAGAAACTAGAAGGGATCATCTTTTCCATCACTTTCTCATCACTTTCACCTACCTATTGAGGAGCCGAGTCCATACACGAAATAAATAGACCATCGTATTCCTCGCAACATAGGAGTTACCTCTGACGATTAATCATATTTTGACTATTATCAATTGTGGTCCGATACTCTATAGATTTTTAATCAGTTGTAAAATCCAAAAAACACAAATAAAAATGAATGTTTATTTGGAAAGTAACACAGAAAATGAATTACACTTGTGAAACCCTGAAGGCAATACTCAGGAACTCACTAGCATGGATTAATTCTAAAGGTAAAGTTATAAATGAATAAATGTGACTCGGATTCGAGTGTGATAAAACGAAGATTCGAGGTCCTGACTCCCAATTCAGGTTCCAAGGTTCCAATTTTGTGGATATCCCTGCGATCCAGTAGGAGCATCGATTTATCAAGATGCTGCAAGAGAGCTTAAAAGAAATATCCTACATATTCACTCAGGGCTTGGTCTGGGACCGATGAGGGCACTCCTTATTTTAATTGGTCTTTTTGTTTTCCTGGGCTTCTCTGAAGTGCTTTCTCACAATTTCCCTAACCGTGGCCTTATGTTGCTTAAGGTTTTGGGCAGTCTGTGATATAGGTAGTACGGCTTCCTCCCTTTCCTCCAACGTTTCTCTGAGCATGTCAAGCACGTCTCAGGGTGCTCTACCATAAAGACGTTTGAAGGGAGCATATCCCAAGGAGATTTGAGGTGACTTTCTCACAGCGAAAAGAGCCTATGGGAACATAGTGTCCCAGTTTTTGCTGTCTGCTTCTACCAGTTTTTTTTAGAATCCTCTTCAGGATCTAAATAAAGCGTTTGACGAACTCGTCAGTTTGCGGGTGGTAAACGGATGTTCTCAGAGTCTTCATCTGTAAGATTTCTTTCAGCTCTGAGATAATGTGTGACATGAAAGTGGTTCACTGATCCGTTAGGATCGCTTTAGGGAAACGCACTAGAGACAGGAAGGTTATAAGATGTTTTAAAGTTTGCTGGCTCCTATTATTTCTTAGGGGGAAGGGCTCTGGATATTGTGTAGCGTAATCAACGAGAACAAGAGTAAATGTGTTCGCTAGCTTAGATGGTTCAAGGGATTCGATAATATCCATGGCAATACGTGAGAAGGGAACCAATATGTAGATGTTGTAAAGGAACGGGTGGAACCTGAGTGCTTGCATGCAGTCTTCTGGCAAAGGGGACAGCTCAACACAAAGTTTTTGACATCTGCATATATCCCGGGCCAATAGAACTCCTGTATGCCCTGATTCCGGGTCTTTCCCACTCCCTGATGGCGGGTTGTTAAATGGGAGCGAGCCAGTTCCAACACTACTCGCCTGTGACTTCAAGGAACCACTAACAGTGACCTAGGATCTCCTTCTGGGGTGGTATCTCCTCAATACAAAAGACCTTTCTTAATAAAGAAAAAGGGACCCTCTTCAATACGGCCTTCCTCCTCAGATATGATTTTGGAGAAGGCTTCTGTCAACGTGGGGTCATTTTGTTGGGCGAAGTTCTTCGACGGGTATGTCTGTCTTAATTTCATCAGTCTCCCCAAACCATTACAAGCACCTATCTGTCTCACCTTGTTCTGATACGTTCCGGGGAATGAGCCATGTCTAAAATTCCCTGCACAATTGCCTCCCCTTCCTTGGCAGTGTAAGGGTGTTTCCCATGCAACAGTACTTTCATGTCCCCTCTATAGTCGGTGGTTGATGACTGCGACCATCACATCTAAGCCATATCTCCAAGCCAGACTGGATTTAGAAGCCAAACTGGTTTAGATTCCTTTAGGAGGAGACAGAATTAGCTTTGTAGGAATCAGTTGCCTTTCAACTGCGGTTATTATTATTTCAGCATTACTTTGAAGATCAAACCCATTCGACTCAGCAGTAGCTACTGCTGGTGTAGAGGCTTTAGGACTTAGTTTACGGAATTGCAGGGTTCCCCAACTTCATCAGCTTAGCTGAATCCCACTTCTGACACGGTATGTGGAACGTCAGAAGCAGAAGACAGACTAGAATGATGCATTTCTGGCTTCTTTCTAGAAGAGTCATCAAATAACACTGTATCCAAGCTAGATATGCACCAGTCTAATCAGTACTAATAGTCGTATTATGAGGGTTAAAATAAAAGAAACATTCATACTACCATTTCACTGAAAGCCTTGTCTAGTGTGTCACATGCAACTGAAGTGTTCCTTTTCTTCAACTTGTGACACACTAAATGTTTGTGTTCAATTGCCAAGTGATGAAAATGTATGGAATGTATCATCAGGAATTAGGACATATTCTGAGTACATTCGATAGCCACTAATTATTTTTAATAATCTAGGCAATGCATGAATTACCTTGGATCATCTTCAAAGATGTGCTGTGTTCCATTGCCATGGTGGACATCCCAGTCTAGTATCATTACCCTGCAATCATAAGAGAAAAAAAGAAATTAAGCTTTTGTGACTCCTTTATAATATTGAAATACACACACACACACACACCTCGTTCCTTGCTTGCAGCACCTCTGTTACTCTAGTAAAGCAGCACACAAAACTCTTTACCAATACAAAATGGGTCAGTTACTCACTTGAGCAGATGCCCAGCTATCTTTTGTGCATGCCTCGCTGCCAATGCCGCAGTATTAAAGAAGCAGAATCCACAGGCACTACCTCTTTCTGCATGATGCCCTGGAGGACGAACAATCGCCACTGCATTTTGCACCTGAACAAATAATCAAGGAATCCAGTTATTGATGTGATCAAGCAAAGGTGGCCCATCAGAACAGTCTTCAGAGTGTCTAATAATAAAAAATGTCTCATTCCACTTCACCCTCTTTCCACCCATACTCACTTTGCCTGTTATCACTGCCTCAACAGCACTGAAGGAGCTGCCAGCTGCCAGGCGGGCACTGTCGTAGGACTTGAGATTGATGAAGATGGAATTGTACTCGCTGCCCAGACGGTGCAGGTCTCGCGGCTTCATGTCAACAGTAGAACCGATGGTCTGAATGTATTCTGAGCTGTAAAGGAAGAAGAGGCAACCAATGGCTTTCAATCCAGTTTCAGTCACAATTTTTGAGTCTAACCTAGGCTATTTGGGCCTGGATTGAGACTTGGGAAACATACAATTTACACAGAATATTTTTCAATAACATCTTTAGCTTCCTTTAGTTTCAATTAAAGATACACCATTAAGTTTAGAAATTACAAAAGTTTTAGCATCCATCACAAGTATTAATTACAAAGAAGCCAGACTATAAGTAACAATATCCATTTACTTAGTTGTTAAACTATCCGATAATGTGGTGACTTTGCTCGAAGGATCAGTGGAGAGCTTGACAGGGAATGTTTAATTCAGCAACAGGAGGATCTCGAAAATCAGATTCTGTACATAGAGTATGTTTTGGGGGATTTGGTTGGGAACAGATTGCAGAACACATTTTTTGAGGAGTTCAAAGGGAGGGGCAGGCGCATACATTGGAACGGAAGGTCATGGGATACTTTGCTGGAGACCCACAAGAGCTCTGACATGTTGCCCTGTGTAAAGAAAGATTTCTCGTTTAGGGAACTTTCCCTCCATTTTGTATGGACCCCCAAACGGTTTGCTTTTGCTTTTGAATGTGTCCTGACATTTTACAGAGAGGCATTTTGCTCATTTGTCACGGGGAAACTGATCAGTCCTTCAAATTATCAGTACTGGGAAACTATGTTTCCCTTTTGTCTTTTACATTTGACCTGTTTGGGTAACTTTCTAACACTACAGACAGCATCTTACAATGCAGTGCACTTAGGATACTTTTGTATCACCCTAGACGTTTACACTGGGGATTGCTGATTACTTTTATATGTGCCTAAGGACTAGCTTGTAGCAATTCCATTTTTACCATTTTTGCATTCGCGTTTACCACGTCTGGCTAGTAAACGTGGCTAGCTAAAATGGCAGTGCCACGAGATGTTTCGCTTGTCCTTTGGCCACACTGCGTTTCAGCCTTCTTCCTGCCTTCTCAGGCAGGAAATCCCTAATATAGTCATGCATTTGTACAGGAAAACAGCTGTTTCCGTGGGCTAGTGCATGCCATTTGTGCCTGGGTCCAGGAAACGAGTAGGACTGTCTGATCCCATTCCATAATCATGGTGCCTGAAGGTTTGATGTGCATGTATGAGTGAAACCCACAGTGGTCCATGATTGTACCACTGCTGGCTGAGTGAGTGGTGCACAGCCTTACCACTGGTGGGCTGGTTTCTGCCATGAGCCTGGATTTGGGATAAGACAAGGACTCCTGATTTTCTAGCACATCAGCAATGGAGCCTAGTAGGCTTGCAGCCGACTGAAGACCCATGGACGACTCCTGAAGAGGCCTGGCGACCTTTCCTGCAAATGTCCCGGTGAAGCCCTGCTTGACTACTTGATCTGAGAAGGCCCTCTTAAGTGCTTCGAACCTTGGAATGGTGGGACCAGCCAGTTTCAACGTCTTCTCACGTTCCTGCAGACTTTAACCCTTGGAATCGTCCCTGGGCCAACCAGTGGATCAACCAGCTCTGAATTGGGCTACCGCGTCAGAAGCGTTGCCGTTCTGCATTTACACCCAGAACTTTGGTAGTTGCCAGCTCGTTCTACACGTTTTGGCTTCCCAGCATCAAGGGATCCTGTCCTGGAAGGTCTTCTTCGATCGCGACTGTAGAGACGACTGCTGTCGCCAGTGCGCTGGGACTATCGCTGGAACCAGCTTTTCTCCATCTGGTAGTGTGTTCTAAAGAGACCTGCATTAGTGCCTGCTGCATTTCTTCACTGGAAAGGATTGCATTCAGCTCCTGGACCAGACCAGAATCTTCCTTGCACCTGCAGCTCCTGGGCATCTTCTACTGGATGCAACAGTGAGAATACCTACCTCCCCCGACTCCCAGTTGGCTTGCCTAGTCACTTGGGAAAATCGGAGTTACGGTGGTGAGTAATTGCAATATTTAGAATAAACAAGTGTTTATTCCATTGTTCCACTTTTTAAATGTTGGTTTTAAAAACTTCTAAAAGATAGACAAAACATCGTACTTACCTGTAATATCCTTGAGAAGTCACCTGGAAAAATGTTCACCACCACAAGACCCTTTCCTAACGTTGTCCCCTCTCCTAAGAGTAACTTTGTGACTTTTGGACACAAGATCCCATTCCACATAGGGATTGAACTTTTAAAGTTAGTCGAACAGATAGTAACAAAAGAGAAGAAGATCTACCTTGCGTTCATTGACCTAACGCAGGCTTTTGACACTGTTTCACATACAAAATTATGGAATAAGCTAGGGCAGTGGGCTTGCCCTAAAAATCTTTGGGTGCCGATTAAAGATCTTTATTCTGATAGTACGGTAAAAGTAAGATTGAGCACTTTAGGTTTTTTATCCAATGAAATTCCTACGCAAAAAGAATTAAAGCAAGAATGCCCGTTGGCACCAGAGTTGTTCAACCTGTTTATATCAGACATCGAACTGGCTTTTAACGACATCAGATGTTTTCCACAAGAATAGCGGACGCGGTAGTCAGTAAACTGCTCTATGCCGATGATGATGTCCTGGTGAACAAGACACCAGTGGGCCTCCAGAGACAATTGGACACATTGCAAACCGATGTTGAGTCAAACGGCCTTCTAATAACCTGAAAAAATCCAGGATCCTGCCCCTTGGAGATTTCATGAGACGAGGAATGAAAAAATCCAAGGAATGGTACCTACTGGGAGGGAAAATCCTAGTAGAAGTCTTTTACCTACCTGGGAGTCATCTAAACACAAGCAAAAACGACCCCCAAATTGGAGTCTTTGAGAAGAAAGCAAGGAGCTTGGCTGGACAAGGTAGAATATTCCTCAAAAGATTTTGCGGATTTTCAACGATTCCCTCCATTTAATTTTACCGGATGAAGGTGACGCCCATTTTAATTTATAGAGCTGAGTCCTCTTTTTCTTTTGAGGCTGACAACTGGCCAAAAATCAAAGGCATTTTTTGGAAGAAAGCACTTTGTCTCCCAAATAGCACCCCAATACAGGCAATACGTATGGAATTGGGGTTAGCATAATTGAAAGCTATAATATGTTGGAAATCTCTTTCGCTTTTTAGGAAGTGCATTCAAGACCAGCCAAAGGGTGGATTTGCGGTCCTAAACAAGGCCCTAAGGGAAAGGACTGAAACTACCTTGTCTGAATGAGAAAACATCCAACTAGAGAAATACTAAGGCCAAGGAAAGTTGAAGCTGGAGCATTGACATGTAGATTATGTCAAGTGGATCCATGAATCAAAACTTTGAAACACCTCGTAATGACCTGTCCAGCTACAAAAGATCTAAGAGTGAAACTCATGACTGAAGTGACCACCAAGTATGGACTCAGGCCAGTGGAGGCCTGGTGTAAAATACTTCTGGCGGGAGACAAGGTATTAATTTACCTTGGCACTGGTTAAACTGCTTATCCTGATTTTGAAGAGGATTGAAGTTTTAAAGAAGTGAATATTGGACATGTTTGACTGAAATGATCTTTCTTAAAAATGACACTGGATTTTACTGAAAGTATTTTTAGATTGAAAGAAAATAATGGCTATAGGTTTTCTATTATATATTACCATATAAAGCCAATAAAAAATAAAATAAATAATAATATTTGGTTGTTCCTTGCTCTTCTCATCTATCTGTGATAGTACAGCACCTGTCCCAGTGTCAGAGGCATCTGTCTACACAATAAAAGCATGTTTGAAGTCAGGGGCTCCAAGGACAGGGTCCTGGCACAGGGAGTCTTTTAAGCCATTGAAGGCCTTCTCACACTCCTCAGACCAAGAGACCTTCTTAGGCTACATTGGAGTAGTGAGAGCAGTCAGAGGGGCAGCTATGGTGCAATAGTCTGCCATAAAATGTCGGTAGTAACCGGTGAGTCCTAAGAAGGCTCACACTTGGGTTTGTGTAGTAGGGGTACAGGCCAGTCTTGTACCGATTGTACTTTACTGGGTAGAGGCTGGATCCTCCCTCCACCTGCTTCATGTCCAAGGTAGACCACATATGCTTCCACAATCTGGCACTTGCTGGCTTTTAAGGTCAAGTGGGCCTTCTGAAGAGCCTGCAACACAATCCTGAGGTGCTCTACATGTTCCTCCCAGGTGGCACTGAAGACTGCTATATCATCCAGATATGATAAGCAGAAATCATCCATCCCATTTAGAACATGGTTTACAAGCCTCTCTGAAAAGTGGCAGGTGCATTCCTCAACCCAAAGGGCATTACTCTGAACTGGTAAAGGTCCTCTGGGGTTTAGAATACTGTCTTTTCCTTGGCATGATCTGCTAAGGCTATTTGCCAATAGCCAGCAGTCAGGTCAAATGTGCTGAGGTACTTTGAGGCACCTAAGGTATCCACCAGCTCATCAGTTCTCGAAAGGGGGTGAGCATCTGTCCTGGTGACAGCATTTAGAGCCCTATAATCCACACAAAACCTAAGTTCAGAGGTACTAGCCTTTCACACTAAAACCACAGTGCTAGACCAGGGACTACTGGAAGGCTCAATCACTCCTAGATCCAACATCTTGTTGACCTCAGCCTTGATGTAGGATCTTACCTTGTCTGACATTCTGTATCCCCTACTTTTGGTAGGTATACTATCTCCAGTGTCAATCTCGTGTTTGCATCAATGTGTCAAACCTGGAGTTAGTGAGAACAAGGAGGAGAAATGCCTTAGCAAAGTTCTGACTTCTTGTTGTTGGTCAGAAGTCAGGTGAGGGGCCACATGGACACCCTCAATGGAGCCATCTGAAGGACCATTCTGGAACAGGTCAGGTAGAGTTTCAGATTCCTTCTCTTCCATATCGGATGCCAGTAGCAGTGCAGCTATTTCAACCCTAGGGATGAGAGCCTTCAGTCTATTTATGTGAAACACTTTTGGGGCCTGCCCAGGCCTAGTTGACCTCACCCATTTGCTCCACAACTGTGTAAGAGCCTGACCATTTATCCTGTAGGGCTCTAGGCTTTATGGGATTATGATCAGGACTTCTTGACTTGGGTTGAAGTGAACAAGTGAAGCTTTCTGGTCATACCAATGTTTGACCAATGCCTGACCAGCCTTCAAATTGTCACTGGCCTGAGGACCATTCTCTTCCTTAAACCCAGTACATAGTCCAACACATTGGTAGTCACAGGAGTGGGGAGCTCCCATCCTTCTTTTACTATGGCCATTGTTCCCCTTACAGTGTGAGCAAAAAGAAGCATGAAGGGGCTGAAGACAACCCCCTCTTGAGTGAGGTACCTCTCTGTAGGCAAAAGGTAAGCATGGCAACATGAGATCACTTTTTCTCCTTTGAGTTTCTTCCAGAGCCCCAATCATGCTTTTGAGAGTACTATTAAACCTCTCAACTAAGCCATTTGTTTGCAGATGATAAGCTGATGAAAACGTATAAGTGACCCCACACTCCTTCCACATGGCTGGACATAAGGTTGCTGCCTCTGTCAGACACAGCTTTGTTAGGGATGTCAACCCTAGTAAAACTGCCAATAATAGTCGACCAGCACCAAGATAAACCTATTGCCAAAGGATGTCTGAGGGTCAAGGCGACCATAAATGTCAATCCCTACCCTCTCAAATGGCACTCCCACCACAGGGGGTAGCACCAATGGAGCCTGTATTGTTGAGCCACTCTTTCCAGAAATCTGACAGGTGGCACAACTCCTGCAATGACTTTCTACTTACACCCCATCTTGGGCCAGTAGAAGTGCATGGATAACCTTTGCTTGGTTCTCTTGATCCCAAGGTGACCAGCAAGGGGGACTTCATGCGCCAGTTGCAGGAGGAAGGGTCTTACTTGAATGGGAATAACTAACCTTCTCCTTCAGTACAGACTCTGGGCTCACTGTACAGGAGCCCACCTTCCCAATAAATCCTATGCTTCTCAGGAGGTACACCCTCAAGCCTGGAGCAGGCCTTCCAAAGATTGGCACTCATGTTGGCCCTTACTAAACTCCTATCAGGACCACCTTCACCCAATAAACTTTTGAGTTCAGGATGGTCATGGGGGTTGAGTATTTCAGGCAGCACCTCTTCCTCATCATGTTCAGGTGCTTGGCCAACTACCTCCACAACAGTGGTATGTGAGTTTGGGGGAATATTCTCTTTCTCTCTTTTTGATTTTCTGACTCCCTTAGACTTGGGTTTCCCCTTTAGCTTTGGCTCAACCTTGGGCTTGGCCAGGGGAGCTCTTGTTTGTGACCTTGTGAATGGTCCATCTGCTGTATCCTCCACAAGACCCAAATCTCTGAGGTCCTTACCCAACATACCTTTTCCCGGGACTTTCATCTGAACACTCACAGGAATCCTTACTAGTGTACCATTAACAGTCAGTTTGACAGTCATTACTGGGAACTTGAGAGGGGGGCTATCAGCCAACTTGGCGGGCATCAGGGGAGCTCTGGCAAGCTCCTCCTTGTTGACCAGAGTAGCATCCACCACAGTTCTGCTGGCTCCACAATCCCTAAGGGCAGGAGTATCAACTCCATTGATCAGCACACTGTCCTGAAAGTAGTGCATGGTGTTGTCAGGTATTTTAGCATAAGCCTCAGCAACTCTTGGCTCCCAGGAACCTAGGAAAACTAAGAATATCTCAGATTCCATCCCACTGGGCAAGGAGTCTGAGGAGAAGGATGCACCTGTGATCATTTCTTCCTCCTCAATAGGAGGGGTAGGCCAGAGTCACAGTTTGGACCCCCAATATTTTGACCTAATCTGGGGTCCCCCTTCACATGGTCACTTGCTCCATAAGCCACACAAGATCCACTGGGTCTTGGCACATAGGGAGGCTTACCTGAGCAATACTTGGGAGGATAACTCCCACTACTCTGACGGTTCTCAGGTGACTTACCTTTAAACTTGTTTTGGGCCCGTCTGGGGTGAAGATTTTTCAGAACCCCCACCCTCCTTATCCTTGTTCTTTTTTCCTCCTCCTGCTTACCAGGAGCAGGCTTGTCATTATGGAACACACTGTGTGACACCCACACATCTGCTGCAATGGGTAACATTTTAGGGTCTATCTCCTTAGAGTCAGCCAAGTGCTGCTTAAGCTCAGGGGAACAAGAAGCAAAAATATGTTCAGACTATGTGAAAAAGGTAATGTGGATTTGTAATGTGAACTACCTATTGATTTTCTTGTATTTTTTTGTTGATATCAATATCAATGAATTTTATTTTGTTTGTAAAGGTTTGAACTAACCAAATACAATTAAAAAAAAGGTAATGTGGAAGAATCCCTTCGACATTTGGTGCTGATGTGTCCAGAGCTAAAAGTTGAGAGAGACTCCGGGATGGGAAAAGTAATGACAAAATATGGAACTAAATCCGCTGAAGACTGGTGGAGGATTTTAATTGAAGGAGAGAAAACACACATTGCCCTGGCCTTAACGAGGTTCCTGCTGTTGATATTTGAAAAACTGGAAAAAGCATCTGCTGGCAACACAGGAACTAATATATAGACTCCGGGGAATGTTTATGAACTAAGTATAAAGCTAAAGATTTTATCGTGGGTCTCCCCTGGGTAAACTCCTTAGTAAACTATAAGGACAGGACGATTTATTTTAAGTAAATGAACTGTAACTTCATTTGGTTGTTATTTCCTTTTTAGGTATGGACTGCTTTTGTAGGACGGATTGTAAATTGTTTGATTGGCTAAAGGTTTTCTAATTGACAAACCGTTTTGAGCCAAATAAAAAAAATAAAACAATATGTTCAAGCATAGCTAAATACATTATACCCTCAAAGGTGGTGACCTTGCGTCCTTCTACCCAACCAGTCAAGTAAAAGAATCAATAACATAAGAAACCCAAGTATTACCTTCTTTCTTCTTGTATTCTCCGAATCATTTCAAGTATTGGGCAGGTGTCTTCCCAAATTTTAAAACCAGAGTTTGCTTCAATTTTGCAAAGTCTTTTCTGTCAGCCTTCTGTCAGCCTTTGGCATATACATAATAGCACTGCAGCCAGAATGGGGTAGTCGACTGGGCAACCATGCAATCTTGTCAGCATCCACTACTTCTTGCACCTCACATGCATACTCAAATGCAGTCAACCAGTCCATGATATCATTCTTGTCATCATACACACTAAGCAGATCTTTTGGAAATCTTGGATGAGAGGAGGGGCCATACCCATTACCAGACCCTCTATTGGAACCATTGTAGCTTTGCAATCTAGCAAGCTCCAACTGGTGGTCCCTGTCCTTCTGCTTCTCTGACCTCTCCAAATCCAGCTTAGCCATGCAAAATTCAAGCTCCTTATGCTTAAACAGCAGCTCTTGCTTCTTGAATTCCAGCATGGCTTCAGCCCAAGAGCTGGTCAGTGGAACAGAGGACACATCTTCACCAACATCATCATCATCATCATCATCATCATCCTGGTCCCTCTGTATGGTAAGACTAGTCAACACATTACTGGTACTTGGAATAGCCCGAGTACCTTTGATACTTTCATTAGAAGGCAGGCTCAGACTTTGCATTTCCCGCCAATCTGTGATCCTCTGGATCATTTCAGATTTAATACCAGTGGCTGAGAGGCCCCTTTCGGTACACATCTTTCTTAGTGACTCAGACTTAGAGGCACCTAAAGCAATGTCTGTAATTGCTTCCATACTATAAGCGAAGGCAGGTGACTTACAGTTAACTTAGGCTAAAACACTGTGGGCCTCATCACGAGTTGGGCTGTAGCCCTTAAATGCGGTGGTAACGGTATTACCGCCGCATTTAAGGGCTGGCCCCATCACGAGTTGGGCGCTAAAACGGCTGTTTTACCTCCAGCTTTTTTCTGGAGGTGAAAATCCCTGTTTTCGGCGGTATTAGAGCCGGCTGTATTAGCAACGAAAATTCCCCATTGGATCCAATGGACCAAATCAGGAATGGGGATTTACCGTTAAGGCCCAACACGTGATCCGGTGTAATACCACCGGGCCGGTCGGTGCTAGGGCTATTACTGTCAGCGGTATTACAGCCGGGAATACAGCCCAACTCGTGATGAGGCCCTGTGTCTCTTGTGTAAGTATAGCCTGGGTACCTTACCAGCACGGAATACTGGGTACCTCTGATCTTATCCCACCGCTGCCATCAATTTGTTAAGATGGATTTCTAAACTCTGTCCTGGTGGGCCTAAGTTTAGGAGGCCACCCTCACTTTAGTGAAACAGGGGAACCTTCTGGACAAGCCAGACCAACCTTATGTAGCTTGGCAGGCGGTCAAGCCTAAGTCTCAGGAGGGGTGAGAGGGATCGGAAGCCCACAATGAGCACACACAGCAACGAACCACAAATAACACTGTATATGAAAAATATCTATACATTTATTGTCAGCCGGACCAAAATAGACATAAGTAACTTTAGCAATGAGGAAAACAATTATCACACATCCTTAATCTATACAGTATATATACAACACATTTCCTAATGCAGTTCAGTTGAAATATAACCACACCTGTGAAGAGAGGGTTAAGTTACTATAAGAACGGCATTAGGCAATTCTTCAGAGTTTGTTCCCTAAATTTCGAGTCCAACGCTAAGAAGATGGGAGCCCTGTGCTCAACATTACAGTTGTGTGTAAAAACGCATGATCGCGCAGATTAACAAAAACCGGGTCTTCTTGAGGGGCTGGAGCAAGTCAGGAAGGGCCTTGAAGCGATCAAAAATTGGTTCCCACTATTCGAGTAGGCCCTGCCCTTGGCGGCAAAGCAGTATTAAAAAGGGGGTAATAGCTAGGGAGTGCAGGCTAAGCCAGCCAAGTTTGAGTACCTTTATGGGATACTCTTGCATAAAAACGATCGGCTGTGCCAGGGGGCCACCGGTAACTTATGCAAGTACACACTGACCCTCGGCACAATCCAGACCAAACTTGGCCAGTTTAGTTAAGGTCAGAAGGAGGTTCGAGTCCTGCAGTTTCGCGGCGCTCCGGCTCTAAGCAGCTGCAGTTGGGAACAATCGTCCGTGATGGGAGAGTTGCCTTTTCTCAGCTTCCGAAGGAGGTTTCAAGAAAATTCCGGTGCAGCTAGCTTCAGGGATCGGGAGAGCAGAACAGCAAGGGAACTATAGCTACCGTCACACCAGGCATTGACACGTGAATAGTGAATGCAGGCAGCCGTACACTCTCTCCTAATTCGGGACCCAGAGGCGCTAGACCTGCAAAATTTGCAGTGAGAATGCACAGGACCACAGACAAGCGATGTCCCAAGTCTCGGGTATGCACTCGAGACGGCGGCAGAGCTGCAGTTTACCCTGAGGTAGAGCTGAGCAGTTCACTGGATGGACGAGGAACACTTCCGAAGGGGCTCGTTCGGAGAGTAACCAGGTTATGCAGAGAGTAGTTGTTCCCACTACTCCAAAGGGGCTAAGCCCCTTGGGCTGATCTTCGTGATCGAAGAAGAAAGCAGGGGTCTGATGGGACAGCAGAGGGCAAAGAGTGCCAAAACCTTCCAAAGCATCTCTGGCGGTTTCACAAGTCTATTTCTTTGTGTAGGAGACTTGGCTCTTTCTGTAGTTCGGTGAGAACACAGGTGTTCAACCTGATATGGCTTCAGAGCCCCTTCTCTAATCCAAGATCAGCTTTACGCCAAAATTGAGGACTTCCAATAGAAGATCTGGTCTCTTGCAGGCATCCCAAACATGGCCAGTTACAGCCCAAAGTGGTCTCAGGCATTCAGGCACTCCAGACATCCTGGGACCAGCAGTGTGGATGGGGACTAGACAGTCCACAACCCTCTTCCTGGGCGCACACACATGAGGAGCCCACGAAAGAGATCCGTTTTCGCAGGAGGCTGCATGCCCAAATAAGGACAACCCGGGTTATTCGACCTGAGTGCAGGCAATGGACAAAACAGGCATGGGACAGAACAAAAGACTTTGTGGCTCAGCCATTTTCGAACCTGGCCACAGTCATGAGCAAATGCGGTAAACGCAGTTTAACTCAGTAAAAAGAGGTAACATATTATTAAAAGTAACTGCTGCCACCAGTTCGCCCCAGGCACACTCGTACATTCACCTAAAAATCCTTTGAGGGTGCCTAGGGCCAGAAAACACAAAGGGACCCCAGCGCACTGTACTGGAAGGTACATTGTGTACTGTTCAAAAGTTACCAAGAAATGGCAACATAGTCAAAGACTAAGGGAAACATAATTTCCCAGTACTGACAGCCTGAAGGACGTGTCAGTTTCCCCATAACAAGTGAACAAAAGCCCAGGAGGAGTTCAGCTGAAGGCTGGGCTCTACTAGAAAAAGTCAGGTTAGGATAGCCAAGCAAAAGCAAAAAGTTTGGGGGGGGCCCATAATTGGAAGGAAAATTGCACAAGAATGACATTTTTCCTAACAGTGGATAACTCTCTGTATTGCAGAGTGGTAACAGAGAGCAGGGAAAGATCCGCCGCCAGGCATAAGGGTGCACTCCACCAGGGGCACAGCAGCATCATCTGCGCCAAGCATGTTCACCAAGCATTACTGCCTGGATGTTGCACGCGTTTCAGACACCCGTTTCGGTAGGGTGGTTTAGCAGAGCTTCCTTGTCTAAGGACTTTCATCCCCCCTCCGCACTGTAAACTGCTTTGGGAGTCTATCTAATGAGGATTGATATGATATGGCATTTATAACGCGCCTATACACAAATGTAGGACTCTGCAGAAGAAAGCAATCCATTCAAGGAGAAATTACTTACCGATAATGTTCTCCAGCATTGGATCGTCCATGTATTCACATGCTGTGAATATGTCCCATCGTCAGGATGTGAAACCTCGGTAACTTTAACCCAGCATTTTCCTATGGAAAACATTGACAATTTAGTGTCATATTGATGTCCTTTTTGGGTACGTTAGGCTGCCCAATAGGACGTTCGGTATACATAGCCCGCCCCTGCGGCTTCCCTTCAGATTTCAACCGTCTCCAAACAGTTGGGATCACCTTGTGTTTACTCTTTTGTGTTCTACACATGCTTTTCGTACTATCGGCCAGTATGTCATCTGTGGGCCAGAAAAAATAAATAAATTAAAAAAAAAAAAAAAACAAAATCGCTTTTTAGGACTTGTGCTACCTGCGGCCTAAAGAAAGTCTTAAGAGGGGGACGGCAATGCAGATTGCCTGTATTGCCTTTACCCTAATCATTCGGCAGAGGCCTGCGATATCTGTCGTGGGTTTTCTCAGAAAACGCTGAAAGACTGCAACCGCCGGCTGATTGCGTATCTCAACGAGGGCACTTACCCGGCTTTGGAGTTTTAGTCCCGGGGTAGCAAGTCCTTGGCTCCGGCGGTGAAGGCCGTGCAGCGGAGGGCAATGTCCGCAGAACCCCCCGCCAAGAAGCAACGCACGGAGGTGGCGGCTTTGGAAGTGGGGAAAGGTGGTTCCTCTGTATCCACGTCGCATCAGTCCAAAGGTGCGAGTAGCTCTTCGTTCTCCAGTTTGCCGAGACTGGACAAGTCCAGGGGGTCGAGTGATAGGCCCGAGAA
The DNA here is from genome assembly GCF_040938575.1 of Ambystoma mexicanum. Taxonomy (NCBI): domain Eukaryota; kingdom Metazoa; phylum Chordata; class Amphibia; order Caudata; family Ambystomatidae; genus Ambystoma; species Ambystoma mexicanum. The sequence continues at coordinate 431,627,803 of NC_090924.1, forward strand.
GTCGGCGCAGAAGTCCACGTCTGTGGAGGAGGAAAAGGCAAAGGTGAGAGAGTCCTCTTTGAAGCACTCGTCGTCGTCCAAGCATCGTTCCGGCACTTCAACCACGCGGCCTGAGTCACTAGAAAAGGTCAGGCCGGTGGAGGCCTTAGTGTCGTCGACATAGGTTCCATCGTCAACTATTGTGGCACAATCCTCGCTCCCTACATCGGCGGGGGTGTCATTGGTGCTGTCTACGGCCGTGACTGTTGGTGGTCCGCAATTGCTGTTGACGACGCAGCTGGAAGCGGATGGTGGTTTGTTGACGACGGAAGATCCGTGGCAGTCTGGGGCTGGCTTCGGGCCATTGCTCCCGGTGGTCATTCTCCAACAGGATCCGGCTTTGTATTCAGTCTCCTCGGGTCAGGAGGAGGAGCATGTACAAGGTTTCCATCCTTCGGCACTGGGTCTGCGGGAAGCAGGTCCGTCTACGTCGAATGGGGCTGAGGCGCCCCTGTATCCATTGGTGAACCCTCACTCTCTACTGTCTATGCAGGTGGTGCTCCAGTCGCTATTGGGACAATTGGATGCAAGACTTCCAGCGGCTCTGAGCCTGGTGGCTCCAGTGGTGCATATTGTGCCTTTTGAGGCCCCTCGCCCAAGTCTCCCCAGGAATTCGCCTCCGGTGCGGCTGCCGTTGCCGTCATGGGAGGTGTTGGGCCTTCCTAGAAGTCATCCGGAGGAAGGAGAGCTGGTCGATTCGGATCAGGAGAGCAGGCCTCGTGACACGTTGTGGACGGTGTCCTTGTCGCCCAGAAGAGATGATACGTGGGATATGGACCCGGAGGTGGAACCACCCAGCAGCCCTGCTCAGCCGTCTCCGCCAGACGATATTGATGGCAAATGCGTGCCAATAATTTGGCCTGGCTCCTGAGGAGGAGTGAAAAGACTGTTTTCTTTTCTACCAAATGGGGAAGCGACGGAAGGCAGTCTTCTCGGTCTCTATTTTGGGCCATGTGCGGCAGGAGGGCCTGCGCACGATGCACCATCCTTTTTCGGAGCTAGCAGTGAAGGGACGTCTGGAGAAGAAGTTTAAGCCACCTGATTCGACCCCCAAGTGCCTCATGTCTCAGCCCACGCCGGAGTCAGTGGTTTCGGAGGCAGCTAGTCGGAAGGTGAAGAGCCAATACGGTGTTGCACCACTGGAAAGTGAGGCCAGAAAACAAGATGCTTTCGGGAAGAAGTCCTCACAGTGGGCGCTACGACAGTGAAGGCAGCAAATTCCTTGGCCATTATGGCCAGATATGACAGGGAGATGTGGCACCGGTTGGCCCCGCTCTTGGAATATCTCCCGGAACAACAACGCAAGGAAACTATGCTGCTGGTTCGTGAAGGGAGGAGGCCTCCAACCACAGCATCAACATTGCAGTGGACTTGGCGGAGTCGGGCTTCAAACAAATAAATAACAGTGTTGTTCTCCAGAGGCAGGCATGGTTGCACTGCACTGGCTTTCGGCAGGAAGTCCGGCATAAAGTCGTGGATATGCCCTGTGAGGGGGAGCAGCTCTTTGGCGAGAAGATCGATGATGCGCTCAAGGGCATGAAGGAAGACTCTGAGACAGCAAAGTCCCTGGGGGCTCTGCAAACAGGTAGTTCTTTTCGCCCCTTTCAAGGGCCTCTGGTTTCGAAGGGCCTCTGGTAATGCCAGATTTGCGGCCTCCCGTGCCCGAAGTTACAGTTGCCCTGGCTACTCTTCCCAGGGATTCAGGCGCTCGTTCCAAGCAGCGCGGAAAAGCAAAGACTACCAGGCGCAGCGTAAGAAGGGTTTTGCCTCCTCAGCTGCTAAGGGACGGCAATCTAAGTCTCACCACTGACTGCCATGTGAACAGTCGACTTGGGAGAGTGTCGCGACACGTTGACGAATGGAATCTTATTACTACAGACCGCTGGGTACTAGATACGCTAGGTCTTGGCCACTCATTGGAGTTTCAGCACCCTCAACACCCAATTACACCTGTGCATATGGTGCAGCTGCACCTGTCTTGCGGCAGGAGGTCGAACTCATGCAGGTGAAAGGGGCGATAGAACCAGTCCCGGTGTCGGAACAGGGCCAGTGGGTGTGCTCCCGGTATTTTGTCATCAAAAAACCCAATGAAAAGTGGAGGCCTATTCTAGATCTTCGGCCCTTGAACAAGAATCTGCAACGCCTGAAGTTCAAGATACTGACGCTGCAGGATGTGATCCGGGCGGTGCAGCGGGGGGGAGATCCTGGCGGCATTAGATTTGGAGGACGCTTACTTCCACATCCCGATTAGGGCAAACCATCGCAAGTTCCTGCGCTTTCTGGTCAGGGACGATCATTACCAGTTCCGTGTACTCCCGTTTGGGCTGTAGTCTGCGCCCAGATCATTTAGAAAATGCCTGGCTCCGGTGGCTGCCTTTCTCCGCAGGGAGGGGCATCATGTGTACCCGTATCTGGACGACTGGTTGGTATGGGGACTGTTGCCAGAAAGGGCGTTAGAGTCTCTCCAGGCATCCATGACCCTGCTACAACGGCTCAGCTTCGCAAAATCCTTTCTAACACCAACCAGGGAGCTGGTTTTTCTCGGTGCCCAGTTTCTCACACAGGACAATCTGGTGAAGCCATCGGAAGAGAGAGTGGTGAAGTTGCAGTCCAGAGCGTCCGAATGGGGCCGAGGAACGGTGGTCTCGGTCTGCAGTTACATGTCACTGCTGGGTCAATGGCGTCCTGCATGCCGCTTATCCCAAACTGTCGCTTGTTCATGCGACCAGTGCAGGAATTTCTCGCTGATAGGTGGTCGCAAAGTCGAGGGTTATGGTCGGACAAGGTGGTCGTCTCCGAGGGACTGGTGGAAGCCCTGCAACGGTGGGCTTGCACAGACAATCTGGTATGGGGCATGCCCCTGCTGGAGTCGGTTTTTCAGTTCACAATAGTGGCGGACGCCTTCCAGGTAGGTTGGGGGGCGAACCTCGACCAGTCGCAGGTCTAGGGCCTGTGTTCTCGGGAAGAAGCAAGATTGCACATCAACGAACTGAAGTTGCGAGCAGTGCACTTGGCCCTGAAATCCTTTCTCCCACGCATCCAAGGCGCAGTGGTTTGAGTGTTGACGGACAATACCACCACAATGTTCTATTTGAGGAAGCAGGGGGGCACGCATTCTCGGTTCCTGTCCAGAGAGTCTCAGGAGGTGTGGCATTGGGCCGTTGCTCGGGTTACACACATTACGGCTTACCATCCGCCGAGGGTCCAGAATGTGCAGGCAGATGCTCACAGCAGAGACAGGGGACAGTTGCATGAGTGGATGCTGAAGAAGGAGCAGGTGACAAAGATCTTCAGGAAGTGGGGGTTCCCCCTCTAGACTTGTTTGCTATGCCAAAGAACAAGCAGTGCCCATTGTTTGCCAGCAGAGTGGCTCATTCAGGGTCAAGAGGAGATGCTTTCTTGTTCCCATGGACGGGCCTCTTCCGGTATGCGTTCACTCCGTTTCCACTGCTTTGACGGACGATCCAGTGGGTTCACAGATACCCATGCAGAATTATCTTAGTTGCCCCATTCTGGCCCAGACAGACGTGGTTCTAAGATCTCCTTCATCTAGCGGTGGAAGAACTGCTTCGTCTGGGGGCAGAACAGGATCTACTATCGCTGCATCTCGTGCAGGGGGGCCTGGCGTTGTCTTCAGTCAGGGTGCATTTGGCTGCCATTTCCAGATTCATCAGACGGCGCCATGCTACTACTCTGTTCAGTGACAGATTGCTTACGCATTTCCATAAAGGAAGTCTTCAGACAGGTACCCCCGGAGAAAAGGTTTGCTCCGGTATGGAGTCTCAATGTGGTTCTCTCTGCTCTCATGAAACTGCCGTTTCAGCCCATGTCGACGGCGTCCTTGACGTTCCTCTCGTGGAAAGTCGCGTTTCTGGTGGCAATCACATCTGCCAGGAGGATTTCAGAACTTCAGGCGCTGATCGTTGACCTACCGTACCTGCGATTCATGAGGGACAAGGTTCTCCCGTCTACTAATCCACACTTCATACCAAAAGTGCCTTTCAGAGTTTCACAAACACGCTACAATTGCCTTGCCCTCGTTCTTTGCTAAAGCGACCACGCCAGCAGAAAGAGCCCTGCATTCTCTGGATGTTAAGAGGGCACTGAAGTTTTATCTGACCCGTATTCAGGACTTCAGGCAGTCGAAACAGCTGTCTGTGGCGTTTGGTCCCTACAGCAAGGGACAATCTATTTTTCTTTTTGAGAAGGCTGGCAAGCCCTTGAGGGGCAATCTTAAACCCCATTCTGCGAGGTCCACGGCATCGTAGTCGGCGCTCTGGGCTGGAATCCTGTTCCTTAACATTTGCCAGGCGGCATCTTGGCCGGTGCCGTATACCTTCACCACACACTATTGTCGGGGACAGCTACATGTTTTTAAGATGTACAGGTGGGACCGGTGGTCCTGCAACGCCTGTTACAATAAGGTAGGCCCTGTAGCTTCCGGGGTTTGTGTTTTACTCTATCACTTGCTGGTTCTGTTATCATGCATGTTGTTGGATGTTATTAGTTGTGTTTGTGGTTATGGCCTGGGGGCATGGGGTTGGTTTGCCTGTCATACACCTCCAGAGATTGTTCGTACTGCTGTGTAATTGTTAGGCAGAATCCTGTGCAGTTCCCTTATGGAGCACTACAGAAGATTAAGACTACAGGTATATGTAATAAATCCCCTTTGATATCAGTCTGCACCACAAAGATGTAGTTGGTAACTGTGGCTAAGCAGTTAGACTTATCTCAAGAGGGAGATGAGCAGTATTCAGGGTTTACACATTAGGACTACAATACTATGGAACAAGGAAACACTGACCAAAGCTTTGTATCAAAAAGAATATGACAATGCATTACTTACCGTAAAAGCATTTCTGATGGTTAGATTCACATGCTGTGCATAGGTCCGACATCCAGTGGTCACTGTGGAGTATTGCATTTTGTTTTTCGTAGTCGAAAAGGGGACGTCGACAAGGCGTGTCTGTAACACTATCCCTATAGTGACGTGCGTTGTACCCACAATCCCTTACGCGTCGAGGTCCCTCCGTTTGTATTTTTTCTGTCCTGAGGGAGCCTTCTATACGTGAGTCAGTACAGAAAAGAGAGAGAGATGTAGAAAGGTGTCTATGTTCCTTCCATCCGATCGGGGAGGAAGGGTGGGCGCATGTGAATCTAAGCAGATACAACCATCAGAAATGCTTTTACGGTAAGTAATGCATTGTCTTCTGATGTTTGTTAATCTGCTTAGAATCACATGCTGTGCATAGACTAGCGAGCAGTACCCGGAGTTGGCGGTGGGTTATGAGAAGGTACAGTAGAGAAAAGATGTCTTAATACTGCCTGTCCCACCTGGGAGTCAGATCTAGAGTGTGCATCTAGACAGTAGTGTTTTGTAAAGGTGTGCACAGAACTCCAGGTAGCCACTTTGCAGATGGACTCAAGGGGAACATTTGCAATGAACGCTGTGGAAGCCCCAGTGCCTCGAGTAGAATGTGCTCTTGGCTTGAAGGGTAGTTCTCTCTTAGCAAGAATGTAACAGAGAGTGATGCATTGAACAATCCATCTAGATATAGTGGACTTTGAGACTGCATCTCCTTCTCTTCCTGCTGCCACCGAGACAAAGAACTGATTAGTCTTTCTCAGTGGCCTGGTTCTTTCCATGTAGAACACGACAGCTCTGCGTACATCCAGTGTATGCAGATTTTTTTCTCCCAAGTTGGAAGGGTTTTGAAAGAACGTTGGTAGTTCTATTGACTGGTTTACATGGAATTTCGAGATGAATTTCGGTGCAAACCTTGGGTGTGTGCGTAGAACCACCTTATCCTTGTGAACTGTTACGAAGGGGTCTAGAACAGAAAGAGCCTGTAGTTCACTTACTCTCCTAATGGAGGTGATAGCTATTAGGAAAGCAGTCTTAAGAGTCTTTAAGAGTTGCCTTGTGCATGGGTTCAAATGGCGAGCCTATAAGTCTGGAAAGTACCACATTTAAGTCCCATCCGGGAGCTGGGTTAGCTATCGGAGGGTGTATTCTCTTTACCCCCTCCATGAAGGCCTTGATAACTGGTATCTTCCACCACGACACTTTAAGTTGCGAAGTGGTGTATGCAGAAAGTGCCGCCAGGTGGACTTTAATGGAATTGAACACTAGACCTGAATCCAGTAAATGGGTCAAGTACAGAACAATGTGTGTGTGAGAACAGTCAACCAGGTTGATGCTCTTACCTCTACACCAGATGACAAATCTTCTCCACTTGCTAGAATAGCAGTGGCGAGTATTAGGTTTTCTGGCTTCCCTGAGGATGTCCATACATCTCTGCGGAAGTTGTAGATGTCCAAATTCTATGATCTCAGGAGCCAGGCTGCTAAATTCATGGTCTGAGGGCATGGATGCAGTGTCCTGCCCTTGTCCTGTGACAGCATGTTGTACGGGCAGGGAAGTTTCACTGGTGGAGATAGGGACATCTCCATCAAGTGAGCGAACCATGGCTGCCGGGCCCACATTGGGGCCACTAGTATCATGGTAACTTGTTCCTGGTGCATCTTGTGCACAACTTTGTTGAGAAGGGGAGTCAGGGGAAAGGCGTAAACAAATCTCCCTGACCATTGAATCGACAGACCGTTCCCCTTGGACTGGTTCTGGGGGTACCTGGAGGCGTAACTTTG